>NW_028300916.1:5000000-5600000 GCF_049000335.1 Polistes dominula | reverse complement strand
TCACTTTCATATGCAAAACGTGCTGCCGTTCTACCATGCGTGCGTGCGTGCGTGCGTGCGTGCGTGCGTGCGAGCGTGCGAGCGTGCGTGCGTGCATATGTATGTATATGTTGCCAACTACATACATTACAGGTATGTTAAGCTCGTTACACAACGCAAACCACTCGAGAAGAGAGGTCAAAACGATTGGAACGCGAGGACAGCAATTCGAATCGGGCCAGGTTTAATTTCTTTTACGCACATCTGTCCTCTCGTACGGTTTGCCACGCACGCCATGCACCTGACTTCAATTAACGGCAAACCACGCCAGAGGAAGAGGTTTTTTCCTCTTTGCTAAAGTTTCCTCTCGAATGCATATATATGTATGTACGTGTTATATATATGTATATACATCGAATATTTGCTTCAGGCAACGAGATCGTTCTCCTTTCGGCCGGCTTCTCCAGCATCCGCGTTTTATCTGGCTTCTATCGAAGGTCGAATAAAAAAATCAAATAATAATAATAATAATAATAATAATAATAATAATAAAAAATAGAGGTGCCGCCGATCGATATGATTTAATTGAGCGCAACCGTGCACAGAATTATCGAAGGAGAAAGTCCTCGATGAGAAGACGTGGAGGAGAAGAGAGGAGAGGGAGGTATCCTCGAGAATGAAACGATTTATCGTCGGTGAATCGTCGCTCGAAAAATATAGACGATTAATAACATTTCATAGTCCTCGAAAGGATGCTGCTGCATCATAAAGTGGATAAGTTATAATCTCTCTCTCTGGGGCCGAGATTTCTTCTTTATCCTTTCTCGGATGGACCCCCGGAAGGAATCGACGAACGTTGATGAAGATGCAGCGAATCCATCCACCTACTACATTAATCAACGGAATTATCCTCGTTTCTCGGATCTCGATTAACAATGGAAGATAATATCGGGTAGAGAAGAGCAGTGAGCGCGGGGATCAATGATCTCATACGTTTAAAAAGGGCCGTGCGCTTATCTCTCCTACAATTACGTTTTGTCTGAGAAAAAAGAGAGAGAGAGAGAGAGAGAACGTCTCTCTTTAAGTGATATTTTAAAATAAAAGAAAGAAAGAAAGCAAGAAAAGGAACTTTTGGCAGAAATTCATTGTTAAATCGCCGACCGCTCGTAGGATATATCCATCGATTTTGGGATTTTCGAAGGGCCCAGGTAACGATGCTCGATGCCCGAGATGATGCACGGGTTAATATCCGTCGTCGTGGGCGATTATCGATTGGCCACGCGCCTCGGCGCCGCCCTCGAACGATCGACCCAAGAAACAATTCGGCCGTGCCGTGCGCGCCCATAAAAATCGAGAGAAACGGTCCGTCCGTCCGTCTGTACGTCCATTCCACGGCTGGCAAGGCGTTTGTGTTGTTGCACGTTGCGCAAAACGCCCACGCGTTCTCCTCGACTGCGAGAAAAGAACGATCCTTACCTTGTCTCGTATATATTATAATGTTAGAGAGAAAGAGACAGACATAGTAAAAGAAAGAAGATCGGTACTGACCGATTTCACCTGTGCTTCGGTCTAATTTGGCAACTAGCCTTGACCCCCTTTTACGATTCAACCTCCCTTAGGACATTCAGTATTTTAACGAAATTTACCATATTATATAAAAATAATATACGATATAAAAATAGAACGAACGATCTTCTCGATCTCTTTCGAGTATCGGAGAAAGGAAAGGAAGGTGTCTCTCTTTGTTGCGGTTAAGTTAAGCGAGAACGCTTTAAGACTATCAAAGATTTGATCGTACAGATACAGACAGTTTATTTTTTCTTGTTAATATATGCATAGTTCGCGGTTATTACGGTGCAATGAAATAGCTAAAAATGCGTCAGCTCGAGCCGAGTATATGTATATATATATATATATATATATATATATATATATACTTCGGCCGGATTTTCTCCGCTCGCGGACGCTACGCATATGGCGTGTACGTAACTGTACGTACACGTGACTCCGCGTGCCGGCTGGCTTGCATCCACATACCGAAACGTCCGACCATTAAAACCGGATCGAATTTTTGGATTTTTCCAAATACTCAGAGGTTGTTGTCGTTTCGATAGTATTCAAACGTATCTGGTGACGACTGTTAATCAAATTCCACAGTTAAACACTTGTAACGAAGTTGCTTGCTGTAATGAAGGGAACAGGAGACTATATGAGTTAGGGAGAGTTTTCTTAGTACGATTACGCACCTTTTAAAATATGTACTTTCGACTAATACTATCTTGCTTGGTTTTATTTATGGTATATATTACCTGGCTGGCTAGTTCAATGCCGATCATTTGGTACCACATTCCACCTAGCCGCAGCCATAGAAAAGCATCTACTAACTCTAATAACAAGATCACCTGCACGATGTAACCGTAGAAGAGCAATTTTTTTGTAAAATATTGAACGCGCGCGTCTGTAACGATGTACAGGTGTCGGGTAGTCGGTACACACTAAAGGAACATGCATACTCTTGCACATCCTTATAAGTGCGAATAGCCGTCATGACTCGACGCGTTCGAAATGTTTTACGTTTCTAATTACCTTCAACTCGGAGGCAGCTTTCATTGGAATATTTTCTGAACAGATATAATATAACGGTATACTTGCTGTCTTTCTTTTTTTTTTTTTTTTTTTAAATTATACCTATCTGCCAAATAAAACAAAGTAAAATATGATATTAAAAAAAATCTAGAAAACAGTTCTTTTTTTGGAGTAACAAAACAAAAAAATATCGAAATCGAAAGTACGATAGATACCTATCGATTTGTTGTAACGATTTGCATTCTCATACAATATCCAAGAGAAGATGAATCATCGATTCGCTCGGTTGGATATCTACATCATGGAAGGATTACATAAACGAAGGAAGAAGAATAAGAATAAGAAGAAAGTACAGTGCAACGAGGTGGATCCCAAAGCACGATCGTTTAAAGAAGCACAGTTCGAAGACGTGCCTGTTTTGCTTGCTTTCCCTCTTCCCTTTCCTTACAGAGTCGGTAATTGGGCCCGAGTACGGGCGGGTTGGTGGTGCCCACGTTGCGCAGTTTACCCTTACCAAACTCTACCTCCGGGCCACACTTAGCACCTTATCCACTTAGCCGCTTCTCACGGCTGCTCCTCATCTCTGTTTCGCCTCTCTACGGCATGTCTCGTTTTATAAGGATTTTTGCTTCGGGGGACGTGACACTGTCATGCTCGTGTTGCTTCGAACAGAAGAAGGAAAGAGAGAGAGAGAGAGAGAGAGAGAGAGAGAGAGAGAAAGAGAAAAGACGACTCTAAAAGGTGGAAGGCGCGCACGAGGCCTGAACAACAGTCTCTTCCCCCCATCCCCCTTGCTCTCTCGAGCGTCACCGAACGAAACGAGACAGCAAGAAAGAACGAAAATACTTGAAATTTATTTTCTCTCCATTCTCGAGAATAATCACTTTCGTTTTTCGTAAGGAAACAAATCTATGGCGCGTGTCTTTATAGGTATACATGCGGAATCTAAATTCGTTGTCTAATAAAAAAAAAAATATATTCAAAACAATATATATTTTATTTATTTTATAGAATATTATACTACGTATATAGAATATATTCTGCTAAAGATAAAAGCGACGAGTGACAGGCAAAAACGCAGTTAACAAGTAAAGAAGTAGATTCTTTTACCTTAGTGAGCAACACGGACAAGATGGGGCTGCCTCGTCGTGCAGGACCTGTCTTCTTTCTCTCTCTCTCTCTCTCTCTCTCTCTCTCTCTCGCTCTTTCTTTCTTTCTTTTCTTCCTCTTTCTTCTCTGCTCACGCACGCGCTCACAGGGAATCCATTACGACGGAGAGAAACTCGGAGGAATAAATTTCCATAATATTTGGCAGGTTGACACGCCTCGCGAAAAGACTGACCCTGCTTCGGGCTACGGCGATCAGCTCCGAACCTTATTCTCCGTGTCTTCCTTCCGTGTGTAGTAAGGTACGCGTGTCATGAATTTATGAACTTTTAACCAGCAACTCGCGTAAGCCTTTCTCTTGCTGCTCTCACGATCATTACTCGAAGAAAAACATTTATCTCGAGGTAGAGAGAGAAAGAGAGAGAAAGAGAGAGAGAGAGAGAGAGAGAATAATTTGAAACGTTGAATAAAATGATCTCGAGGTCTAAACGCGTGTCGTAGAAACTATAGTCCTGGATAAGAGGAAAGACTATGGTATTATTATAGCATCTTATTTATAATCATACTATTTCGAAGAGGGCGAAACTCTCAAAGGTGGACCTCCGACAATGGGTCTGGTGGGCTGCGTTCGGGATCGGGTCGAGGGTGAATTAATAACCAGAAATCGGCCTGCGAGACCTCCTCGACGTTGTACCCCTAATTATACTCCTTGCTCGGTCGCCAAGCACTTCGTTCGTTCGTTCGTTCGTTCGAGCTTTCCTCTTCCAACTAAGAGGGGAGGAAAAAGGGCCCTCTCGATGGGGGCCCCTCTCGCACAAGGCGTTCTCGCGCGAATACAAAGTTGGCCAGCTTGCGTACGCGCGTGGGCTGGACGTGCCGAGCATAAGACTTGATTCTTCGACCGCGACTCCGTTGTATTCGGATGTTAATAATGTTAATGGGCCGAAGGTTAAGCTTATCTGTCATGCAGGGCCTCAATAGAGAAACGTGTTTCCATTCTTTGCTCCTTCATCTTCATCTTCATCTTCTTCTTCTTCTTCTTCTTCTTCTTCTCTTTTTTTTATTTTTTCTTCCTTTTCTTTTCCTTTCTCTTTCTATATCTAGCTGTCTCCTTTTCGTCTTTCAAAGACTATATTAATCTTAGATACTCATTCGTTCTAAGGTATTATACAAAAAAAAAAAGCGATTATCATTTTCAATATATATATTCCTTTACATTTATCAAGACCTCAAGACATTACGTTTCTTTCCGTAGAACTTAACTTTATCCTTCTTCTTTTTCTTCTTCTTCTTTGAAGAAAGAATTCGAGTGACGATAAAGATACGGTTTTCGTTTGGTTTCGTGGGTCCTCTCTCGTGAGTTCATCGACGTTGAATTCCGGTGCGATTCGGCGTGGTGGGCCCTTTGATCGTACGAGGTCTCGCGAGTTCGAGGCCCGAGGCGACGTCGCAACCTCTGGGACCTCGTCCTGAACCCTCTTTCCCCTGGGGTCTCAGCGAGAGGTCCCGGCACAAGGCCCACGAAAACGATGCCGCAAGTCTATCGGCCGTGGCAAATCATCGAGATTGAATCTTTCGAAGATCCGCAAATTTTTCTCTTTCTTTCTTTCTTTATTTCTTTTACTTTTTTCTTCGTCGTTATTGTTGTTGTCGTCGTCGTCGTTAACGTTACGCTACGTGCGAACAAGAGACGACCGAGCAAAAACGTTACACCGAAGACGTATTGCTCTCTCCGTTTTAACGAGATCGCCTAATAGCGTTCATTACTTATCCAGCCGTGCGCTAATGCCGCTCGGAGTCGCCAGTCAAAGGGCCCTATCGTAACAGGATAATGTCTTTAATGATCATAATGCCAGTGTTATTTAAAATTCCATTCGTCACACATCTTCTTGCCACGTTGCAAATTATTACTAACCAGGGGATGAGTCTAGAAGGAACTACTCTAATTTTTTTTTCTTCAAATTTTCTACACTTCTAATAATCCATGAGAATATTCATTGTGTGTCTTTAAACATGGAGTATATATTCAGCCGTGTTACGAAAACACGCTACTACCACCGTCAATAGATATAGTGTATTATATTAAAAAAAAAAAAAATAAATCGACCACAGGAAATATTTTACGAGGCATAATATCGAACGCATTTGTTAGAATAAAAAAAATCGAACGGCTTATTTCGAAGGACGCTTCTGGGGTTCATGAAACCCCCCAAAGGCAAAGAATATCGATGAGGAGATCTTCGTCCTTCCCTTTTTTCCCCCTTTCTTCTTTTTCTTCTTCGCGGATCAGAGGGAGCAATATGGCGTGTGCGTGGTGGCGCGCGATTTATGCACTTGGTTTTTTCTCTCTTCCTTGTACACGCACACATTTTCATGTTGTTAACCATCGTATCGCGTATTATATACGCATGGGGCAAAAGCTCGGTGAACCGGCGAAACATACGCGAGACTAATGTGCACTATGCCCGTGCACACTGCCGGATTCGAGAAGAGATCGGCAGAATCGGCAACGCCTCCTCTTTATCTTATACGAGGAATCACTTGGTTTCGTGGACGAAAGAAGAAAGCAACAAGCGAACAACGTTCGAGTTTATACGCGCCCCAGGTGTGTGACCATGTGGTAGCTTTTCTCCGCCACATATTACTGTATCATAATTTTCTTACCCAGCCATACTACTTTCCATCTCTTATTCGGGCGTCCCTTCTTTATTCCATTCCCTTTTTGTCTTTCTCATTCTTTCTCTTTCTCTTTCTCTCTCTTTCTCTGTTTCTCCTGCTTCGTTATCTTTTCTGCTATATCTTTGCACAATATCACCGTCTCTTTCTTTCTAACCGTTAATAGTGAGTTAGAGTACCGTAAAGTGGAGCACTGTGCACCGTTCACGGAACAATGTAGGAGCATAATTAGGATTAATAGACAGTTTGGAGATGCTATCTCCATTACTGATTTTGGTCCTAGCCCAGTCACGACCTAAGCCGCTCAATAGGTAACTAAACTTGGTAATGAAGCTTGGTTCGAGAGTAGTTGGTTTTAATGGAGAATAAAAAAATGCTGAGAGAGTAAATTCCCGAGAGGATCTTTTCCTGAAACGAGAACGACTAGAAGAAGAAGAAGAAGAAGAAGAAGAAGAAGAAGAAGAAGAAGAAGAAGCGACGTGACTACCGCCACCGGGTGTTACTCTAGAGAATAATACCGGTATAAATAATTCCAATGTTCGTATCGAGTTATGCGATATTTTCTGCCATCATAATTCATACACACCGCTTCATCGTCGATTCACGCGAAACTCGCTTAATGTTAAGTGATATTCAAGTACGCGCTTTTAATCGTTGACGATAAATAATGATCGGTTTTGTATCAAGTAAACTTTTGTTGCCCGTAATTTGTTTCAATCGTTTGCATGTTGTATATGTTATGCATGTGTATATGTATGTGAGAAAGAAAGAAAGAAAGAAAGAAAGAGAGAGAAAGAGAAAAGGATGGCTGTCTTGAATGATAAATCATTCGTCTCTTCTGCTCTTTCTCGATAAAGACTCCCGTACCGCCCGCAATCAGCACACGCTAATACGAATAATCCAGAGTTTCTTGTTGGCAGGTAATTAGAATGGTGAGGGATGTCCACGAGCCACGTACGATCGTTAATCGTCAACCACCACCGGTTGTGTGCTACGTATACATATCTACGTTACGTGCGTGTACAAGAGTTAGATAGCGTCCGATCTTTTCAAGATCCTTTTATTCGAAATCGTATATGCGTTCGGTTCGTACTACGAGCATAATTTAAGCCGACGTATGAACGACGATCGGTGGAACGTTTAAGGATCACGCAATACTGTTGGATAGGACTGAACAACTCGTGAACGGTATCTTTCGACGATATTTTTGTTATTTTCTTTTATTTAATTTTTATTCTTTCATTCAATTCATTTTATCATTCATGTTCTATTTTTCATCATCTCTCTATTCCGTATCTATAGGTACCTATACGTTACTTTGATCATTCTCTCCAACTCGCGATATCCTGCGATCCTTTAGGTGCGAATATTCTCAACGCCGTACATCAAGAAGACAGCTTAAAGGACACGCTGCACGATCGATTATCTCTCCACGAGCGGGCCCGAGAAGCTGTGTAAGAAGAGAAACGAGAGGAGGGAAAGAGGATGAGTCAAATAAGACGGGGGAAGAGCAGAGAGGCCCCGTGGCCGTCATCCGTGGAATGTATAATCAAGATTCCGCGGGGCAAAGCACACACTTGTTCTTCGGCTGCCTGTTTTGTCTCGTGCCCCGATGATTTTAAATTACGGCAGTATCGCCGGACGATCAGTGCCACGGCCACGGAGGTACCTGCTGGACCGGGCTAAGAAACCTCGGCTACGGCTCTTTCCAACCGAGATACCACAATCCGTGATACCAGGGCCGTAATATGTTGACATTAGTCAAAACTATAGAAATTCTTTAATAAAAAAGGTATATTAACCGTTGTCATTTGTCAACTGTCAATCTTATTTCAATACGGTAATACTTGTTTTATTACAAAAAAAAAAGAAAATTAAATTATGCTTGTTTTATTATATACGAGTATTATGGCGAATATTGTACGTGACAGTTGAGCAATTTAGAAACTTCTAATTGTAAATAACATACAGTGTGTTATAAATTTTCAATATAAACGACTTGTATGTTTTTATCCTCGCATAACTTACATTTAGATTTTTATGAAAGTATTTCTTTCGTGCGTTCCCGAATACGGGGCAAGATACGGCCCTGGAAAAAGGTTGTCCGGTACTCCCGGTTAGTATGGTGGGAGGCGGGGGAGTTGCGAGTAAGAGAGGCGAGCGAGTTAGGTATGTTGTTTAAATAAGAGCAACGCGAATCGGCCAAGGGCGAAAGTTGTTGCAGCTCGTTCGGCCGGTGCACACACCACCGCATGGCACGCTCTCGGCTGTACCGGCCTATCAGCAAATACGAATGTCGACTCTCGCGAGAGGAGAGAGAGACAAGTGGAACGGAATTTTCGGCACTGGCCGCATCATGTTTTTGAATAGAACACAAATCGTGTTTTTGTTAAAACGAACAAATTTCAGATGACCAGATTATAGATACTTGAAATTCTTTTCTTTCCATTTTTATACACACACACAAGTCTACAGGTTTTTGTTAAATTCATCGTTGTCAAACCCGAATGAAAATCCATTTCTGGCTACGCTACTTGCTGCCCACGTTGTACGATCTTGTCGTTGTACACAAGCGCGAGGAGTTTGAAAAGCCGATGTTACGCGTGGGTCGATAACTGAGACTATCGAGGATCAAAATCGAAAGATGACGCACGCGAGTATACTCCATTTATCTTTTGATATTTTTATTTTTGTATGTTCGAAAGAGACGCAAAGAAGAGGAGCTCCAGCTCCGCCTTTCTCGTCGAGTCCGATTGAAACGATTGCTCTTCGATAGATCGAAAGGTTCTCGCATAGACGTCGATGAAATCTTAGCGAATTTTTATCCGAACGTTCAAACGTACCGCCGTTTGATATCCCGATAGCTTCTCGGAGAACGTGCGATCTCTATCGAAACGGAAATATCGACTAATGGCAAGCGAATGTGTGTACTATGTGGGGGTATATTGGTACCTGTAAACTCTTGCTACTTCAAAGTTCCACGCTCGCTTGGCATAGTTATTAATGTAACGCGATATGATTTAATGGACCGCGTTGCGATCGAGTCTAAGCTATTTTTATCACCTTTGCCACTGGTACTGGTAACAGGTAAATGACAGTTGCAATGAATCACGCGAAGATAGAAGCAAAACGAGCGAGACTAATCGGACACCTCTGATACGATCCTTTTCATCTGACAAATCCTACGAATCCGTACCTTTATCATCGATAAGAATCGCGAACCGCGAAAGAACTTTGCTGCGTTTGCCGTGGGAGACTATTTGGGACAACCGGAGGTAGTAGGTACCTACCTCTTTGTATCTCTCTCACTCTCTTGGTGGAATCTTATAAGAAAGTAGGAGATAAGATAAATAAGATTTCATTATTCGCTATGCCAAGTATGGCCAACGGATCGTGCATCGCGCTCGTTTCCGTGCTTCCCGCGGGATGATAAAATATTATGACCGTTTTATAGGTGAACACGACAGTACGGTAAATCATTGGCGCAAGTAACACGAGCCAGAGAGATCTTAACGACCGTGTCACAGTCGAGCCGCGGCGTTTTGATGCGCCAGGAGACGCTTTTGTTTTTGCGCGGGGTAGGACGCGCACTCTACGAAGAACGCATTCAACCACGTATAATATTATTATACATATATATACTATATCCAACAGACACACATCGAACGTATATTCTTGGATATTTTACGCGAGATGAACTCGCAAGGCAAAATACGAAGTCCTTAAAGATTTAGAGTCGAAATAAAAAAATCACATTTGTTTTCTAGATAAAAAATAAAATAAAGTCAATATTAATCTATTTCATATATATTATTCTGTTTTTGTTTTTTTCTTTTCAAGAATGAATTCAAATTAAAGCAATCGACAAATTTAGATGAAGATAATCGAGATACCAAACAAGATAGCACAGAGTCAGTCGATTCCCAAGGTAATTCCGAACATAACTAACGCAAGTCAGAGGATGTGCGTAATGGAGTAGGTTGTTTCAGAGTTTATTGGCCGACGTTAGACTCGTACAGGATTATTATACGTCAACGACGAAAGATGAGGGGCACTGGGCTCTCGTACGTCGGATAATTAGCGCGCATGGCTAATCTGCCCCGTGCGCCTTATTCTCGATGATACTAATGACTTTATCTATAACGTCGCGTAAATACGCGCCTCGAGCTATCAACGTCGTCGGCTCCTCCCTTCTTGACCGTTTCTATTCAGAATTACCTGCTTGAACACAGATACACAGTTATTACACGCATACCAGCATAAATGCATGGAAATGGACACTTTAGTTTTGCTCGTAATGCCCGATGGATTTTTGCTGTCTCTTTTTTTTTTTATTATTTCTACAACAAGAAAACAAAAACAAAAAGAAACATACCTCGATCGATTGATAATGATCTTTACCTGCTTCTGAATCATCGTTTCTAACATAAGTATAGTAAATATATTTACGAGAGCGAGAAATAACGGGGTGAGTGGGGGGGGGGCGATTAAGAAACGAAGAAGCAACTTGGAAATGATCGTAACGATAACGTGTAATTATAAATGGCACTAAACTCTCTCTCTCTCTCTCTCTCTCTCTCTCTCTCGCTTTACAATTTTCCATCGCGAGTCGAAGATAAAATAAAGTTTAACGATTAAACCAAATTTACGAAGGTGATTATACCAACTCGTCCTATTCGAGATGTCTTAATCTCTATATCGATACAAAATCCTGCGTAATCGTTTCTTCAATTCTTTCTCTTTCTCTTACTCCGATGCAAACGTTTTCTCGTTTAAAGCGTTCGAATTCTCAGAGATTAGATAGGATAAAAGGTAAACTAACATCCGATTTATTCTAGCATACAATAGTAGACGTAGATGTATTCTCTTTCTCAGCGGGTCACCGTGCTTTCTACCAATTAATGGAGAACCTTCCGGTATGACGTATAGTCGAGCCAACACCCACGATCACCCAGAGTTGACCCAATAATACTTCTGCATGTGTATATATATATACGAGTACCAAGAGAGTTCTTGTCTCTTCGGTTAGTCGGTCACTACAATACACCTTCGTCTCCTTCTTTTCCACCTCCCCTCCAAGCCCACCCTGTTCTACGTATTTTTGCGAGTGTCGAGCGAGCATGATGGCATAAATCAAGGACGATCCTTGGAAGTTAGAAAAGGTATACCTCTCTTTTTCTTCTACTACGTACCACCTACTTTTCTTTCTTTCTTTCTTTCTCTTCTTTTTTTCCTTCCATTCCCAGTTATGATCGGGAGTACAGAGCGCGAGACCATTGTTCGAGAAGCCAAGGAGGCTATGGTTCGTCTCGTTATATGAGTGCAACGCTGCTGCCATAGTCGAGAGATAAACAACGCTATGGGGGCTCTCTCCTCTACTGCCAACTGCACGAAGGAAAAGAGAGAGAAAGGAGCGAAAGATATCCATATACCGGGACCCGTGAGAGGTGCATCTAATGGGGCGACAATCGCATATCGTTAGGGATACAGTCTGCTGCAAAAGGTTGCCTCGAGACAACGTCGGAGGTCCGATCGCAAAAGAAGGACTCGGCGCTTGCTACCTGCTAGTAGAGAAGATCGAAGCGGGAGTCCATCTACCTCTCTTTCTCTTTCTCTTTTCTTCATCACCGACGTCTTCTCTCAGCATCGTCGTCGCTCAGAATCGATCCATCCTTTTCCTCATCGTCCTCATCCTCCAGCTCGTTTCACTCGACGCGTTCAAGGATCGCGGAACGAACTCGAAAGAAGAACAAGTGCGAGGAGAGGCCCTCTTCTTGACCTTCCTCACGCCACGACTCGCGTACCGCGCTCTCATCAATCTCTCTGTCTCTCCTCGCCTCGAGTTCTCTCTCCCCCTGTTCCCCCGATTATCTTCTTCTCTCTACTCTCTTCGTTTGCTTTCGACACTTTGCATTCCGTTGCTATCTCTCTTTTTCTTTCTTTCTTTCAATAAGTGACTTTTAACAGATGCATCATTTAAATCTTTTCGAGACGAAAACTGAAAAACACACCTGTTTGAAAATTTGGAAAAAAATTTGGATCAGTGTTATTAAGCAGAATAATTTAACAGACGATTAGTAAAAACGGCATTAAAGTACAATAATAAACACCGTTGATCTCACGTAGGCTTCTTATCGATGTAGAAAGAGAGTAACAATGAGAGAGAGGGAGGTCGCTTTTCTCGATTCAGCCGCGATGCTCAGCGTTGCGCGCTAAGGTGGGAACAATGGCATTGTCCAATTATTAAAGAGAAACGAGGTCCCGTCCTGTGCAAAAAGCTCGCAAAAGAGCGTCCGGCGTAGTCCCTTCGGCTCTTAGATTCACCGCAGTGGATCAACCTGTGATAAAGTATATAATTTTCGATGCACCACGCGATCGCAAGGAAAGGTGAACGTCGTGCTTGGTTATCGTTGCCTAGAAGGAAACTTGGGCCAGCACCTAATTTATACCTGTCTTCCGCCAAGGAGATTATCTACAACACTTACCCGGAATCCTCTCTCTAAACCGAGCCCGTATTACGGGCATTTAATTTTATTACAGCGCAGAAAGCAATCGTAACGTATCTCACTTGGTACACGCTATACAAATTACTATTGCGATTCCGGTAGTGCGTGACTTGTTTTTCAAAAAGGATAGAAACACCAACGTTTTACCTATGTAGATACATAGAGAGAAACATAATACGAATATTTTTCTCTTAGAGAATATTCGAATCATTTTTCTCGTCAAATATACGTACCAATGTACGGCGTACATACACGCCGTTATAAAACTAATCAATGTTTATCGAATCGCAAAGAGAAACTTTGCATGATAAAGGAAGCCGATGAACGGTGCGAACGGGATGGCACTTCTCAAGTTCTATTATCACTTCGGACAAATGCGCGAGCGTTGGCTCAAAGAGGATACCAGAGAAAAGGAAAAATACGAAGAAGAAGAATAAGAATAAGAAGAAGAAGAAGATGGTGATGTGGAGAAAGAAAGGGAGAGGAAAAGGAGTAGTAGGAGAGTCGTGTAAAACGCGAGCATTAGATAAGTTACGACTCGTACCGTTCGTTCGTTCGTTCGTTCGTTCGTTCGTTCGTTCGTTCGTTCGCGCTCGCTCTCAGTGCAAGCGGAAAGAACGTGGCCATCGTTGCTACGTAGTATACATATAAAGGCGAGTATGGAGCAGGCAAGGGAACCATGTACGGAATATCTGTATGGAGTGCAGTTACCTTCTTCTTCCTCCTTAGGAGGCGAACTACGCGGCTTGAGAAAAAAAATGTCACATTATTTTCCTATATGGTGATGCAGCACGCCGCTCACTTAGAAATTTATCCTCTTATATATATACCGTTCGCCACGGGCACGAGACGTCACGGAAGAATCGTTCCTCCAGGAGGAAACAACAAGAGGAGAGAAGAGGACCACGCTGGAGGAGAGGAACACGCGTGAGCCCGCAGGCGGATTTCGCTTATACGGTCTTGTGGGAGTAGTTATGGAAACCGTAGGGTCTCTACTACCATCACCACCACCGTACGAATGGATCTAGAGAATAGTAGTTCGCGTATTCTTCCTACTTCTGTTCGATATATTCGTGCTCTTGAACGTACAATCAAAAATATTTTTTAATTCTTTTAAATATAGGTAAACGAAAGTCTCTCTCTCTCTCTCTCTCTCTCTCTCTCTCTCTCAATCGTTCAATGAAGTCGTTCGTAAAATCCTGCGTAAAAATCTTGTTAAACGATCGTGATTCTTTATTATTCAATTATTACAAGGTTTCGTTCATTATAATGTCATAATGATACTTATACGGTTACCTCTTAAACGAGAAAAGTAGGTGGATAGCACATAAATATGATCGAGCCTCGTATATACCTACGTGAGTGGAGTAAGTGGAACGAACAACGATGATTATCTACCTCGAAAAAGAAAGAGAAAAAAAGAAGAAAAGTCCAGGCGCGAGAAGAGGTTACAAAGATTTTATTAACGAGCGAAATTCGTGAAGAAAAAGAAGAAGAAAGAGAAGAAGAAGAATAAGAAGAAGAAGAAGAAGAAGGGACGAAAGGATCGTTCGATCTCGTCGTCCCACGTAATCGCAGGGTAAAGATCGTATATATATATATACGTATAAATAACCGTGCGACGCTCTTTGGAATTTTCCTCTCGTGAAAGCGAAGGCGCGCAAATATTTTCGATGGTTCGTTCATCCACGTTATAAGAGTACGAACGGGGAGTGACAGATCGAATCCGACTCGTCCCACATCGTGTAAGCGTCCTCGTCGTACATTCGATCTCACCCACGCGAGGTTCATTCGTTACCTTTTCTTCTTCTTTCACTTTCGCTTTCTGTTTTTTGTTTGTTTGTTTTTTTTCTTTTCTTTTTCCTTTTCCAGCAAACGTCAAAACGTTCTACCAAAATCTTCTACCAAAAATAAATGTATATGAGAAGTGTGTGTAGTAATCTGTTTAACGATAATGCAACGCGTTGCAAATATCCTTCTAATGATAGTTGTAACGGCCGATCATAGTTATATTTAGACGAGATCACCGAAGTGTAATTTTCCTACGTAGACCGCTATCATTGATAATTGGTTACGGATCGTTGGACGTTGTGACACATAATTTCCTTTATGATTTATATTAATTGCGAACGAAGTTGTCGCTTCGTAGATACATTCGAGTCGATCGGTAAACATCGGTGGTTATCGTGAAAACACCAAAATCTCTGGTTAATTCAGCATCGTGCTGTCGTAATCGATTTGATTCGAGCGTACTCTTCTTATATATAATATGTATATATATAGATACCTACCTACCAACTCACTTGGAGCGGACAGATCGACGAACGATCGCGTGACGGAACTTCGAGATCGATCGATCGTTTCTTTTTGAAGGAGCATCAGAAAGGAAGGTGCCGACGCTCGTCTCGCACGAAACGAGGGTCGATCGGTTCGATCGATCGATACGCTCGAGCTCGATACGCGCCCCGCGTCGTATAGCTTGATTCTTTACTCTCGTATAAACGAATGAACGAGAAACAGACGACGAGCCAATGGATAGTTTCTTCTCCTTCTTCTTCTTTTCCACCTTCATATCGAAGGTACGCACAGGGTTTACGAGATTGACGCCCGGTTGGAGCGTCTTTTTTAATTACCTGTCTTGCGAGTGTCATCGTCGTTTCGGTATAAGAATTGTCTGCGATTCAAGAGCGTTCTTGCTATCTCGAATGAACGATCTTAGTTGTCGACTTTGTATCTTGAATACCAAGTTTGTCTTGCTGTCTCCTCAGGGTCATCCTTTCTTGCATCTTCGTAAATCGTATTTTCCATTGAATTTTGCACAATCGCGTTACATATGTACCACTAATCGTAAGTAAAGTCAGTCACGAATTCGATTCGAATTCACGGAATTAAGCTCCCTACATATTCTTGTTCAATTTCATGCTAAGAAAGAGAGAATATTGTATTTTAAGAGAAAATTCATATCCATTTACGTATGCCGAGCTACAAAAAAATATCGAAGGATCATTTTTATCTCGATGGGAGTGTGGTGGTACTATCCTCGGTAGTAATGCGAATAGCACGATAATTCCTTAGGAGGAGCGTGCATCGCGGTCAAAGTACCGATGTTTCTTCGTTATACCGTAATAATACGTGACGTTCCACCAACTTCGTTCTCGTATATGCACCTTTACGACGAGCAAATAACTTTTCGTAATCGGGATTGCGAACGTAAGGGAATACCACGTGCCCACGCATGACGATATTATTCGTTTCTTTTATACGTCGTCTCGTATCATTCCCCTATAATATAATTGAGAGACACAATGTTAAAAGTAATATTTACAGATATTAAGAAAATCAACGTATTTAACGAAGTTATCACGTTCGAGATGTTTATTTATCGATAGGTAAAATAATTTTGCAACGCATACAGAAAAGGGTCAACTTTGCAGCACCACGTTGAAGTCTTATTTATCGAAGCTCACGAGCACGAGTTCCGATATCGGTCGAGTCAGCCTATTCTCAACCCCCCATCCCCGTCCGCGCCCCGCCCCTTCTCTTCTCTTCTCTTCTTTCTCTTTCTCGTTCCTGCATCCCCGGGCGATTATCGCCGCGAATTATTATTACGTCGGTTCTTTCAACGGCGGTGAAAGGTCGCCGCGTTCATGCTCGATAAGGGTCACTCGCGAACGAGCCGGTGAGCAGCTAAACGAGATACGAGTACAATATTTCAGATAAGACGGGACCTTCTCGTAGAGTCTACTCAAGATCAGGAGCCTACTCTCTTGCTCCTCGCCCTTGAGTCATGTAGTACTTACCGCGAGAGGAGTAGAGAGGTACTCCTGACCCGGTTCCGCGATCTTTCGTTTCCGCGAGCTTTTTAAACGCAACAACAACAACGTCGATCGTCCGATCATCGATCGATTGCGATAACAACCGCTGTGTACGCCCGGTTATAATCGAATCGACGATCTTCGCGAACTTTGAGAAGACCGAAGATATATCTTTGCTGTTATTCTTCTTCTTCTTCTTCCTCTTCTTCTTTTCATATTCTTATTCTTTTCTTTGAAAGATCGGATATGGTCGATCGACGATATCGTTTCATCATTTTTTTATCGTTTCCTTCGAAGAAAAAGAAAAAAGAAGAGACATAACGACGAGGACGAGTACGACGACGACGACGAGGATCATTCTTTTTTCTCTTTTTCTCTTTCTTTCTATGCTCGAAATCGTACTCACGATTTAATAAACTGTTATCTCTTGGTAAAGCAGCAACCTACGATCCCCCCACGACGAGTGGGGAAGAAACGTAGTCTCTATACCGAGGTCTAACGATCAACTCGCGATTTGATCAGCGCGCGAGAGCTTGAGTTCGCGTATGTATGTATCGACGGGCGTAACCTCGACGTTGCATCGGCTCGTGCAAGGACAATTTCTAGTCGGTCGGCCTAACATTTCCGTGCCATTACCGTTAATACGATCCCAACTTCTCTCTTTCTCTCTCTCTCTCTTTAACTCTTGTACTCTAAGCGGACCAAACAGATTACGGATCTTCCTTCTTCTTCTTCTTTTTCTTCTTCGCGAGAACGGAGAGTGGAAAAGAATGAAGGAGAAAAGAGAGGGAAAATGGCGCCGAGATAGTGTACAGGTAGGAGGGCCCGGTAGGAGTGTAGCTTTTGCACGACGTTTGCGTGGTACTAGTTAGAGAAATCATAACGTACTTATCGAACCAATACGAGAACCATTAAAGTAAACCAAGCGGGGAATCGATTCCACGGCCTTTTATCCAAACGATCGAGAGATACGCCCTGGAAGCTCTTCTATCTCTCTTTCTTTCTTTCTTTCTTTCTTTCTTTCTTTCTTTTATTTTATTTTTCCTTTTTCTATCGCTTTCTCTTCCTCTCATCTCTTTTCTTTTTTTTTTCTCTTCTTATACTCTCTCGCAGTTTATCCATTCTAAAGTGGGTATATTCAATAGGAGAACGATCAGGTAGAAACGGAAAGACCGCGAACTTGCCTATATAATCTCTTTCGACGAACGAGTTTTACGTCGTTCCGCATTTTCATTCGATAGAGGCATTGCCATTGGTTCTACTTATGCGTCGATCGTCCCTGTACCGCGTTATCAACGTTATCCTTACCTACTACTACTACTACTACTCAAGAGAAGCAACTCTCTGTGCATCGTTACGACTCCAAGTAATTTCTTATCGTTACGGCACTACGATTTCGAATAGGTTTTCACTGCAATCTCGTTGAAGTTTTTCTTTGCGTATCTTTTTCTTTTGGTCCTTCTTCCGCTCTCTTCTCTCTCTCTAGTTTTGTGTTACTTTTAAATACGTTCGGATATTGACATAGATTAGCGATCAAGGAAAATCCGACAACTTTATTTCAATATTTTATTAATAAATACGTAGAGAGAAGCAAGGATCTCGGTAGTGTATCTAAGTGCAATCTCGAGCAATAAAATCTTAACGAGCGCACTAGCTTGTTCACTTGATTCTAGAAAAATGGTTTCAAGCGGATGTATATATATATATAAATGGCATACGTATGTTGGACGATAAATCTTGGAACGATCGGTAGTCGGGTTTACAGCTTCGTGCAAGGATGATCGATTCTCAGAACGAACTTCTATCTGCCTACGTGGAAAACGATGTACGAAGTGTGTGGGTCGATCTGAGAAAATATTATACTATCGTGAGAGTTTATCCTTTGAGAGAAAGAAAGAGAAAGAAACATTTACGACTACAATTATGGATTTACGATATTAACTTCTCCCGAAAGACAAAGAGAATAATAAGAAATGAGTCAATCGGATTAGTGAAAAAATTGAACCGTTGCTGGACTGACTGGACACCGGGGATTCGAAATCACGGATCCATTGAGCTATTCACCAGAGGGTTATCCACTGTCCAATCCTCCCACGAGAATGTCTATTTAAGTATTTAGCATGGAGGCGCTCATCCCATAGAACTGATGAGTTTGTTCTTGCGTTGGTTTCATGGTAGGCGAATAAAATCGCATTTTGACGCAGGAGAGCAACCACTTTAGAGAAGGGTTGCTTCTTTTCCTTTTTCTTTATTCGTCTTTTCTTGTTTCATTTTGAAACACCGTTGGCGGTACGATGACGAATAGTTGTCGCTTACATGAGATTTTTCCGTTATGCCTACCTCCCTCCCCCCCATTACCATTATAGGTTCCATTAAGATTCATTGCCACTTGATGGATGTCGTTCCTTTATAAACCTCTGATCGAATTTATTCCATCGTCTATCCATCTACTAGAAAAGAACTTTGATTTCGGTCTATCCGTATTTAACGCCAGCTTACGATATCCACGAGGAATCTTAGTCGTAAAAATAGAGAGAAATCACGAATCATACTGAAAAGCTTGCGATGATCGAGAGGCTAGAACGAGAAACACCTCTCAAAAGACGCCACGAGTTCTGTTCACGGTGTGGGTGTATTAAGGTACGCCATTAAGGTTCATTTTGTAGGGAATCACCTGTGCTCATTCGAGCGTCGGAAGAAGATTCATTTGGACGGACACCTCGCCTCTGACTGATGCTCGTCTCTTATCGGGCTGACATACTGAACGGATTGAAATATGTCCAAGTTCTCGTTCGTCGGTTATTGAACCTCAAGACCGTATGAACCTACTCCACTCTCCTCCCATCTCCTCCCTCGAATTCCTAATGTTCGGTTTTGATAGCCACGTGAAGTTATGGTGCAGTACGCTACGGGACGTCGCGATGGGTGTAGAACACTCGGCAGCAGCCATCATCGAGAATTAGTGCTCTTCTCGAAACCACTATTACCGAATTCATAGATATTATCGACATACTCCTCAAAAATTCAATATACTACTCATTCCCTCATAACCACAATAACTTTCTTTAATTTCTTTACCTTGTCGAACTTTGAAATACGTATCACAAAGATAGAATCCTAAGTAGATGCACAGTTAGGTAGGTAGTAGATATAAATAGAAGAAAAAGAATGAACGGAAAAGAAGGTAGAAATCTTTTTATCTCACAACACCTTGCGAAAGGATGTAGGCACGATATCTCATTCCGACTATGGGAAGGCACGACCCGGCTTAATTTACGAATGGGCCCTCGCGTGGGTCCCCAAGAACGAATGCAAATACAAGTGTGGCGAAACCGCAGGGGGCTTACACTCCTGGGGACAACTCCGGCGAGTTTACAAATGGATCGCCGCTCGTTCCTCTTTACCGGTCTCCACCCCGTTGTCTCTCCTTCTCTACGTGTTCTCCAGAGAGAGAGAGAGAGAGAGAGTGAGGTTCCCGTTCTTTCGTCCGCCATTTAAAAACGGCTCACGCACCGACCCCTCGCGCGATAATGCTCTCTGAAAAATTGTATTATCATTCATTACGCTTTTATCTCGCGCGATTCTTCCCTCCCGGTAGCAGCAGCAGCCCTTTTCGTCTATAAGCCCACAAAGAACGTGGGAATTTATTATGTCCTTCTTAAATTATTCCTTACTTATTTAACCTTTTGTTTTTTTTCTTTCTTTTTTTATCTCATAAACGCTATTTTATTATTTATCATTATCCAATTGTAGTTAAATAAAAATTTAATTACGATTAAGGGATTAATATACAATCGACCAGCGGAGTACTCCCGTTAACAACGATTGAAAATATCGCGAGGGTGCATCTTCTCCGAGAACCGAAGCCGAATACGATTTTAATAAATTACAATTTTTATTAATTATCGCCGCGTGCGTATTACTACTGCCCACGTGTATTCGGCCGAGATATATGCGCGGGTCAATCCCACGCCTGGCCGGGTCACAACGGACGAGCGCGCGGCCCCATTAAGGCCCAGTACGTTTAAGCGCGTAACAACAACGTAAAGAAAGCATGTAATGAATCTAATCAAAACGCAGTAAATCAACGTGTTCTCTCTCTCTCTCTCTCTATCCTTCTATCTTTTTTTTTGTCGAAGGTGCTCGCATACCCACCTACACCTTCGGGCGTATGCTCCTTCTTTCACTCTCTTTTCCCCAACGTTCGCGAAAACTCACGAGATCTCGTATCTGTTCATATCTAGTCATTCGATATTTTGTTCTCTATAAAAACATGAAATATCGGATAGTTTGATCGTAAATTCGTTCGCTAAAAGTAAAAATCAAAAATAAGAAAAAAGAAAATTCTATCGCGATCTTTTGCAATGTCCTTCTTTTATGTTCGAAGCAGCTAAAGGCGAGTTTAGCTAATCGAGTCTCTCGCTTTCTATATCGAGTTGCTTCCGTGCGCGCGCGAGCCACTGAGAGTGGACGTCGTTACTGCTCGGTGCTCGTCGCTGGATTTTTTCGCGATGCTCCCTTGTAGTCGGCATCGAAGATCCTGAGTTCTGTCGTGACCGGTGCCACGCGTGGTATCTGATGTCTACATGTGTACAACCGCTCGATCCCGAGCTCACGCGATCCCAGTCCTCTCCTTTATCCACTACCATCCTCCACCTTGGCAACCTAAACCACCTGTGCACTACTCTTCCTCTTCCACCTTCTTCTTCGCCGCGCCTTTTCTTTTCCCCTCTCTCTCTCTCTTTCTCTCTCTCTCACTCCCACCATTTGAATGACCATAAGAAGGATAGAGCGATCGTGTAACAACGTTAACAGTGTCCATTCTCGAGCTCTCTAGAAGGAAACGAAGGGAAAGAAGACGCGTTCAAAGTATCAGCCCTCATTCCCAAAGCGGGTAAGATCTATCGCTTGGACTGTTCAAAGGGATCACGAGGAATCGCATGTCCCAAACCATTTATCAGCTTGTCGGTCGAGATGCGCCCTTTTCGAAGAACATAGGCAAGTTCTCTTTCTCCTTCTTGTTAGATAAGGTCGGACCGACGCGACGTAATGAAGAGGCAACAACCGCTTCTAGAAAACTGCTTGACGTTTCAATTTTGTACCATCTACCGAACGAGGAAAGAAAGACACCTAATCTCTTCTCTCCCTCTCTCTGTCTTTTACTCGTTATCCTTCTCTGTCACAGGTTACCTATTCTGCATAAGTCCCTTTGCTTCGGCGGCATGCTTCGACTTCGATTACATGCTCCGCCTTTCTTACCCCCCGACGAAATATATTACTATGTTTATCTTTGGTAAAAGTGTAACCATGTGAAAATGACTGTGGTCGATCGATCGATCTATCTTCTTGGGCTTAAGTGATTCGCAAATGTCGACAAACTTTTTCTTTCCGTTGCTTCAATTCGATTGAAAAACATTCTTTCCTGGGATAGGAGGTTATCATCATGATGTAATTAATATAGATGATACGTTTTCAGAGTTCGGACTCTTTACAATCCGTTTCCTTGTCATCCTCGAATTCGCTGGGAGCATGATTTTAAAATCATGAGAACGTACGAGAAAGAGATAAAGAGAAAAATAGAAAGAACAAGAAGAAAGATAGAGAAACAGATAGAGAAGACGTAAAAGGTACGAAGCTATTCTCCTTTCACCATAAAGCGCCGTACACGTGGAAACAGCATGGCAGCTATTTACACCACTTAGCAACGCTGTTACGTTAAGGCCTACGAAAGATAAAAAGGTCAATCGTCTTATTGCTACCAACCAGTAATAGACAATAGTCATCTGCTTTAACGATATTACGTTTCAACCTTTAAGGCACCGCCGTTCTAAAAGCCGGCTTCATCTTTATTCGACGACGGCAAGGAGGTTAAGCGAATTTAAAAGTGTAAATCGTCGTAACCGTGTGCTGCCACGTAATAATCTCTTTCCGGAGCTTCTCGAATTAAAGAAGCTTCGTAGACAATTTTCCATAGCCGAGATTCAACGTACGAACGAGAAAGATTCAACACGAAAATCTTTGGTCGTTTGTTCACAATCGGAGAGGAGAACCTAACGATTCTACTTTAGTGCATGGAAAAGACCAGGTAATCTCTCAATCGACATTTTGCACGACACGCGGCAAGTATGCAACGATTAGTTTCTCTCGTACGTTAATGTTAACGTTCGACTATATCGCGTTAAGCAAAACTACATTGAACGAACACCGAGCGATCGTATGGCACGATAGCATTCAATAAATGCGACTAATTATTGCTTATTCATTCCGATCCAGTCAAGAGTTCTAGCGACGGATATAGAGAAAAAAAAGTGGGAAGTGCTCGATTACATAGATACGTGCATCTAGATATGCGAATAATACACATGGATATCTAAATATATATATATTAGTATATGTATGCGAGCAGAAGAAAAGACCACACCTGCGAGGAAAGATAGAAAGAAAGAAAATGGAATGTCAGGTAACACAGTTATTCCTCGTATATATTGTATTAAACGTTCTTATCTAGTCGTAGATACACGCGTATATACGTAAAAGGTACAACTAGACCGAGATGTCTTCGACATCGACCTTTCCATCTTGCAAGTTTCACGCATCGTACACGCCGATCGAAGACGCGTGAACTCGCGAAAGAAGACGCTGAATAAGAGAGAACGTCCTGGACGCGTCCTGCTCGCTCTCGAACAGAATCGTACCTTGGGAAATGCAACGATTATTCGATGCAAATGAGCGCCTCGCGTTCGTGGTTACGTCAGAGAACGACTGACGGTGAAGTAGGGTGGTGAGGTAAAGGGAGAAACGTAAAGAGAAAGAGTGTGTATATATATATGTGTGTGTGTGTGTGTGTGTGTGTGTGTGATAGAGATAGGAAAACAACTGAACGAATCAAAGAAGAAAAGAAAACAAAAATCCTCCCACCGTATTCGGTCGAAGCGTAAAAAGGACCAGCAAAGAGGACACGCTTAGTAATCCTGAACGTGATCCTTTACGTAATTTCGCGAAAGTGTTATTAGAAGGCATTGTTTGTCCTTTCGCTTTCTAGCGTAAGGACGAGGGTGAGTGAAAATTAAAACACGTTTTAGGAGGATCGAGAAAGTGCGAAAGCTAACCCATGACATTTTTCTCTTTTGTTTTACAAATGTTATTATTAAGAAAAATATGATTTATATGCACTCATCGTAGTTCCTTCACTTTGCTCGATCATGAGTTAGCAAGAGAGTTTATTTTTCCCGTACAAGTTATATTATCCGTAGACCCTCTGAGATTTAATTGTTGTGATTTACGCCCACCAAGCGTCAGGTCATCTCATCCAGCGTTCTCCTCTACGACGTAGGAG
Source organism: Polistes dominula (assembly GCF_049000335.1). NCBI lineage: Eukaryota > Metazoa > Arthropoda > Insecta > Hymenoptera > Vespidae > Polistes > Polistes dominula. The sequence continues at coordinate 5,575,995 of NW_028300916.1, read as the reverse complement.
AGCTACAACTCCTCGGACATATTTTATGGACTTAGAAAGAAAGAGAGGAGAGCGAGGCAAACGAAGCGGAATCGATGGAAATTATGAGCGTGTATAAACTTGGTATTCGCGTTATCTTCATATAGCATCTGTAACGATTACCTGTTCAGCTTGAAAGAGTCATACGCGTAGATGTAAAGGTGTCAGGAGACTTTTACCTGCCGCATCCCTGCTCGCGTTACGGTACCCAGTCTTCTTAAGAAGAAGCTTATGCCATACTTCATCGATCTTCTTGGCTTGTAACGAGTAGTCTCGACTAGTATCGTTTATGCTTCCGGAGCATAAAGGGACGTTGACCAACGAAGAACCGTTTTCTCTCTAACTCTCTCTCTCTCTCTCTCTCTTATTCTCATTTTCTTTCTCTATAATAAAATAAGATGATAATGCGTTCTGTACAATTTCTCAACTAAAATATTGTCAAGCAGGTGTAACATGTGAAAATTTACACAGCGAATTGCGATCGAATATTGCGATACTACTACGATCGTCGTCATTTGCATCTCATGATTCCGTAAATCAAAGTATCGATAACAACATTGACGATGAACAATATATGTACATATTCGAAGAAGAAGAAGAAGAAGGTTGAACGAGTGTTCTCGATCGTTTGGTTAATCTTACGAGTCGCTCTTGTTCTTAGGTACTCGAGATGTTTCCAACAGTGCTCTCGCACTGTAACTCAAAACCGAATCGTGGTCGTCTACGTAGTCGCTGTCGTCGTTCGAACGTTCTTTTACCGTGTCGGGTAAGTCGTACGTTTTCCAACGTACGACCAGACGTTTCCTTCGTGTTCTCCACCCACATGGCGTGCTCGCCCGTCTCGCGGATTACGTAACGTGTCTTGGGAGGAGTTGAAGTTGGAAGGTGGTGGTGGTTGTGGAGAAACGAAAAGTAAAGAATAAAGAGGTTGAGAAGAGAAAAAGATAAAGAGAGAGAGAGAGAGAGAGAGAGAGAGAGAGAGAGATAGAGGGAGAGAGGGAAAACAGGAGATCAATATTCACAAGAGACGGAGGAGAGTTCGCTGGCCGATTAGGACGCAAATCATTCAGGTGGCCCGTTGGTTAGGTAAGTCAAGACTCCATCGAGATGTGGGATGGGCCGCAGTCACGTGTGGCGACGTACCTTCGCGTTAGATCGCCGCCGATCACGAGAAGGTAGAACGGTGCTGACGTGGGGACAATCCAACGGGAGAAAGAACCAGCCTCCTCTACATCGGCCAATCTATATAGATATATGGATCATGGTATGTACTATGGCAGAACACACTGTACCGGGAAACAGGCTCGAAGGAGGAAGCAAGAGAGAAAAGAAAGATAAAGAAATAAATAGAGAAAGAGAAAAGAGAGATAGAAGAAAAAAAATCTGTCCGGTAACGGAGCGGTGTTGTACTCTAAGAGACGCCACCCGTCGCAACGCATTTGCCTAAGAAACTCATCGTGACTCTCGATTCCTCTTCGATAGCTGTTCACGATGGTGTATTTGAAATTTCCTGGAATTGGATCTCCTAAAATCATTCGAAGTACGCGAGTTGTGTATCAGCTTGCGAGACAGGAAGAGTATTGTGTTGTGTGGATTTGTGCGATTAAAAAAAAGAAAAAGTTTAGAATCAAAAGACGAAAAAAGCACAAAAATAAAAACAGAGAGAAAGAATGGGGGGTATAAAAAATAAGAAAAGATAAAAGAAGATACGCGGAGGCCTCTTTGCCAGGCCCTCATGAATCACGCCCACGCGACGCGCGCCCGCTCGATAATTAATGCTCATTTAATTCGGCGTTCATCATCCAAGCTGTACGAGTATTTACAAAAGTCTGGACAACGGTGCTGCTACGGTGGGCTCCAGGTGAACACACCCCAACCAACTTTTGAGTAATCCGTGTTTGCGAGCTTACGTACGAATACAAATGCAAGAAGCACTATGCATGTCTGCTGTAGCCAAGGAAGAAGAATGACCACGATACGATTCTCCATTCATTCTGATTGTCACCAAACTTGCCGCGCTACCTTTATCCCTCCCCGCCCTCTTCCTTCTTTCTTCTTCTTCTTATTCAATAAACCGATCGTCAGATGATCTATGTTCAGCTTGCTTAATGGGATCTTATCGACGAGGTGGGGCCGGTAAATAGCTGGTAGCACCGAAACTCTGGCCACCGAAAACGAGACGTGATCGAGTCGACCGGTCCTCTTAGAAAGAGAAGAGGAAAGAAATCAACTCTCGGTGTTCCATCCATCGACGAAATTCCTCAAAGAAATTAATCATCTCTCCGTGCAACCACGAGAACTTCTTGGATTCCCTGACCGGAATGTTTCATCTCTCTACCGATGTACATTTATTTTCTTTAGTCTCCAAACTAAAGAAAAATTTTAACGTATTCCCTTTTGTATATAAATGTCTTTTATCTTATTTATTCTTTCCTTTTTCATACTCCTTTATCATAATTATTTATGTATTTCTTTTTCACTATCCTTTCGTATATATTAATCCTTTGCACTCCTAAGGTTAGCTGTGTTCAGACACTTAAAGGTGTTCTAATCCCATGGTCACTACCAATGCCTATATTTTATTATTTATAGATATATAAGTTTTGATAAATTTCTAATCTTTAGCCTTTTTATAACTTCTCTAGCGTGTTTACGATCTTGAATTTATTTTATTTTTTCATTATTTGCTATATTAAAATTAATACAAAATAATCAAATTTGTGTTTGAAAATAAATCGTATAATTAAAAAGGAATGCTCCTAACACAAGAATCGTAGAAATAATAATACTTGATAATGAACTCGTAAATGTGTGGAGTACAAAAAATAAAGCCATATATATACTTGCACAGAAAAAGAATTTCGATGTTCGAGTTTCGATCTTAAAAAAAAAGAAAAAGGAGAAAATAAAGCAATCGTAAGGGTGATAAAATGGAACGATCTTCTTGGTATCGATATAAACGCTTAGATGGACGATGAACCTGCTGCCGAGGTATTGACAAGTGGAGCACACATTAACGATTCCAAGCGTGTCATGCTTCTTCAGGGAATGCACCTTAGCTACGGGTCCATTGGCGCCCCATTCCCCCATTAACCTCGTATTCGAGTTAGTCTCGTGTCTAACCTAAGAAGAAGAAGAAGAAGAAGAAGAAGAAGATCACTATGTAGTATAAGTATAAACGAATTTTTGGTTGGGTCGATTTCTCGAACGTGTTTACGTGCTACGCCAATGAAGTAGTGCGTTACACTACAGTCGATAACAATGGTCCACTGTGTATACATGCAACGACCAACCAACTAGTTGAACTGGAGCGTATCTTTGTGGACCTGTCATTTCTCCGTTCTTCGAATATACAATATACGAGTATGTTTCGTGAACTAAGAGATTTCGAAACGAAGGGGAAACTAAACTGACGAGACAAAAGAAACACTTTGATTCCAGTCTCGATTTTCGAGAATCTTTTGCGTCAATTTTATTCCCTTCACGCATCTCATTTGCTTTAAGACGAAATAATAAAATCTCAAAGAAGGAAAGAAGAAAGAGAGAAAGCTCTGATCTTTTAGTTTCTCTCTCTCTCTCTTTTCAATCTGTTCCTCTTTTTTCCTCCTCCTCACTTCTCTCCTTCTTTATTTCTTCTTTCGTGGAAGGGCAAAGACATTATTCGAGATCACGCGAGTCCGTTAGGCTCTCCTCTTATTCTCGAGTTTCTTCGGCACGGGAACAGGCTGAGAGAGAAACGACAACGCCAAGAAATAAATGCATTTATGCAGCCTACTCGGTATGCGGTATGCAGTGCGTTCTGAACAGATTTTAGATATCGTTCTTTGTCAACGTTCCGTTATCGAAACCGATGCATTTTGATCTTCGTCGTAGATGTCTTTCACACCGCGCATGACGCGGTCGGAGACACGAACCCGGTCGTTGAGCTCTGTGACGTTCAAATGTATTAACATATTTTCACGTTTCACGATTACTTTAATGTTTTCTAGAACATTCGCGTGTTCACGCTTCCTGTATTACGATCGTTAATTTGTATATAATATTGGGTTGTCCGGAACGTTCGTGCCGATTTTGATAGGAAGATTGAAATGCAACCCATTTAAGTTTTGTTTTTTGGTATAGATACCAATGGTCAGAACCATTTCAGAACTTCTTAGGTTTTTTAGCAAAAAAACTACTTTATGCAACCTACCGAAAATCGGCACAAACTTTCCGGACAACTAAATATATAATAATACTTATATTTAGTCTATCTTTCTTTCTTTCTCTTACGTTGTTACTCTCGATAAAATAGAAATAAAAAAAAAGTACTTTTGTTCTCACGGACAAATCGTTTTAACAAAAAGTATATTGTAGTAAAGATATCGTAGTAAGATATAGGGAAGACAATATTCTCCATTGATCGTCGAGTTTCTTCTACTTACGTGAACCTAACGAACGTTCGAAAGTATATCGAAGATAACGAAACATCTGTTCCGGTCGAACGTTACATGTTATAGGGAGGTATATACGTACGGCACAATCCTTTGCCCATGGTGGAGAGTAAAGTGACGGGTAAATCGTGTGGTGCCTTTACGAGAATCGAGGTCTCATGGGTTTTAGCGAGAACAAATGTTAAGAACTATACTGAAAATCAATGGATCGAGACCACCAGCCGCGAGAGAAGAGAACGCGAGGAAGGTTTTTTACCGTCTCTCGACCTCTCCTGACCTCTTCCATCTTGACGTCCTGTCTTTTCGATTATGCGCCTTAGTTCTCATTGTGCTAAACTTCTGTTCACTCTGGTAGACCTAACCAAACGTATATATGTATAGTCCATCTCTGTTTTTTTCTCTTATTTTTTTTGTTACCATTGATCAAAAGATCTCGTAAAAATTTACGACTAAATTTCCTTACATTTTATGTAAGCATTTAGCATACTTATATATACACGTTAGAAGAACGAAGCACTTGCGGCCAAAAAAAAAAAAGAAGAAAAAAAAGAGGAACGAGAGAGAGTTCGATGGTGTTTCAAAGGCAGCCCAGAGAGTCCGGAGTATATTAACCTCGAAAAACGAAAGGCTCGTCGAGTATGGTGTAACGTGACACCATGAAACGGAAGTCGCGGGTGCGTTGCCGCTTCCGCAGTGACAGATGCGATCTCTCGGTCTCATGCCTCTCGCGAGATAGACCTTTGCCTCTCTTTCTCTTTCTTTCTCTCTCTCTCTCTCTCTCTCTCTTTCTTATTCTTTTTCTTTTTCTCTCCGTTGAGGAAGTCTATCCTTTGGCAGGATCAAGTTTTGCCGGCAAAAAGGGTACCTCAACGGTCAAACGGACAAGAAACTACCGTCGAGACGAGAATATACACGGAAATGAGAATCTGGTAGAAAAAAACGGGAGATAAAGAGCAAAACTATAGAAAGAAGGGAATGACGAGACGGCAGTAAAAAGATCATGGGATTTGGACAATATTTGGTTGAGAGTAGTCCTTATGAATGGGACTCGGAAGCGAGGAATCCTTCGAGAGGGTAGTTGGAGGGGGAGGGGTGGATACCGATCCCAACGTCGTAAAATAATATTTAAAGTAAATAACTTTGAAAAGGTCGACGTGGGCAGATTCAACTTAAGCTAGTTCGTGACTTTCGGTATTCTTCCAAGTTTTTCTTTGCTTCTCTTTTTTTGATCACGAACAACGTACGTTGATGATGATGATGATGATGATGATGATGATGATGATGATGATGATGATGCGAATGCTTTTCAAGGACTCTACTACTACAAGGCTTTGTAACAATAATCGACATAAGATCGATATCTTATTGGATTTTATTACCAATTATTTTCTTCTATTATCGCTTAATCATTCCGAATAATTAGGTATATTTGAAAGTGTTATTCTTGTAACACGTAGTATCAGCAAGAACTTGTTCATAATTTCTCATGTTTTCTCTCATCGTGTTCTTCCGCGCTCCAACGCTAGAGGTAACAACCCATTATCTAGCAAATAATGGCCAGAGTTAGTGCGATCGAAGGACTTAGCAGCATCTCGCGATCGTGCGTAACGTTTTAGCACCGTAAACCTAAATAGAAGTAGAGACAAGAAGAAGGCCTCTATTGATAGGGCTACTTATTATCGGTGGTAACAAATTTTCTTGGAGATCGCGGGACGAGTCGGAGCTCTTGGAGATTATCGGCAAAGCACCTTCTCTCGTTTATGAACTCTCTTCTTTTAGCTATATGTATATATATATAGATATAGATATACGTGCGTATACGTGGTATATACATGTCTGCCGCACAAGTATGTTGCGGAAGAGGGCCCTTTTTTGTGGGGTGTCGTTTCCAAGTGGTCGGGGGGCATTGCATCGAACGATTGGGTGCAGCAGCCAGACCAAGAACGGTTCCCACAGCCCATGTTCGTGTGAAAACAGTCGGGAAAGTGGACGCGACAAGTGCAACAACGATGGTGTGCCAGCTCACAACATAACGGAAACTCATCGAAAAGAATTCTTTCGTAAACTAGCGAGAGGAAAATAAGACTGCTTGAATAGTTTACACGAAGAAAGAAAAAGAACGAAAAAAAAAACAAGATTGTAGAAAATAAAAACGATTATGCACGATTATACACGATTACCATTAGATTTCAAATACAGTAGAATATTTTATCCGGTATTCATCGTGCTGATGGTGATAGCGTAATATCATTTCAGTTGGCGGTCGCAAAAGAGAGAAAGCTAAAGAGAGAGATAGAGAGAGAGAGAGAGAGAAAGACTATCGATACTTGAGTACTTTCCTATCCGCGTTGTAAACTCCGTAATATCGTTCTCCGTGCCATAACACCTTGCGGGATTCCGTGAGAGCATAAAATATATTCTTAGAAAATTATTAGTGTTTTACCTCTTAACCCCCAAAGCGCATTAGATTATTGGTCAGTACTTTATCTATATGATTTCGTCGTTATTCGAATAAATTTCATCGCGAACAAGTTGGACATAACGACACGGACATCGCCATTTTCTCGTAGCCGGGCTCGTTCGTTAACTGTAAATTACATCAACTATTATTTCGTTTTTAGCTAACGAGCAAGCGAGAAAGCTAAGCAAACGCGTTAAAATAAATCGTACTATTATTTGCAAAGGGAATCGCGGCTAATGGTGCCGGAATATCGTACCAACTGTCAACCGTTTAACACAATCGTTTATTTTATAAATAAGATATAGCGCGATTTGGCGTTGAATACGTGTTATTAACGATCGTCGTTTAACAAGTACGCGGAAATATGAGAAACATATTTACTTCCTGTTAGGTAAGGATTTAACGCAAAAATTGTACGAGATCATTTTATTACCATAATCTCGTTTATTGATAAACTAGTTCTAACTAATTCTAATCGTATACCAAATATTGGCTAATTCTACGTCTTACAAGAATAAATCGTTAAAGTCAACTCTACTTTTCTCCACTTTTTCTCTATCTCGATTTAATTCCAAACTCGTTGAACACTCGTCGGGGAAGTTAGCCTCGCAAATCCAAAGGTACGAGGTGCTCGTGTACGAAGGACGAATAAACCTGTCGGTTGGTCGATCTGACCGCGTCTACCATAGGTGGCTGGCTATAGCAGAGGTTAAAACCCAAGAGAGGGAGAGAAAAAGGACAAAAAAAAAGAAAAAGGAATAAAGAAAGAAAGAAAGAAAGGGAGCACGAAGGTGTCTTGGGAGCAGCAGCGATCGGCGTGGCTAAAACGCAAAGCCGAACATAAAACTACAGATAAGAGCCACCGTATAGAAAGCGTGAAGGAGAATGAGAGAAAAGGAGAAGAAGAAGGGTTGCGGAGGTATGGCTACGACTACGAGGACGACGACAGAACGAGAAGATCGAGGTGAAGTAAGGAAGAAGTGGAGGAGGTGGAGGAGGAGGAGAAGGAGGAGGTTGTGCGAGAGGAAAGGCCGAGCGAGCCACGGCTGAATTACGAGCGGCCGACGGGCATTAACATTTTTGCTGGACGTGCAACAAATTAAAGCAATCTGGTTCACTCGTGTCCCTCGCCTCCCTTCTTGGTTGGTTGCTTGCGCGCACTCTCCTACCTACCTACCTACCTACCCACCGAGGACTCCTGGTCCGCATACGATTTAAACGCGCGGGTGGAGCGTGCGCACGATGACGAGACTAGCGTGCAAACGTTTCTACCGTGTGCTCTGAAAAAAAAAAAAAATAGAGAGCAGTATGAATCTCAGTAACGTTTTCTCTGCTCGCGTGTGTGTGTGTGTGTGTGCTCCTTGCCTTGAGAAAGAGATTTCCATCAAGAATGCTTGCTCGAGTTACCTGAGATGCGCGTAATCTACGTGCGTCTCAATCGGATACGATCTGTGGTTATTCTCTTTCTCTCATGAATAAAAGACTCTTACTAAATAATTTCTTTCATATATAAAACGTTGTTGGGATAAGTCCACGTTAAAGTATTTCTGAAATTTACCCTCCTTGATTATCTTAGCGACAATCATTTAATTATTATCTTACCTATACGAGCTCAGTCTCTCAGCGGTATATCCCTTTATTCATAGATATGTAAAACCATAAAAGTCCATGCACTGACTCAATCTCTCTAACGACGACAGTGTATGTACAACGTGATACATAGAAGCAGCACCTACCTATCGAACCCATCTTACCATATATGCGTCTTCTACTATACGCTCGCCGAAACATAAATCGACTTACCGGTGCATCGATATGCAACTAAGCTTCGCGTTTTCCTATCTCTTAGTTCGATCCGACCAAGGTTCGACCGATAACGTTCCACTTCGACGTTCAGCATCCACATACGACGATAGTCACGAGACTCGCTTGGCTATGAAACGAGAACATACATACGTAACATTCATTACCTTACGTATGGCTTGTTGATTTTGCTCGCTCGTATACTCGCTAAAATATTTCGATTTTCGCGCTTTTTAAAACAGAGGCAGAGAAATACAGCGAATAGATAGAAATAAATTAACGTTGAATTTAATACGATTACTTACCTTAGAATTGAAATCGCGCTTTCATTTTCCTGTCTATCTCTCAACTTCTCAACGTAAAGTAAACGAAAAAACAAAAATTATCGAGAAAAATTCTTTCCTAATCGAATCACATATTTATTTACCAGTTAAGGATCCACGATAACCACACAAGGACAATATATCTAAAATAACATCTTTGAGAGCAGGTCGATGATTATTTTTCCAACGACTAAAGTAAAACTATTTCGAAATATTGTTCGGAATGCGTAGGTATATGTATTTCTTCGTTTTATCGAGCTCACTCGAGTTAGGAGACACACACGTTCGAAGAAAAAGTCTTATGTTGTTGTAGGAGAGGAAAGTCTGCTTACCGTAATCTACTACAGAAAATCCTATGGTGTACATGATCGGCATTGACTTTTTATAACGAATAACTCAACGATAGCGTTGTGTTTCACCGTTGTGTTAGGTGTATACGCGTGTAAGTACCTTATCCTTCTTCCTTATTTTTTTCTTCTTTTTTTTTCTTTGCATTTCTTTCCTCCTTCAACACCCTCTTCCTCCTTCTTCTTCTTCTTCTTATTCTTCTTCTTCTTCTTCTTGTCCTTCTCTTTCTTCTTCTTCTTCTTCTTCTTTTGCTTCAGTGTCCACGACGAACTGCACATTGGAAGAAGGGTACGTAGAGGAGTATGTAGATGCAGGACAATGCGGTCCTATTAACGAGATCAAACGATACACGAGGACGACCGCCGTAGTCCGGTACTGTGCTCCCGCCAACCAGGGAAGCATCATCGTGTCTAACGTTTCACGCATACGTCCTTTTTTTTAAATAACTATCTATTAACGTTATTTCCTTTTGAAAAATCTTTCAAGATAACACACGATCCTATCGACAATTTTTTATTATGATTTTTCCTAAAGAACAAAATATTTCGATGAAACTTATTTTGGAAATGTTAAGAAATCATTGGACAGTCGTGTGCGGCCCTGACGATGATAAGACTGCAGCACGACGGTGGCGGCGTTACCGAGCAGCAAGGATTTACGAAGGCGACAGTCCGATATACCACGTTCTACCCTGAATTCTCTTTTGCCTTGGCTCGCGTTCGTTCTACTTTGCCAATGTGTTTGTGTGTGTGCTTTTTTTCCCTCGGGAGATCTTTTTTTTTACTTCGAATATTATCCGACACATTGCCTTCAAATTCAAAGAACATATCGATATCTATTATAAAACGAAAAAGATTAGTTTTTCTCTCGTGTAATTTCTTTTTCAACTAATCCACACACATTTCATCATTTAAAAAATTAAGTAAAATAAAATAAACAAAAAAATAAAAATGTTAGTTACCTAGCTCTCGCGTTTCTCGAACTTCTCGTTTCTTTTTTTCAACTGTTAGAAAGCAAGCTCATCATTCCATTGTTCTCTAATGAATCCGTAGATGCTGACGGAAGCGAGCTCGCTGGCAAGATACATGGGACAGCTTGAGGTTCTTCCTCCTTCCCTTCTTTACCTCGCCCTATTCTCTTTCTTCTTCTCGTAGCATTCATTCCTTCCACTTCGTTCTCTCCCTCAGAAAGAGAGAGAGAGAGAGAAAGAGAGAGACGCAGAAAAAAAATTATTTAGGCATAACGAGCGCGATTCTAACTCCGTCGTCTTTTGTAGATCACTCGGCGGGCACTATATCACCTGCAAAAGATCGTACCTGCAAGAGAAACGAAGCTGCTTGCCTGCCTGCCTGCCTGCCTGCCTGCCTGCCTGCCTACCTACCTTCGAGCGTGATTCTAACTAACAATAAGGATTAAGTAAAGTACGGGACTGACTAACGAACGAAATAACTGTGAATAAGACGAAGAAGACCGTCATTCGTCGTCTCCGCACACGTGGAATTTGAAAATGGCAAGCTAACCAACAGAATATTCCTGATATCTTACCTTGTTGGTAAAGTATTGTAAAAATAGACCAATCGCAGGGTGAGGCCCCAACGAGATCGTCCCACGGATTGTGATTCGATATTCAGGAGTTCTCGAATCCATTATTTACGTACATGGATAGGCGCGCACGTATATGCACAGATCTCGATCTTGATTCCGAATGGAATTGAGGAACGAGAAAGTAAAGAGGAGGAGGAGGAGGAGGAGGAGGAGGAGAAGGAGGATCGAAGGTGCACAATACCGTATATCTCTTAGTGGCGGGCGGTTTATGGAAATTCGTTGAGAAGCCTAACCCACTCTCTCTCTCTCTCTGTCTCTCTGTCTCTGTTTCTCTCTCTCTCTCTTTCTCTCTCGATACAATGATCGGTGACTTCGATACGTTCTCGAACAGGGCACCTGTGTCCTACGTGTCGGCCCTGCCACCTTTACGCGGCGACGGGTCACTGGCCGAACCTCTTTTAAATATGGAAGAATCGGAGGAGATCACGATAAGGAGGGTCAGAAGCGGGTTACTCGGGAGAATTTCGTTGTCATGTAAATTACTGTCTCTACGGTGTCTCGGTTTTCTCCAACTAACTGGACCTCGACGAGAAAGAGAGAGAGAGAGAGAGAGAGAGATTACCTATACAAAAATCCGATTGGATGAATTCGAACTAGATTTCGTTTCAATGCTATATCAAATAATGACGTTTCTTTTCTTTTCTCGAAGCTTAGAATTATTGATAACCTTTTTATAACAAGATCTTATAAACAAAAGTCCTCATATAATAAAAAAGAAAAAACCAAAAAGTAAGTAGTACTCATAAGTACATAGCCATGTGTTGAGTCATGTTTCTTGTCTTAAGATAAATCATAGAACCGATCGAAGGAAAATAATTGAAAAAAAGAAGATGAGCCCACCACCAATTTTGGTTGTCCCCTAAAAAGAAGAGAAAAAAAAGATATAAAGGCAGGCTTGTTCATTCGACTTAAGCTACGAATCGAGCAGGTAACATTGATTTCCTCCTTTTTTTTTTTTCAATCTAAAATCATCCAAGAAGCCCACCAGGAGACGCCGCAGCGTGATGGCTCGCACGCGTCCCCGTCCCTAAGTGTGCGTTAGTATCACCTTCTACGAGACAAACATTCGAAAAACGAAAACTTTTGTGGTCAGAAAAAAGGAGAGATGCTTTTCGTGGAGGTGAGGCGTGGCTTGTTCGGCCTAGGTGGCCCGGCAGTAACTTACGCGCGCCCATCACCAGAGTTATCCGAATAATGCCGCGCTATCTCAAATAACCAGCGATTTATGCGTTTACACGGATTATCCCGGCACAACTTTATGGCCGGTAGTTACTTAATCACGTTAGGGGAACCACCGGGGACGACCAGACTTGCGAGTATTTCTACGTTTTATTCTGTTTCTTCCTTATTTTTTTCTTCTTTTTTTTATTCTACTTCGATCACAACTTTTTCTTATATAGGTAAACGCTTATATTGTAAACTCTTTTGAAAATCCGTTCTTTTTTTCTTAACTCTTGCTCGTACGTTAGATTAATGGTAAGTATGTAATTAAATTTATGGAAATCGGTTATTATACATGTTTATGTGTATGTATTACATCATTGTGAATAAGGTGTGCAAGGTCGTTAGATATTTAATTTAATGGCGATTAATTGTAGATAAACATAAATTCTTGAAGAAGAAGAAGATTCAGAATCTCTCTCGGGATAAGGTGCAAGAAGCGGCGTGTTGTGTTCCTTTTGTTAAAAAGTTGAGACATACAAGTATATACATGTATATGCACTCGTAATTGCGTGTTGGTATATAGTGTAGCTGTTTTACGCCGCTTTAGAAGGTACGCATGCACGCACGCATGCACCCAGGCACGCACGCACGAAAAGATGCAGGTTGCTACACCGCCGCCACTGTTGTTGGCCGCACCTGTAAACTCTGCGGCTCCTTCTTCGCGAACTCATATGCGCGTGCGCTTCGTCTCAGAATGCGTGGGCGGTCGAAGAGTTTTTTGCCAAGTCTGCGAGCGCCGAACGAGCTGACGCAAATCTCGCTATGCGAATACATTTTTTATGGAATTAACTTCGATAACACCGCCGACAAAAGATGCTTCTCGAGAAGAATTCGCCGGTGGCGATTTATACGCCGAGGAATTAACTCTCTTTCTTTCTTTTCTCTCTCTCTCTCTCTCTCTCTTTTTCTCTCTTCGAGAAAGAGGTGCCGGTCGATCGATCGATCGATCGATTATTAAACAACCTTCGTATACGCACGTATATATATAGATACACGCATATACAATCGTGCTTTCGCTCATATCATTTCGCTTGAATTTCTTTTTTTTTTTTGTTTTTTTCTTTTCATTCATTCGCTACCTACCTTTCTTCCCGTCGAAGAAACGTATCATCGGGCGCGATATCTCGATCGACGATCCATCCGACGACGATCGGCAACGCTACCCAGTCCGAATAAATCGAGTTGAAACATTCGAACCGTCTGAACAATGTGTCAGATCGATTATCGAAGCGCGACGTTCGATGTTGATAGACTATAAGAAACGCAACATAGTCGGAGTCTCAATCGATCGCCTTAGGAATCGAAGGTTTCGCAAGTTGTGCTATGTTGTACGTTTCTTTATTCCTCTTATTCTCACTCTGGGCAACGATGATTCGTGCGTGTTTCTTCGCGCGTGTAACTCGCATACCACGGAGGAGACGTGCACCGGCCCCCACGTTCGTTGCATTCTTCGCGCCAAGTGCATTTTCAGTCTCTCGTACAAGCGCATCGATATTGGTTACTCTTCTCGCTTCTTCTTCTTCTCCCTTTTCTTCCTTCATATACTTCTTACTTTTCTTCTTGCAAAAGAACGAGACCTTGGGCGGTCCATAAATTACGTGAAATAATGATGTCAGCCCTCGTAATGAGCGTAAAGTGCACACAGGGTGTTTCGATGCGTTAGGGAGGGATAAAGGGAGGGATCCACTATGACGCTCAGCACGAATACATTCTTTCTTCCTCTCTCTCTCTTTCCTTCGTTCACTTTCAAAATTATTTGGTTTATTTGCAATTCCGTAAAAAATCTTTTAACGTCGATCGCGGCGTAAATGTTGACCAATCCCGGCAAATATTTTGTCATCGTTTCGAAATTAACAACGTTTCATACAAGTTGGACGATACTTTTTCCATGTTCATCTTTTGAACGGTGGGTGGGATGATAATGGTTGACATAAGTTAAAATTTCGGACCGATACATGCGAAAACAGGTGAGTTACGTACGGAATTAAGTGAGTTAAGACCGAGCAACGTGCGTGTCAAGTTCGAGACGGTGCGAACGCCAATTTTATTGGCAATTTGTCGTGAACATTTTCGAATTTATCGAGAGAGTGTACACGCTTCTCCTTCTCCTCCTCCTCCTCCTTCTTCTTCTTCTTCTTCTTCTTATGGCAAAAAACGCGTCGAAACTTCTCAATTAACACCGAACACGAATTCCATTACAAGTTATTTTGAGTTTCAAGAAAAAAAACACGTTGAGAAAAATTTGCCGTCTCGGCCACAGTTGCCAAAGGCGCCAGAGGTTCGTTGATCTAGTTTCTGTACAAATAAAATAATAATATTTTATTAATGCACTATGTTGAAACGAACACTTTGACTTTTTAAAAAAAAAAAAAAAAAACCAAATTCATATACCTATTATACGCTGCGGAAGCGATTCGTGAAATTCCAAGTCCAGCGTCAGCGTGCTAAATCGTCGTTAATTTTGCTGGTAAAGAACACGAATTACCATAAATTTTGTCACGACCGACCGTCCATTAGATATGCTAAAAACAGCGTAGATTATGGGCCGCTACGAAGAAGCCACCGATCGCGTGTATGTTTCGCGAGGTAACCCCCCGCCCCTCCTCCTCCTCCTCTCTCCTGACGATCTCTAAAAGGAATCATCAACGTCTCTCTAACGAGTTTCTAAGAAACTTAGAAAAATAACATTTTTCTTATAAACCAACTGTCGAAGGAATATAATATATTACGCATTAACAAAATATTTTTACGAAGACATTTAAGTAGGATAGCTGCTTCCATCTACTGTAGATTGTTATTCGATTTTAAAAGAAGGAAAGGGAGAGAGAAAGTTTAAAATCGAAGTAGACGTGTCAAGAAAAGGGCTCCCCGAAGAACGCAGGATATCGAGAAGGACCGGTGGTACATAATGCCATTCGAGTGGTAATTTGCTCGAGATGGGTCATTACAAGCTTAAGGTTTCTCTCTCTCTTTCTTTTTCTTTTTCTTTTTTTTTTCTTTTTCTTTTTCTCTATCTGTCTTTTTCTTGGTTCTCCTGCTTTGTCCATTGGCCGCGAGACACGAGAAAAGACGGGTCGTTCGCGAAGGAGTAGTAGTATATGCGACTGGGGGAACCCTTTCGTGAAAGCGAGGCCCGCTGACCTCATCGTGAACCACCGCCGTCAAAACACCATACCTCTTTGGATCTGGTAATTTCGGTTTGAGCAAAAAAAAAGAAATAAGAAGACGTAAAACGTTTCTCGAAGAGAATAAAGAACGTCTCTCTGGAAAATGGATATACCGTGGGTGTCTTCAAAATGACGTTCTAAATTAACTCAAGGCGGTCAGTCTTGTTGCTACCGTTTCATAATAATAATTAAATATATTTGATTGTCCTATTTTTGCATTACTTTTTCCTTTCGATCTTTATCTAGAGAAAAATAACGAAAATGATTGAACGACTAGGTTTCGAAAAATATTTCAATCGATCATTTGTTATTCGTTGAAATGTTTAAAGTACGAAACACGTGATAATCTCAGGGCGTACAATGAACTGGCTACGGTAACTTATGCTATCGACTTACTCTGAATCGAATACAACGGTGCAAAAGCAGAAAAGATAGTGAATTTTGAAGGGACGCTTAAACTTTGTCAGAGACAAGGGCCGAGCGAACCTTACGGTGGCGAAGCGTCGGCTTTTGAGAATTACGACCACGCGTGTCACCGTAATCCTGGTTTATATGCCGCCGTCGAGCTGGTCTTTTCTCTCTTTTATTTTAGCGCAGGTTGGTCAAACACCTAAACACCTCGGATATACCGGCTTTCGCACATATACAAAACACCCACACGCACGCACGCACGCACGCACATATTCACATTCTTATTTCCGACTAATTTTAGTTGCACGATTCTACAGGGTTTAGTCTTTTTCTCTCCTGTGTCACATCTTTCTATCTTTCCATTTCTTTTTTCTTTATTTGCACTATTTTGTGGTTTTACGAGGCTTAATGACCGAAACCATAATAAAGAGCTATCCACTCGTCTTTCTTTCTCTCCTATGAAAAGGATACGAAACGGTGGGCCGGACAGGTTCGCAGGAGCAGCCTGAAGTCCTCGGAAGCCGACGCACGTTGCTAGAAGGCTCACCAACGTAAGGGACCCCCGACAGGCCTTAACCGCGGAACGAGTTTCAGCAGGTTGAGTTTCAACGGTACGCGCCCACGTCCCACCACCGCGCGAATATTGTCTATCTCATCTTCTTCTATTTTTTTTTTTTTTTTCTAAAGATTCTCTAGGCAGAGAAAAGATCTCGAGGCGTCGATTCGTTTAGAAAAAAACAAGTTAGCGTTTTGAAATTTCTAAGTCCCCCTTTAGAATGAGACATGTTTATAATATTTTAGATAGAATAGAATATATGTTTGTCAAAATAGAATTCGGAAAAGAAATCAATTCTTTGGGAGAAAGAGAAAGAGAGAGATTCGTAATACTTCGACGTAGAATCGATTCCGAGAAGTTGCAACAAGCGCGTCGACATTTCGTACGTCGAAAAGCGGCCATGTATCATAAGCGTTAAATAATTACACATTCGTACCGGCCCATTATTTTCGACGAGACTGCAATCCCGATATCCCTCCCGTTGGTACATCGGACCAAGGCGTGTCACTATCCATCACGCGCGAGTACGAGAGGAAGAAGAGGAACGTCCTACGTCTCTCTCTTCTTCTCATTCTTCTTCCTTATCCTCCTCCTCCTCCTCCTCTTCCTCCTTCCACCTTCTTTCACCTTCTTCTCTTATTCGTCTTTCTCTTTTTTCACTTTATGCTTTACGATCTCCAATGATTACGCGTCTCATTATATTTTAATTAGCATACAGTATCCCTGATTCGTGGTTCATTAATGTTGTTTACGAACTACTTCATTATATTCAAATACTATTGAATAGCATTTTTTTTATACCCTGTACCATGAAATTTGCCTTAAAACCTTACTTTTAATTTGTATATCGATAAATCCTGAAATAGTTTATTTCTTATCTTTCATATACTCTTTTCACTCACTTTTGAACTTTTTCTTCAGATATTTTCTTCGTTTATTGTATTCGGTTTAATATGGTCGTGATCGGGTAACCTTCCATCCCTCCATTCGACAGTGAGTTTTCTACCTGGACAATTCTTTTTCCGTAAATCGTGTTCGAAAACACGCCTTTCATGAATATATGCGAATTTCAAGAGCGATATCTTACGGGGTTATAGCTGTCACGAGAAACGTCGAAACGTGCGACGGCGCCCGATGCCACTTAAAATATGTACGACGCGTAAGCGATTTCTTCTTTGTTGTTGTTGTTGTTGTTGTTATTATTGAGGACCGGTCGAAATAATTTCTCGAACGAGCTCCATGCATAGTTATGTGCCTTTGGAAATTCGTAAAGAAGGTAGGCATCTCTCTTGTGATTTACGATAGCCAGAAGATTAATAGAATATCCGACGTTTCTCGTTCGATGTTGTTTAACACTCATCTTCTTCTTCTTCTTATTCTTCTTCTTATTATTCTTATTCTTCATCATCAAAGATTACTAATTAATTTTATTAATAGTTCCCACGATCGTCGAACTTGAAAATGGATTTGAAGAGGAGCTCGGGGCTTTAAAAAATCCACCATGGGACTAACTCCGTCACCACTTAACTTGGCTAAGGATTGGCTGGGGTGTTCAACTGTGGTTCATGGTGAGAGTTGAGACCACGATAAATCGCAAAACGTATATAGGTGCGTTTTAATAAAGCTTCTCTTCTACCAAGTATATCGGCACTATAGTGTAAGGCCTACGATCGACGGCCAGCGAATTTATAATATTGACATGGCAGCGGCCCACGCATAGCCCGGGGCTGAAATCGATGGAGGAACGTAACGTTAAAAGAAGAAGAAGAAGAAGAAAAACAAGAAGAAGAAGAAGAAGAAGATGAAGAAGAAGAGGAAAAAAAATAAATATAAGGAGATGGAAAATAAAAGGGAGACGACGATGAGATGAGGAAGGAGGAAGAAGGAAAAAGGGTTGTGTTGGATGATGAGAAAAAGTTTCAAGAAAAAGGGATAAGACTTTACTACGTCAAAGAAAGAAAGAAAGAAAGAAAGAGTGTACACTTTACTCATGCAATATGTAAATCCAACGAGAATCTCTTTCGCTTCATTCGAAAATTAGGCGTACGCGTGTAGGTTCTCTTTCTCTTGAGCGTGAACAACAAATTGTATTTGTGGGAGAGAGAAAGAACAATGATGCGTATAGATAAGAAGGTATATAACATGAAACGTAGAACCGATTGTGAGTTAAAATCCGTGGAGGGAGAATAAGCGGATGTTGAGTAAGGCGAGTGCTTGGCAGGTGCCAAGTGGTGTGGGTGTCATTTTACACCAAACACGAAAGAAAACCTTTGAGTTCCCTTTTCTTTCTCCCTTCCTTCCTTTTTCCTCCCTTTTACTTTTTATTCTCTTTTTTTTTTTTTTATTTTTTTTATACATGAAATAGGGTCCAACTAATAACAATCACAACTTTAATGATATTATTTTGTTGCTTTCAAACAACTTGTCGTTTGATTAATCTACAATTGTAATAATTCCATTTTGATTTATTATCTTTTGAAATAATAGCACACAAGCTTAGTAAACAAGGAAATAACATGTTGCTTTGTATCGACAATAATCGTTTGGTTTCAATATTACTTTTTATAATACCTTTATAAATAATATTCACGGATAAATGATAATAATGAGAATCATGACAGGAAATGTGTTATATGCAAATAATATCGTTAACAAGAATAATAATAATCAATTTTTTTTCATCGTAGATAGAAATAATATAAAAGAAAGAAAAAAATCATTTGACGATGACATTGTAATAAATTATACAAAATATATCTCGGATTATCTTCTTTATTCCTTCAAATAGGACAGGATTGAATATTTCTTAATACAAGTTAATTCGCTCTAACACCATTAGTTCGCATCGCAAAGAAGAAAACGCGTTACGAAATAATATTGAAGGGGGAAGTGAGAGGGAAAGGAACGATGAAGGAAGGTCCTTCGAACCTGCTAGTAGGTTCGAAGATCACGTCCGTGCGCATATGGAGAAGAAGAGAGGCCGTGAAGCAGATGAGGGGTCAGAGTACTTCCTACACGCGGTGTCTATGCGCTCTGTTATACCCATATGCACACGGTTACGTGGGCATAAGAACGTGTGGGACACCATAGAAGACCACGAGGCAACGCACCACCTGTTGAATCCCAAAGGAGAGTGGGAGGATGTTGTCGAGGGAGGAGGACCAGACGAAGAGAGGATTCGAGAGGTCGAACAGAAAGGAAGAACGAGAGAGAATAGTCTTTGAATATGTTTCTTTCTCTTTCTCTTTTTATCTAACACACAGTTGCTTTTCTACTCATCTCGTTCTCTCTTTCGATTCCTTTAACGTTAGTCATCATCATCTTAGCCACGTACCTTTCGTAATGCTTAATATCTTATTATACTGACCGATCGCGAATGTCCATCCACGTTACTTGGAATGTCCCGACACGTTAATTGGATGCCAACACGGATCGTAGGCAGAACGAGAAAACTTTTGCATCTTTGTAGAAACTTATAATAATATTCGCAATATTATTATTCCGTGTTCTTGGATAAATCTCATGTTCTATCCTTTTTCTAATTTTTTTTTCTTTCTTTTTTTTTCTATTTTTCGTCAACGAATCGGTTAATTGGTGAATCAAAAGTTAAAGGAGATAAACTTTACGAAAGAAAATAGTATGTGGGTAAATGTTCGTTCGTTGTACTATTATCTCGATAGACAGCATACGATAGGTAATAAATTGTACGTCCTGACAGAAAAGAGACACGTTGTCGTTGTCGTTGTCGTTGTCGTTTTCGTTTTCGTTTTCGTTGTCGATTTTCCACGTTTCTCTAGCGCGTAGGAACTAGAAGTACATTGGGACCCTAGGAATAGATATCTTTTTGGATTCACATTGGTCGCACGTGTTCCGAGCTTTAATAGTATGACGCACACGTGTTCGCGAACGAACGACAAGAGGGCTTCTTTCGTGCCCACGCCATGATTGGAGAGAGGGGGGGCAGCTTCCTCTTCCTGCCCTCGACGACAGGTCAGGTAACGCCGATCTTAATCCCAATGGATTTTTGAGTGATACAGGATGCGAATGTTAGGGATGACAGTATCCTTGAGATTTATATACACCTTGTAAAGAGACACTGAACTCTCTCTCTCTCTTTATTTCGTTTTTATTATTTTTCTCGTTTACCTTCGTATATAAAGAGAACAAATCTTTTTATAACACTGATAATAAAATATGAAATCAATTCTCTTTTGACTTTATTCAATGGAACAAATAAAGGTTAGACACCGTACAGTTCAAAACATCCGATTGTTTCGATATGAAGAGATAATAATTTCGTAGAATAATTTGTTTGCTCGTGGCTTTGTAATCCCAGATCGAGACTTTACTATGAACCTTTTTTTTCCTTTCTTTACGTGTAACAATATTTAACGACAACGACCGCGCGAAGTTTATCGAAAGAAACAAGATAAAAGAAACCAGTTCAAAGGTCAGAGTAACGATGACAGGTCCTATTGTGTCCTTCGGTAGAAAATGTTATGCGAACTAAGTCGAGCGTAGTCGAGTCGAGTGTTATTGAAATCAATGGAATAAAAATGTAAAAGTGGAAAGAAGCAAAAAGAGAGGAAAAAAGGATCGATATTCTTGCTCACGAACTAACGATGCGGTCTCGATCGGTGAACGAAGAGAGAGAAAGAGAGAGAGAGAGATGCGATATAAATCGATTATCCGTAGATATCCGTGATATATCGTGACGGGACTCGCTTCGTGACAGGTGGGAGGACCTGGCAGAGAGAATAAGAGATTTCGAATTCCACTCGCGTCTAAACTTTTACTGTGTATATATTCTCTCTTTCTTTTTTTTTTCTCGAGAAGAGAATGAATAGGTGACCAACGAAAAGTCGCCCACGAATAAATCGAGGAACAGATATTCGATTCGTTTTGGTAACGGTTACAGGGGCAGATCCGGTCAGTCCTTCGTAAAGACGTAACACAACGTTAATTCTACATAGAACTCGTATTTTTATTGACACGCGAAGAAGATAAGAGAAAGGTCGAGAACTCTGAAATACCCGTGTACAAGCTCAATTACGTCGACGTGCATGAAACAAGTGAATAAGTATTATAACTTGAAATAGTAACGATTGAATAAGTTCGTATTTTAAATTGTTAGGTACGTTTCGAACTAACGGTTGGTAATTGATAACTGACAATAAATTGTGACATTTTGGAACGGTCAATCTCAGTTCATCGATTCTTTGTAAATGAGATACCGGTTGTCAAGTTGCTTTAAGAAAAAAGAAATTGTTAAAAGTTCTCTCACCGACAGAAAATCTTTAATGTAAAATATCAAACGATGAGGTGATAGTTATATTTACTACGTGACAAATGGTTTAGCTAGACCAAAAGGCGGATCTCGAAAGAGACGATCGATGGAATCGAAAAGACAATGGGTATTTGAAAGGATTCGATATATATATATATATATATAGCAGGTAGTTCGAGTGAGATCGATCGAACGAGATGGAAGCCGAATCGTTCTGTTGGGTACTCTCTCGGCTTCGTGCAAGGTGCAAGTTCAAATCGATTACCGACGAAGCCGCGGATCGTTACTGCCATTTTTTCTCCGACACCTCTCCCGTAGGCGCATCGACCCACAGCTCTCTTCTCGAACACACGATATCTCGAGCTCCTCTTACCATTCTTTCATCCACCCCCACGATAGGCAGCGTAATAGCTCACTTCGTTCACTGTTACTGTTATGCAAGATATAATAGGGTAATAATGGCACGTTCTGGGCCTCCTCTCTCAGCCGGTAACGCAGGGTGGAGCCAGTCACGATCAGAAACTGACGTAAGCATCTCGTTCGTACCTCTTCTTCTTATTTTTCTTTCTTCTTCTTCTTCTTCTTCTTCTTCTTTTTCTTTTTCTTTCTCTTCTCTTTTCTTCAGAGATTTTTTTCTTATCCTACACTACCACTACTACTTACTTGTTAGTCCTCCACGACTTTGCTCGCTTTTCACCGGTGATTACCGACTACGGCTCGTTAGAACGGCGATCGGCCCTATGGCGAAACAGGGTTTGGCTTCCGATAGAGAGAGGATAGCCTTCGAAATACTAGTAAATAAATAGCATATACATTCGGGTTAAACCACCATTAATTTTCGTATCTTCTTTCCTGCGTAAGATTTAATTTGAGAAAAGAAATTTGTCAAAGTCTATCGCTGAAATTTTTGATCAAGGAAATGTCGCAAACCTCGACCGATCGTCGATTAAATTTAGCTAAGAAAAAGAAGAAACGGTATTAGCATTTCACCGTTTCCAACCGACCGCGTAATAGCCAACCGGCTTCTATACCTGCAATTTAAAATCGGCATTAAACTGCTGCTTCGAACGCCGAGATAATTTCCAAACGTTGCGGTTGTTTCGTTTGACGATATTCCAGGTGGGGTCGATCACGAAATCCAACTGTCGCAAGAAGACAAACGTTTATTTTCTTTCAAAAACTAACCATAGATCGATTAAACATTAGCAACTTGCAATAGTAATATTAGAAAAGTAAAATTAAGTTAAATCACGATGCGCTTTAACGATAATTAAATGGGCATCTAATGGTAGGAGTTATGGTGCGCGTGTTGCACAGAGTGAATCGTGACTTTAACACCTCTTCATACGGCACAAGATGCGTGTCAGCAACTTGTATCCCTTTGAAAAGCTCGCGAAAGACCCGATAGAGTCGAGTGCCTGCTGTCGTTCTTGTTAAATCCACGCGGATAAGTTCTCCTACCGATGTTCAACATTTTCTCTAAATAGGATCGATCGCATCTTTTTTTCATCTTCGTTATAAGAGTCAATTGGCAGGATCGTTTCGAGTACCTTATACACAACCGACATATATACATATATCTCACTCGTTTCATTCTTTTTCTACTTATACGAGACTCGCGTGGGTGGCACGACGATGATTCGACGCTTCTTCCTTCCTTCCTTCCTTTCCAGCTCTTTATTTCGCTTCGGGCCCAAAACACTTCACTATCTCGATTTTCATAACAAACGTAGACCTCCGCCTTCGGATGCACCTGTACGACAAGGAAACCACTAAACGAGAAAGAGAAATAAGAGAAAAAGAGAAGCTCGTCTTACTTGAAATCTTATCCTCCGTGAGGTCAAGGAGACTCTCATTCTCTCCTCTCTTCTTTAATAATCCATTCGTTGGATCTTCGATACTTAACACAGGATATCGTGACTTTAATTATGAACAATTTCAACGAAACAACGTTTAGATTGACATCGTCTGTAATGTATACGTGTTTTTTCTTTTTATATAGAATTTTTTAAGTGGCAATAAAAAAATCTTTCATTCTCGTGCAACAACTTCGAAGACTGGATCTTAACAACGACTTTGCCCTCGTTGATGAAAACAATGATTGTTAAATCCTTATGATTGTGTCTGCTTTCGTGATCGATCACATTTTTCTTATCTATATAGTTCTGCAAGTACGTATCCGTATCGTATAACATAATTATGATGATCGTAAGCACGTACTACCTTCCATCTCGTTTTCTTTTCTTTTCTTACGTAGCACATCGCTATCAAAATTTTTATTTTATTTTATTATTTCTCTCTTCCTTTATTTCTCTTTCTGATTTGCCTCGGTAGCGTGGTAAAGTGTTGAGGCGTGGTCGATCAGCTGGTTGGTAGCCACTGGCTTCAATCCGGTCCTTTGGGAGGAAGGGGTCATGACCCGCTCGATTTTCGATCGGTTCTCGATAGAGCTATTTTGACGGCACAGTAATCCCTTTCTCTCTCATTCTACGTATCATCTTGGTCGTTTAACCAGTTAACTGAGTTTGTCGGTTATACTCGTTCATGAGTGGCAGGATTTTTTGAATAAGTAAAATAACCATTTATTATTTAAATTGTAATTTTTTGTGAATAACTAAACATATTCTCAGATTTTTCAAGTTGAGACTTTATATATCAAATTGGGATGATAACCGTTCCATGATACGTACATTATTTCTGTTTTCTCGAAGGGGGCCAACACTATTCGTGAGGAGGACGCCAAACACTGAGAAACTCTTTCTTCTTGCACGACAAAGAACGAAGGGATTCGCTCGTAAATTCGACTGAACGTACGGAGAAAGTAACAGCGAGCGCTTCTCTCTTCTCGCGATTCCGATTATACAGCACGTTCGAGAGAACGGTGTCCGATTTCTGACAAATAGTTATGCTGGCCTTACCCGCGTGATCTCAGCGATTTCTGACCAAGTATATATATATACATACATATATACCTTGGTACGACTGTTTCGTCTTCGCAAGAAATTATTTCGCGATCGTTAAAACGCGCCTACTCTCTTTTATTTAATAATAATACCTTTCTTATTATAATCTTCATGTTAACAAATGGAAAATGTTTTTTTTTCCCACTTATTTCGCTTCTGTGTGCAACAATAATACTCGTTTGCTCATAATCGAAATTCAAATAATACGTAATACTGTCCTGTGTGTCTTCTTATTAGATTGAGTCAAAAGGAAAGAAAGATAAAAAGAGAGAGGAAAATGGAGAAGACCACATAAGAAAAGAGGTAAATAAACTTATAGAAATCCCAGAGAGAGAAAGACAGAGAGAGTAGAATACAACTACGACGTTAACCGATCGGAAGATACGATAGATCCGATACAGTCTTCCACTTCTCCTTGCATCGTGATCAATGCGTTGGGAATATAATTGGTCGCGCTGCCTTACGAGGAAGAACCGTTGCAAAAATGATGATGCCAAGAGCTTACGTTTTGCGCCAAAGATAATTTTATTTAGAATCGTGGAGAAGGTCAACGTAGTCGTGCAATGGTTATAAGGTAGTAGTAGTAGTAGTAGTAGTAGTAGTAGTAGTAGTAGTAGTAGTCCTGGGTAGATGAAGCTATTTCCTTGTGATTTATAGAGACTCGGTCGGAAAGTAATGAGAAATATCCAAGATTCTCTCAAACTTCTCAAGGAATAGATATATATACATGTATACATATAAATACGTATACATATCTTTCTCGTGCGAATGAAAAATAACGATAATAGTGTTATGATCTATGGAATTTCTTGATACTATATGACGTTCGATAAATCTATGAAAATAAATCGATGAAATAATTATACTTATATAGTAGCACGATATATATATATATAATATAATAGTAGTTGGTGTAAGAGAGAGAGAGAGAGAGAGAGAGAGAGAGAGACAAAAAAGTTATTCTTAAAATACAACGAACGTCAGAGCGGTGGTAGCAGAGCAGCAAAAGCGGTTACGAGAAGAACGGAAGCGATTCAAGTTGAGAAAAGGGAAGGAGGAGGAGGAGGAGGAGGAGGAATATCCACGACGAATCGGACGATTATGTCTTGATTTGTGAAGAACCTCGTCCCGAGGTGGCCGACCCTGGATAGACGACGACCTTTTCTTTTCATGCTTTTACGTCACTCACGATCTTAACGTTGATGCTTTGACTTGCTGCACGATTCGAACATTATCGTATATTATGGTAGGAGGGCAAAACTATGGCACTTGGACGCATCCAACTTGGATAAAAAAAAATATTTTCATAACTTGCACATTGCTACAAGCTATTATTTTTTTTTTGCTTTCTAAACTATGAAAATAGTTGGTTAATGATAAACACGTTTAATAAAAAAATAGATTGTTAAATTAAAACAAATGAGAAATTAAATAGAAAGCCAAAAAAAAAACGGGGCAGAAAGTTGAACTATAAAGTGAGAGAAAAAGAAGGAGGAGTAGAAGAAGAAGAAGAAGAAGAAGAAGAAAGACGTATAGCAAGAGAAAGATCTGCCCTTGGGCCCTTCGAAGGGAGAGGGATAAATGGAGTACACGGGAGCACGAGTCGGTAGCTCATCCGTAGGCACGCGCGGCGGCCTCTGGCACGCGCACACTCGCAGGAAAGTACGCACGAACTGTGAACACGTATTTGTGCTCATACGCAGGTAGCAAACACATATCTCTATACAATTCACACATACACAGGTATCTAACGAGTACGCGGACTTGGTACAGGAGATTATATCATCAATGTCGTTACCGCATTACGCCTCTCTTAGCCTCGGGCTCCCGCCTCGGAAGAAACTCGCGTTTAATATCCCACCACGTGACGACGATAACGACGGATTCTAGCGATATCGCGTGATTGTGTTAGCGCTGGAATGAATCCTACGTGACCGGAGTTTCACGAGTTATCCTTTCTCGTCTCTTCGTCTCTTCGTTTCTTCTTCTATCTTCCTATCTTCTCGTATAACTATGTTTATTTCTTCTTTCTTCTATTTCTATCCATATACGTACATATATTTTATATATATTTATATAGATATACTATTTCCCTAACGTACCCTCAAGCTCTATATGTATCCTGTACTTTTTAATTTTATTTCTCGTTTGACGATATCGAACGAATCGCTTTATTCTATTATTTCGTTTAGCCATAGATTTTTCAATGAGAAATAGAGAAAGTTCTATCAACGAGAACAACAACACACGATTATTTCAATACTCCTCCTTATTCGTGCTACGCTTTCCCGAGGTAGACATAAATTATTCCGAGAGATCTCATCGATCTTTATATAATCTATAAGTACATATATATGTAGTCGTGTATCGTGAAAAAAAAATATATTCAAATAAACGGAAGAGAACGTAAAGCGATTATATACCGTGGAAGTAAAATATTCGCACGATCGCCTTTTATGCCTTACTCTATTATATCTATTTAGCTTCGATAAGAACTACTAACTGAAAGGGTTAAATAAGAAATGAGATATAACATTTCACACGATGTTTTTTGTTTAGCTAAAAGATAAAAAAAAAAACAAACAAAAGTAAAAACGATATCTTAGATTAGTCGTACGTGAATATAAGCAATATCGATAACTCCCCCATGCATCGAGGTGTACACCTGCTACACCTTGTGACCGCCGAGGGCCAAGGTCCGGTGACCTCATTTCCTTCCTACTCACCTAGACCCCTTTGGATCGTTCCCTCTTCCTTTTTCCTTTCTTTCACTTCTTTCGTTTCTTTTTCGATCCATTCTCGTCACCTGCGAATACCCCCAATGCCACTTCCTTGCAAGCCCTTCTTCCGGTCTCTCTCTCTCTCTCTCTCTCTTTCTCTCTTTTGCTACCACTAGATATCAAACAACCATTAACAACTCTCGAAGAAGCTTCTTATTTAAAAATACCCCTCACGACGTCGTCACACCTCGATAGATTCACAGCATTTGAACGACATGTGATGTTGTGCTTGCGGTTATGCGAAAACTAATGCGTGTATTTTTATCAAAAAAGGTACTCTCTCTTCCGTAACAGAAAATGGTAATTATCTTTCTTATGCATTTTATTATTTAATTGTTTACTATATAAGCTCATAGAATAGACATTCTCATTGTCAGTAAAATACTTTTGTTTTTTGTTGTTCATCTTCATGGTCATAAATGTTAAGTTCGTATAACAGTATATATACTTATTGAAAACTTTATTGTACGTATTCTCTTCTATTCAGGATTCCACGCGATACAGTCATATGTTATTCTTGAAATAATCAATAGTGCATGGTATTCTTTAGTATTCTGATTAATATGCGTACGTAATTATAGCAATGGCACACGGGTGCACGTCATCAGCGCGTAAAAACATCGTCTCACGATGCGACGGCGGTGTACGTATGTAAGTATAAAGAAAATTATTTTAAATGGAGGAGGTAGCACGCGTCGACGATTCGTCATCTGGCATACACTCTACCAAGTTCACCGCCGCGGGGTGGCAAACCTTACCTTTATCCCAAGACTCTGTGGAATGCACCTGTCCACAATTTGAAAAATCAACCGAATAAAAACCATATTAAAATTTTTATTAATATTTGGTCGCTTTAAATCACCTTTAAGAACATTTTAAATATAATATAATTAAATAATTCATTAATTCTCCATTACGTAAAAATTGTAAAGCATTGATCTTATCAAATATAAAATTGCATTTTAAAATAACCATATAGTAATTGACTTTCTTCGTTTAAAGAACAAAATAAAGTCATTTCTTCGTGACAAGTTATACTCGTCAATTATAGTTAAACTGGTTTAATAATCCTGATAAAAATCATGAAAATTGAGCATTTTGACCGAAATCGATGTAAATGAATTAAAATTAACGATGTACCTTTACGCCTCGAAATCTTTCGATTGGGAAAGGGTTAAAAAAGACGATATACGAGTTTCATATTCAAAAAACTTGACTACTCATACGCGTAAAGACACGCAAGTACGAGACAACTCTATATAGGATCTTTTGGGATAATCTCACGGTAACGATCATAACTTACATGATTATTTCTACAAAGTACAACTCTATACAACGTACAATGAAAGAAGTATGCATCGTAAACTGTCCCGAATAATATTGGTTAGCGATAAAAGGTAACTTTAAGAGCGTAGTTTACGAGATGCCGAAAGGATGGGGTTTCTTCTTATTAATGACGGTTTTATATTCGGCAAAAGAATAAATCGGTTCTTCCATCTTGTGTCGTTGAAACTTCCGGGACTTACATTGTTGCTGCTCGCGTGTGCTTCTTAAAAAAACAAAAAAAAAAACAAAAAAAAAAAACAAAAAAAAAAATAACGAGTAATTTCTCAGTTCACCTTTAAAGGAGATTTAAAACTTACGTATATACAAGTACGTTGCTTTTAATCTCGACGGAAGAGAGAGAGAGAGAGAGAGAGAGAGAGAGAGAGAGAGAGAGGAAGAGAAGAAAACGATACTGTATACCATCATGGTGCTTGTGAGTTCTTCTTCGTATTTACGATCCTAACTTTCGCATTCTTAAAGAAATATAAGCAATTTCAAAATTCGACGAACACGTAACAACAACTCTTTGGTCAACAATAAAATTCGATTGGACATTAATAACGAATAAAAATAATTTTGTATTGGAATAAAATTGAAATTTTGTTTTTATTAAAATGAATTATAGTTCGTCAAAAGAGAGAAAAAATCCCAAATAAAATGAAAGAACAATAACATATCGATTTCCAAGATGTAAAAAAGAACAACACTTATCCCAAGGATATTACCAACTTCGTCATCGTCAACTTAGGTTTGTTTTATCATCGTTGTAAGAATCATTTCCGGGTGTGAAAGATTAAGAATCAAAAAATAATACTCACCCGCATTTTCGTGCAGAAAGGAAACAACATGGGGCTTCGAAGGAGTACGACGATCATTTTTAGACTCTCTCGACTCTTCTTCTTCTCCTCGACCCTGGTGTTGGTGCTGCTGCTCGAAACGCTTTCTTTCGAGGCTGGCGCCAGGCGTAGGCGCCGTTTTTTCACGTGACGTTGAAAAAAAAAGAGAGAAAGAGAGAGAGGGAGAGAGAGAGAGAGAGAGAGAAAGGTCGGTGATATAATCCGGAGAGATCGAAGGAGATAGAGAGGATCGACGATATTTGTGTTACGCGGTGAGTACCGCTACGCGACCCGAAATCCATGTCAGTGAATGTTTCTCGTGGAAAGCAATAGTAAAAGTGGTGTGTGACACTGATAATGCAGAGATAATTGAAATCCGGTTCGCATCTTATTCGACCCTTCTTCGAGATTATTCTCGTACGATTCTCAAGAACGATCTGTAATTGATATCTTTAATGCTTTATAACACTTAAACCTTACCACACGGGATTCAAATGACCCCGCGTGTCCTGTAATTTATAAAAATACGTAGGTGTTCCTGTTAGGTTTAATTGATTTTTTTTTTTTTTCAATTTTTACATCGATATACTATTAAAAAATATATTGATATTTGATATTAGATAATCTCGACTTTGGAATATATATTTTAATGACAAAGGAAATAATAAATAATTGATCTATTTTGAAATATTTGGTTGTCCGGAAAGTTCGTGCCGATTTTCATGGAAGATTGAAATGCAAGGCATTTAAGTTTTTGTTTTTTGGTACATATTTTTTTTTATTAAATTATTCATATATATATCCATCTTTAAGGGGTAACTTCAACAATTTTCTCCTTCCAGAAATGTTCAGGTTTTTTTTACCAAAAGAACTACTTTGTACCACCTACCGAAAATCGGCACGAACTTTCCAGACAACCAAATATATTGCAATTTATTAAAAATTGATTTAAACTCATTTATAAAACACCATCGATAAAGAGTCGATAATATATCTGAAAGAAAAAAAGAAGAAAATATTTTGACGGTACTAAATATTAAAGATGTTTCTCTTTACAGTGTTACCTATCGACGCTATTCGTTCTTGAAGGAATGCAAGATCGTTAAGCGATATACGCTCTCCACATGCCGTGTATTCCTTGTTCAAGCAATTGTATTACACGTCCACGACGAAAGAAGAATCGATTCGAGGTTGAGCCAATCGCTCACGATGACACCGACTCGTAAGTTTGTCAGTGTGCCCAACGTACTTCCAAGTGCGCGAAACTTGCTACGATAAATCGGCTTTTAACCCGTGGACCAATCTCTCTCTTTTTTTTCTCTCTCTCTCTCGGTCGATTCCTCTTGCCGATTTGTGACGCCGAGTGACGTCGAGGATCGTCACGAGTAAAGATTTATGCGATCGTGCGAATCTTAAAAGAAGAGAGAGAGAGAGAAAACCTATTCATCTCGTTTATTCGATTAAATGTTCCCGATCATAGACTATAAGCGAACAAATGGGTCAAATTCGTTCTATCCACTCAACAATAAAATCCCCACTCGATCATTCGATTTAAACTCTTGGCAAACAGATATTTTTGCAATGAGGTCAAATTGTGTTTACATATTTCGTGCTTTGTCCTTGTTTTATATGAGTATTGTACTTGCATCTATTATATATGCGAATACGTATATATGTACTTTGGTCATTTGTACAGTGTATAATATATATATACTATATATTTCACTTTATATTATGAAGAAAGAGACAACAAGACGTTTCATTGTGTGCTATTGTTTTATAATATATCGAACTTAGGTTTCCTCCTAAGTTATTTCCTAAGACAAGTGTGATGAAACAAAAGAGAGACAAGAATTAAATTAGACAAAAATAAAATATACTTGATTAAGTGCCAACAAAAACAGAATAATATTGCATCATTGAAACCAATTTTTTGTTAATCGTACTGTTTTATCTGATCAAACTCTAGTTCATATATTAACTAATCATCTATTGTAAGCTTATGTATTATATATTACCTAGTTGATGCATGTAATTCTGCTTTCTCTTATACTCTAACTAGTCAGTTTAGTTATTTAGCGTGATAGCTAGTTATTTTACAAATAAACGGATTTCATAAATTAATGTTAACATATATACTTATATAAAGTGTCCGGAAATGATGTGTAGGAAGGTAAGTTGACAAGGTTTTCAACTACAAAAATTCCCATCGGGACTGAAATGAATATTCACCTGCTACCGGCTTCGTCAGTTTGCCACCATATGTCGACTTGAAATCCCAATATTTTTCCCAAAGGTAGAGTGTTGAAAATTGTTGTGAATTTTCAACAATGGAATTGTTACATTCAACAAAGATTTAACAATGGTACTCACATTTTTCTGATCGTTTTCTTCGAAGCGTGCTTTTACATTAATTAATGCCCCTTAAGGTTTGTAAAACATCCTTTTCACAAATTGAAAAATATTATACCTGCTTCAAACTTTCTACATGTCTGAATACAAAACGACAACAACTGGTGACGAATACATTTTTTTTTGGGTTGTCTTTTTGATGGTCTTTTTGAAAGAAAAATTTTTTTTCTTGAGAAAATTTTGTACATCTGGTCATTGTACTAACAAAATTAAACATAATTGACAACCATATAATTTAAATTTATTATTTCGTTTCTTTCTCGAAAAAATATTCCATGAAATAATAGATTTTAATAGAAAAAAAATCTAGGAAATCTTCTATGTTATTGTACTTTGGCTATTATCATTTTTTGTGCCTATTGTAAATTTCATTGTAACATGATTTCTTGCCAGTCTATAATTTATATTGTTAAAAACCTTTCGTGCTTATTTCAAAGTTATCTTGTAAGCCTAAACCTTTCAAAAATGATTGATTTGGCAGGTATAAAAGAAGTATCTAAAATACTTGAACATTTTACAATATTATACTTAATAGTATTCAGAATTTCTTTTTTGAATCAAGGTAAAATATTAAAAAAAAAAAAAAGGAGGCTAGAAAAAATGTAAAATTTTCTTATGTATTTTTTTAGGATATAAATAAAAAATAAAATACACAAAGGGTAATATCAGATGGTCAAAAGAAACTTTTACTTCAGTCATCGATATACATACATCGATTACTTTCATATGGAAGAAATAAAAAGGGGGGAAAAAAGTAAGAAATCTAGAAGCGTATTTTAACGCGTTTTAATTCAATCGTTCGTATGCTGGAGAAGTGAGGCGCGCGGGGTCACGGCGCAGGGTCAATCGTATGCTAATTGCCGACGAAAAGACGAGCTCGCGCGCGAGTCAGGAAGAAGGTGGGTGGTAACGGGGGTGAAGGGAAGGAAGGAAAGAAAGAAAGGAAGAAAAAGATGCACAGTGAGAAAGAGAGAGAACATTTCTCGCGTCCTCCAACGATCGTGCCTATATACTCGATAGTTGCAAGTGTATGCATATAAATACTTATATGTGTGTGTGTGTATGAGCACAGCGAGGTCTTTGAACCGACACCGCGCTCGCCCGCTCGCTCGCTCGCTCGCGCGCGCGTGCACGCTCAGTAATGCACCGTCGTCGTTGAATTGTTCTGCATAAATTGATGATGAGCGAATGTGAGACGCTGCGAAGAAGAAGAAGAAGAAGAAGAAGAAGAAGAAGGTGCACGCACCTTAGGACGAAGACGAATCGTCTTTGGAGAAAGAGAGACGAGTCGAGGATGCCCCCGAGGAGGAGGCCACCACGCCTCCGTCGACGTTAATTACCGGACGATCTCGCGCGCGCTTCTCGAGTGCGCACGAGCGCACTCGTAGTCTCTTCTTGAATTGACTGCCCTACCTCCGCCCCCTCCCCCACATAGGCTCGATCGAACGTTTCTTCTTCTTCTTTTTCTTTCTATCTTTCCACTTGGATTGAATCTTTCATATGTTTCTTTATCTCTTTCTATCACTCTTTTAATCTTTTTCTTGTTTATTTTTCATTTTCTTTTTTCTTGCTGTTGCTGCTGCTTTCGTTCATCTTCCAATGCAGAAGAGAGTACCGGTATCGTTGATGGAAATGCGACGTATTTCGCAGTGGGAAGCCAACCGCGTTGCCCGCTTTCACGAGATTAACCTTTGCGCCCTCGATCCAGACACCGGGGGAAAAAAAGGAGCTATGAATTCGAGACGTAAATATGCCAATATAAATGGGCGTATAGCGAAAAATTGGCATTCGCGAGTAAGAAAGGATGGTGGTCGATGATGATGAGCGCCTAGGTTGGTTGGTAGGTAAGTAGTCGTAGGTATAGGTGGTAGTCGTCGATTATTAGGACGGTATGTAGGTGTGGTTCGAGACTTTCTAAGTTGATACACGGTGCGAACGATCAACACGCAAGCCATTAATATTAATTAAAATCTGCGCTCTGTTGATTTCAAGACTCAATAAAAGATTTTCTTTCTTTTAATAACGACAACATTCTTTACGATAAATCAAAATTCCTCATTTTCTTGCAGAGAGAGGATTGCACCTGTATTAATGGAGGTACACCGACGTTAAAACTATGGAAAACCTTTGTACCATTCTCGGCCACCATATAGACGATAAAAGCTGTAGACGACAAGAGTAAAAAGTGAGTTTACGTTAGTGGACACGTTCGAGACGAAATTGAGCTCGTCGAAGCAATTCTCAGAAATATACCGATGGATCTTGGCTCTCTCTCACTGAAATGAGATCACCCAAGAGAGCTGATTTCATTCCTTAAAGGAGTGTTAGGAACGGTATCGTTCTCGTCAACTCGATAAGAGAATCGATGTCGAGTAGTACGTGAGAAGCTGTCGTCAACACGTTACGGATTCTGAGTATGTTCCAATCGCTACTACCTTTACTCAAAACTTCCTTGGTTGACGCATAAGTTAGTTTTGTACGTGCTCTTACGACTGGACCAAGATTACTTCCATGAGATTCCGAGCTAGAGATATCGTGTAACTAGGTCGTCCATAACGGAGACTCATCAAAATCGTCTAATACGTTAAATATTTTCGAAATAATATCTACTACTATTAAGCTATAGTCAAATCTATATTCACCTTCATCTCTCAAAAAAATTATATCGAAACGATCATATGTCATGCGTATATGTATATGCGTGTTCATTCTTTCTGTGTTCCTTTCTTTCTAATCGACAAAAAGATTCTTATATCCAAGACTTCTTTTTTCGAGTCGTTATCTACCGTGAAGAGAGAAAGGTCGGAAAGGAAAGGAAAGGAAAGGAAAGGAAGAGAAGGGAAAGGGTGAAAAAAGAAAGTATAAAAAAAAAAGAAAAGTAATAGAAGTGGAGAGTGAATCGCAACGACACCTGCTATCGAAATGGCCAGCCAGCGCGCGTGCTGGGTGCATCGGGCTGCAAAAGGATACGTTCGACGAAGGGAAAGAACGAGCGACGTCATCGTTGCGGGGACCGTTTTATCGGTGCCTCAAGCACTAAAATTCTCGCGTAACATCGCCATCGGACCTCGATGCGTGTGCGCGAGCGAACGTTTGTTCATTCGAGCTGGTTCCTAGCTCGTTATCGACACTACGACGTTCTCGCGAGCTCCCCATGTTAATATTATTCAAATATCTTAATAGCTCGTGCCCATGGGGACTTGTCGTCTCTCTTTTTTTTTTCTTTCTTTTTTTTTAGGTCCAAGCTCGTTCGATTGTGCCACAGTCGTAAGCACGTACTTTATACACCGTGAATCGCAAATATGTTCTCGGGTATATTGCGAATAACCCCACAAAGTTGAGCCTGCCGAAGCTGATCTCGAGAGTTGCTTTTTTTTTTTACTTCTTTTTCCATTTCTTTTTCGAGAGAACCACTCTCTTCGCCCATAACACGTGCCATCTTACAAGACGTTTAAACGACTAAAAGTTGCTCGTATGTATCCCTCATCTGTATTATCAAAGAAATGTTAAAGACGTTTGTTTTTATTTTCTCGAAGATCACCATAAACGAACGTTATCTAAAGGTTGATGTTAGAATCGTGTGTGCACACTTGTCAAAATATAATCAAATTCTGAACAACATACCAAATTCAAAGAGAAAGTATATATATGTATATGTACGTAAATGGAGGGCGAGTTGTTTCGCACCTCTCACTCATTTAAATGCACGTATCACGAAGATATCTCACAATTCATCGACAGCACTCGTCCTCTGTATTTCGTAACAACGAATTATATACGTTTCGATGGACCAACGAATGCTGGATTCTTGACGTAATTTTAATAAATGACTCCTCGTCGTCTCACATATCCACAGATATGTATGTATGTAAGTAATTTTACGATCGGCACCGATTCTTATCGTACGTCACTAGCAAACGATATAATCTCACGCTAATTTAAAAGATTACCAATCGGTTGTTGCTTAGCCAATAGTACGAAATAACGATGAACTAGTTTTGTAGAAATGTTTCCCCCGTTTTTTATTTCCTCGTCGTACTTCATATGCTCTTGTATATACATATATATATAACAGTTTAAGTACATATATAGACGAGTGCGTATATAAATCAGTCGGCAGACTTCAATAAATTTGATCGGTTGATACGATTGAACGTTGAAATCGGTACGCTAGATCTTGGAGTACAATTCGAAAATAGAAAGGGCGATGTAATATTCTTTCCTCTCGGTTTACTACGACGCGAAATCGCTTCTAATTAACCACCCACACGGTCAGACTCGAGATCCCGCGCCGAAGGTACGCTTATGCTCGGCTCGGTCGATGTTCATTGATTTCAAGTGCGAGCCGACATATACAACACACTACTCGTCGTGAGCAGTACCACACTAATTCGTGCGCTGAATCGAAAGAAAAAAAAAGAAGAAAAAAAGAGACTCGTGAGCAGAGAGAGAAAGAGAGAGAGAGTGTGGCGCGCACGGGTGGGCCCAATGTGCCACGAGTCCCACGCGGAGGAGACCTCACTCTACTCGCACCACACACGCACCGGCATTAACACCTGACCTTACGCTATCTACGTGTGCGCGCAGGTTCATTATCGGGCATAAATTACAGCGGAAAAACCTGAGGAACTCGATGCCCCCCCCCCCAACCCACCCACCTCCTTGCCAACACTCGGATTCATACCACATTCTCTTTTTGTTTGTTGGGTGGCACCAGGCACCAAGCTTTCCAGCGAATCCTGTCGAATACGACACTCCGTTAAACTTTTACTTTCGTTACTGCGAAAGCGATATACCGAGAGTATAATGATCGCGCTTCCATACTTATTGCTTTTAACTTTTCTAGACTTTATCGTCGTGTAAACGATATTTTATCGTTCGAGAAGAATATTTATCAAAAACAAATTATTTTTTTTCATATATCTTAGATCGAAGTGCATGGGTAGAAGAATAACACTTTTGCAATAGGTATAATAGGTCAAAGGTAAAGTAAAAAAATGGCAACATGTATTTAAAATTAAAACAATATAACAGGTATCAAAAATAAGAATGTCTTTTAAAACGTCAAGTGGGAAGAAACAACTTAATCTGAAAAAGATATCACATGGGTTGAACCGTTCGAAGATTTTTGATCTCCGTCATTGGACGTTTATATATATACATATATCGGTGGTCAGTCGGGATCGCGTTAAGAGGCGAGCTTTCCAGAAATGCCCCATCGTTCGACGGGATTGAAATTCAACCATAAAGGAGAATGATCTTGCTTGTAAAGGTGCGATTGCCGGTCGTCCGTAGAGCCAACGGCGCCCGTCAAAGTAATAAAACTGACGGCATAAACGCCCACGTTCTCCTAACCAATACACAAACACACACACACACGCCGAAAGAAATGAAAGAAAATAATGAAAAAATAGAGAAAGTGTGAGTGAGAAAAAGAAAGTCACCAGAAGAAGAAAATCGCGCAACGATGTTTCCCATTCTTTTTTCCCTATTTCGTAAAGTTAATCAATTGTATCCTAACGTTGAACTTTATCCCCTTTTTTTCGAGAACTTTAGTCTTGAACGCAAGTATGCGTTTATTATTCATTTTTATTTATTTCCTTCACAAAATTCAAGATACATTAGGTTGCCTCGATCTTACCTGTAAAAACGACATGGCCGAATTAAAATATTCGTAAATCCTTTTTAGGGGAATAAAAAAGAATATGTCCTGGATATCACATATTTATATAGATATATATATATATACGTATAGGTAAGTAAGTACGTACATATAAACGTGCCGTTAAAGTTTGCCGTGGTCCTTGGGAATTTACGAACGTAGGACTTCATCGTCCGGGTACTTATTTCAATTTTTATCGACGTCGTTCCACGCCTAATACCTTAAATCTTCCAAAAGCAGAACGCGGATGCGACGACTTACGAAACGAATTCGCCAGAATGTATTTCACGGCGTATGTGCACGCGAGATTGCACGTAGGTATCTCTTTTCTTTTTCTTTTCTCTCTTTCTTTTTATTTTTCTTTTTTATTTTCCATCCTTCTCTCTCTCTCTCTCTCTCTCTCTCTTTTTCCATCGATGTCATTCGAATATTCTCTCTCTCCCATAAAAAATGGTTTTTCGTTCTTGGAAGTGAGAACGAACGCGCGTCGTTTCTCGCGCGGATGACCGCGACACGCCGGTTTCGGTGCGGGTCACAACAGAGCCTTTCGTAAAATTTTGCGAGCAATAAATCCTTGCGTGTAAATCACCTGTCGGACGTTAAGAAGAAGAAGAGGGAGGAGGAGGAAGAGGAGGATGGAAACTCTTTGGAAGCGGAGGAGTGCGGAAGGATGATGCTCGAAGTTGGTAGGTAGAATAAAAGAAAAAGAAAAAACGATATGTGTGAGAAGAAGAAGAAGAATAAGAGAGGAAAAAAAAATAATAAAAAGAAAAAAAAAAGAAAAAGATGAAAATATGGCAGTGACAATAGTTAGAAAGTAACGGTCCTCTTTGAATGCTGCACTTTCGAAGGAAAAACTCAAGGTGGAATAGTATTCAATCCATATGGTGACACCGACCTTGCTTTTATGGCACGTCCTTTTTACGTTCCTGCATTTTCTATGAAGAATAGGACAGAATTTTAGACAATAGTACTTTGATCTGTAAAACATATGGTTTTTTGTTCCTGTAAAATTCAAAGTTTACGGTCATTATTTGTCTTCGAATTAGCCCTTCGTATTTGGTTACAAGGTTATACCCTTCCGACCCTTGTTTCGTTTGACCATCTCATATTTTTCAAGCTACTTGAATATTTTCGAAAGAGAAGAAATTGAAAAGATTATTAATACACAAACAGAGTTAAGAAATCGAATCTATTTCAATGTATATTATATGTATTATCGAAAGTATCTCGAACTCTCGATGTCGACAATCTGATCAAGACATCAGGATCAGAACGATGATCGATCATATTCAATTATGTCACTCTTCCGAATCCGAATCACTTTCACTATTATTCCATTCGTTTGTGATGAATGGTATTTAAGGTATCTGTATAAATCGAGTTTCACCACGAGTATCCAGAAAAACGAAGAAAGGTATCATCACGATTATCTTAATTCAATTATTATTTTAAATAATAGTAATATTTGTTTTTTCAGAAATAGAACGAGAAATTTTGACAAAATGCATTATTTGACTATTAGGCGAAAAAAAATAAATAAAACAGAGTGAAACGATTAGAGAAGTAGACGAAAAAAAAAATAAGATAAAACAAAACAGGAGGGTAAAAGATTCTCAGTGTGATGATGCGTCGAAGATCGATATCGGTGGGTATCATCATCGTTTTTCTCTCGAAGGGCTTCTTCTAGACCGTGTATCCACGAAGAATAACGCGACGAAGACGCGCGTACGCAAAGGTTTCGGGGCACTGGGAGAGGCAGAAGCTGTCAGCGCTGTAACGCGCTCGGCTACTCGATAACATCTCGGCTTTTAGCATAAATTTGTGTTTGACGTGGGCACCAATTAACATAGTAAATAACGTGAGAGTTTATGGGGGCCCTCACCATTCTCTCTCTCTCTCTCTCTCTCTCTTGCATACAACGGCGGTCGATAAAAGCGAGCGACCAACCAACTCCGCCCTTATCCTCATCGCGCTTCTTCTTCTTCTTCTTCTGTTATTTTTCTTTTTTTATTTCTTTTTCTTTTTCTTATTCTCCCCACCCTCTTCGTCTTCCCCCTCCTGTTGATTTTTCCCCGTCAGCAGCGATTCTCTTTCTCTCCCTCTCTCTCTCTCTCTGTAATAAGGGCCCTTGGCGTCACGAAAAGTGTATCGCTTCGATTACCGTGCCGCGATTTAATGGAGCCGATCGATTAAGTTTACGATCGCTAAAGCAAAATCAAGACGTTTCGTTGAGTCCTGCCCACCCTTCGAACCTGTCCAGACACTCGTCTACCTCGCTTTAAAAGCGCGGCTCTTGAGAGAATTAATGCGACGATCGGATACGATGCACACTGATTTCAAATAACCAAAAAAAAAAAAAAACAACGTTGGATGAATATGAAGATATTGTAATATAATTTGTTTTGAAAATTACTATTTGATAGTTTAGTAGAGGATCATTCATTATGAATCTGTTATTATTTATATATAAAAGAAGGGTAGTAGAAAATATTCAAAATAAAGCATTATTTTTTCTCTAAACTGATTTAACCATGGAAAATTTGTTTAAAGCTTAATAACTCAAATTAGCATAAATGTTAGTGTTCATGATTTTTACTTGAATATAAATGTGTGTATAAGGTATGTTAAAATTTTGAATAACATTTTTATGACATTAAAAATGGAATAAAAAGACAAGTCATTATCTTTGTTAAATTTAATTAATATTGGTTGTGAATCGGGTTGGTTGTATGATAACAACCGACTACTAACTACGGAAAGACAAAAGGAACCATTCGAAGAAATTCGGATCGATTCGGATCGAGTCGGCCGCTGCAGCTCAAGCTTATCAGCAATATAAACTGTACATACTTCAACAATCTTATCTTTGAAACTGAATAACAATAAAACATAATGATCTATCACATTAAACATTTTAAATTAGAATCATCAAGTGAATTCCCTGAAGTAAACAGGAAGTTAAGTTATTCTAAAAAGTATATATATAGTATACTGTAGTTCTAAAAAGGACTCATTGTATGAAACGTTATAACACACCGTTGCTGCCCCATCGATATTCAGGGGTAGCAATGTATAAAAAAAGGTAATGACACGATACGATTCCGAAATCCCTTATAGTCATGCTATGGGAACCACCGTTGAACTTATGACAGGCAGGTGACGCGAATCGATTTTTTGCCCTTGCATAACAGGAGAATGTATTGTTTAGGTGACTTGTTGTTAGCAATGATGGTTTCTCGCGAGCAGGTGCCACTGTGGTAACTAGGGCAATTCGACTAAACTAAAAATGAATTATCTAATCGAATGTAAAATTGAACATGAATATTAAAAAATCATATTGTGAGCCAAAATATGATGTTGTCCTATAGATGAAGGTAAGGTCATGTTCAAATGTTCCATGCAGTCGCCAAAATCTTTGACCAACAGATGGCCCTGAATTTATTTGTATTTATTGTTTGTTTTTTGATTAGAAACAAACAAAATCTATATTTTTTTTATATAAAATGTTGTACTCTTCTATGGATTTTATTAAAGTTTAATTGTAAGCATAAGAACGGAAAAAAATCTGGCGTATTAATTCTAAGAAGAAAAACGTTGAAAAAACTTAAACGGCAAAACCTTGGGATTAAAATTCACGAGTAAGTTTCTTCGAAACGGCTTATATGCGACATCGCGAGACATCGTTTACGCCCTCGCGCGACCTTCCGCGAGACTTTCAGGGTGGCTTATAAATTTGCGATTAGACGTGTGGCAAAGCGCGCATGGACTAATTAGCGGCCGTGAAATCAAGCAAAGCCGATGCGGTCGATCTCGGTTCTCCTCTACAAGCGTCTGCGGTCGCAGTGCGTCACAGTTGTTAGCCCTTAACCACCTTAACCGCCGCCGTACCAGGGCCGTTCACGACCATCTCGTTACCCTTGTCTATAGAGAAATTTAAACCGTCTCGCTTTGTTTTATCTTCCTTCTATTATATTTACCAGTTTACGGAATTAATGTCTGATTATACTTCACATATGTCTCATGTAAAATCAGGAAATTATATTCAAACTTATTCAACCGTAAATATGGATATAACTAATTTAATTAATAATTTTATAGATCGAATCGTGTCAAATCGAAGGATAAAATAAAACACTTGCTAAGGTTAAAAAATATGCTCAATATATTTTACATAAACAAGTTCGATTTTGTCATCTAGCTAAGTAAAAGTATTATTTTTTTTTTTTTTTTTTTTAAATAAAGATTTGATTCGTCTAATTGTAAGAAAGTATCGGAACCAGGTTGTGCCGTACCTGGGAACCTGCGAGGGGATACAGTAAACTCTAATCCTCGCGGACGTTGACTGATTTACACCGGCGACACATTCCCCGCGTACGCACTCTCCGAGGAATGAGAAATAAAAAGAATAAAGAGATTTGCTAACGCGCCCCCGCCATACTCAAACCGGAGGAAGGTGCGAAGGACGTGGTGAGGAGTTCTGTAACTAAAAAAAAAAAAGAGAGAAAATACTCGGAGACAAAAAAGGAGAGAAAAAGGTTTCCTTCGTGTCAGGACTGCGATGAAATTTCTACAGTAAAAAAAAAAAAAAAGAAACAAAAAGTAAGGTAGAAGAAGAAGAAACGGAACGGAACAGAACGAAACGAAACGGGAGAAGAGGTAAAAATAAACAAAAAAAAAGAGGAGGAAAGATCGAAAGCAAAGGGAAAAGAAAATTCAGCGATAAATCAGGCCCGCTTTTGCGTACTATCGCCAAACGAGAAAAGAACGAAGAAGAAGAAGAAGAAGAGAATTGTCGAACGGACAAGTTTCGACGTATGCACTTATACCTATATACACGGCAAACCGATGAGCACCTTGTCGTTAAACGACTTTGAAAGTCATCTTCGGAGGTATTGGTGGTAGCTGCCGATGCCGATGGTTGTTCTTCCGTTTCTGCCAAGCAAAGATGCTAGTAGAACGTGTTGTTAGTGTGCTAGGCACCACCTTCGTGTACGGGCCCAAAAACCGCAGAACGAGAAGGAGTCTGGTTAATTTTTATTGAGCATAAATTTGCCAAAATATTTCAACGTGACATAGATGGTCCGTAACTCTCCGAGTTGTCCCACCACCGACACTCCCCCTTCTCTTCTCCTCTCTCTTTTCTCTTCTTCCTTCTTTTTGTCGCTCTTCTACCGAAATTCCAATCTTCTCTTTTACACTTTTTACACTCGTAAAAAAGGGAATCTAATCGATGAATAGTCGACTCCCGACAAGTATTTAAATCGATGTAACAGGTAAAAAGTTAATATTTAAATTTTTGGTTCAAAAACTTTAATGAGATGAAGATACTTACGTCATAAATTAAATCAACGTGTTACTGAAATTCTTTTATCAGATCTGACACGAGCAACATTGTCGAACTTAGAAAGATACTCGTCTATTATTAAGTACCCGCAAAGTTTACTGTACCCATAATATACGAAATTTATATAGCCTATAAATCCCGAAACTGACTTTAAAGTTCCGAACCAATCAGCGTATCTGCGAACGAGGAGCGTCCATCTTTTAAAACTTTGTCACACCCACGCCCCTTATTTGTACCTTTCAGAGTCTCCAAATTACGGTGCCACGAACGAGGGGGCGCTCGAGTAAAAAGTTAAGCCGGTTAGAAAATTGGAAAGTTCCAAATGTTCTAAGTCGTAAAAATATTATTTGATAACGATGCTGCCTCCTTCAAAGGGTTGCAAAGTTAAGCCGAGAAAGAAAGAGAGGGAAAAAGAGAAAACATCGAATAATAGAGAAATAAGAGAAGAGAAGAGAAGAGAAAGGAAAGATGAGAGGCGTGTTTAGAAGTGAGAGGGAACGTAAACGACACGTTCTTGCAATTCTTCTAGGGTTGCTGTTCTACTACCACGGCAACATTACTAGTGTTAGGTGGTAAAATATGAAAATCAATAAGCATAAAAATTAACACGCCCCCTGACACCTATAATTTCACCGACGCGAACTTTACTGTGCCGTTAATACCAACATTATTACCGTAGCCGATTAGGTCGCTGCATTTTGGGTGGTCAGGGTCTGTAATTTGGCAGCAATATAATCCTCACCCTCTTCTTTTTTTTCCTTTACCATCCCTTCTTCCACTAGAGTCTCTTTCGTTTCTTTCTATCCTTCCGTCCGAACGAAGGTGGACATATTTTCGAACCTATTCCCGCTTCTTTTTATAAAAAAAAAAAAGGAAAAAGACAAAAGGCGTACGTTTGCTGCTAACGTTTGTAATACGAAAGAAAAAGATAAAGAATGAAAAAAAGAAAAAACGATAAGAATAAGAGAGGACACGCCCTTAACAACAACGGAATGTACTTGCCACGGATATTTATACCCTTAACGATTTTACCGAGACTTTACCAGCTCGCATACGCCAGCTCACGTCAAGATTGCTATGCGTATCCTTTGACGTAAAG
Organism: Polistes dominula; assembly: GCF_049000335.1. NCBI lineage: Eukaryota > Metazoa > Arthropoda > Insecta > Hymenoptera > Vespidae > Polistes > Polistes dominula. Next base: position 5,531,934 of record NW_028300916.1, on the reverse strand, counting down.
AGAAAAAGAGTGAGAGAGAAAGAGAGGGTGCAGCAGCGTGTCCTGCCAAATTATACGGCTAAACGGCCTGATTTACGTCGCACTTTACAGCCATCCGAAGTTGAAGCACAAGCGGCTTGTTCTCTCTTGGAATAACAACAACGAGATGACGACGAGGAGAAGGACAAACGAGGCCTCGACGAAATACTACGATGGTTTGGCTCGCGAGCAAGTGAGCAAAAGCCGCAAAAGAACAGGAGGAGAGAGAAGAGATGTAAAGAAACGAAATAAGAAAAAGAAAAAAGTAAAAGGAGGAGGCGTCGGTTCTGCGATAAACGCCAAAGAGCACTACCTAACGCGTTTGCTTCTTCTTACGACCTTAATTACGCGGGAAGATCGTTCCCCCATCCAAGCAAGGATGATAGCGCCGAACATCTTCGGGGTGGTCCCTCGAACGATCCGAATTTTATGGAAGACCGAGGGTGTAAAGCTTTTTTACGCGATTCCTTCCCGGTAGAGACGTAAACGGTCCTTCGATTTCTCGTTACCTACTACTCAACTAAATTCCAACCATGAATTTTATTATCATTATTATTATTAATGTTATTTCTTATTAGAATAAATTGTATCTTGGATTAGATTGTACTAAAGGTATCGTATTTAAAAAACAATCAAAATTACATTCGATCATGTAGAAATACTTTTTAATCGTAAAATGACCCTAAAACTTTTTATATTTAAAATTAAATATCATTAATATATATTTAGGTTTATATCACCAATATTGTGAATGAAATTAATCGACTGATGTTAATTTAATTGGTAAATGAATAATCATTCAATTGCGATTGTCTTTAAATATATTTTTTTAACTTGTTTCTCTTTTTTTTTTTTTAATCAAAGAAAGAATTGGATAGGGAAAGAAGTAGAAGATGAAAAAAGAAAGAAAAAGAGGAAGAAAAGGTTTAAAAAAAAAACACAGGGTCGAGGCTATGACGGAAATCGTAAAATACATATAGTTACAAGCGCGTTCGCCCTTCGACATCGTTGTCGTTGTCGTCGTCGTCGTCGTCGTCGTCGTCGTCGTCGTCTTATGCTTGTATCTGCGAAAGGGTTTCTTGTTGTATTGCACCTCGCAGAACCAAACGAATACGCGAATACCAAAAGATTGTTGCAAGCGAGCAAGTTGCTACGCGACTGACACTTACATTAGAACCAGGACTTTCAGAAAGTCATGAAAAAGTAAAAGAGCATCTTTTCTCCCTTACCCTTATTCCCTCTCGTCTTTTTTTTTCTTTTTCCTCCTCCTCGTTCTCGTTACCTTGAGCACGCGATCCTTGGTATGCCATTATCCTGCCATTTCGTCGCTTTATCTTCGCACTCGACGAGCAACGTGATGAGCCAATAAAAATATACCAACGTATTACAAGGATCGTAACACAAAAATGTCGTTCGAATAATTCCTCTTTACTTTCGAAGCAAGCAAGCAAGCAAACGAAAATTTCGGTCGGAATAACAATGCTCAAGCTTACTGAGTTTAGTTGTTAAACGAAAATGGTATCCCAATGATAATCACCAGTTACAACAGAAAGAATAAAAGAATTATGAAATTTTTGTTTTACTCTTTCTAAAGGTAAATCTCTTAAAGATCTCACTCTAATGTAAGTTATATTAAACAAAAGAAATTCCTAAAGATCAGAAAGGGGTCAATAATAAAACAACGATCGAAGGAATGGAGATCGGCTGGTGGTGACCACCAAGTGATTCGATCCTTTCATAATATATAGTTACGTAGTATACACTGCGCATTATCTTATCAGCTAATCGAGTAAAAGGAAGAGACCAATAGAGAGATAGGATAGAATGAAAGAGATGCGCGATTTTTATTTTTTTTTCAAGATGAGAAAAAGAGGAAGAGAGAGAGAGAGAGATAGAATACAAAGTTTCCCGTTGCAGTTGCATTAAAACGAGCGTGCACGAGGGTGAGATGTATGTACGACCCGGCGATCTTGCCGCCGCGGGCAACGGTGATCTACATCGGTAGTGATCTACCGATCTTGTGTATAACTCCGCGCAAATCGTGATCGGCCTTTGGGCATCAGAAGTGCAATCGTCCGGAATGGTTCTTGAGCCAGTGCTGTTCTATACATTCGGCCCGGGATGTTAACGTTTTCTACGAATGGAAATCAAAGATAGACGATACGTATTCCCACAGACTCGTAAATGAAAAAATAGAAAATCAGGAAGGGATAAAGAGAAAGAAAGTTGAAGTATCCATATATACGAATAATTTTTCAATAGTGCATTAAACAACGACAGGTATGAAATATATAAACGTAATCTTTTTTTTTTATATATAATGCCAATGTACTCCATTGAAATTGTGGCATTATTTTATGTGTTGTTATAATTGTACTAAATAATTTATAATAATATTAAATCAAAATGTTATAACAAAGGCACAGGAAACGCGTTACCAGAGCATCCTATTATATTTATAAAGTCGTATAAATTACAATACATTCGATCGAGATTATCGAGAATCAACGATGTTCAACGTCGATCATTGGAGATAATGTTACGATAGGCCCTTATCTGGCGAACAAACTGTAAAGTTTAAATTGTGAGTAACGTTCGAGTCTCGAGGCACAGGATCGTTTGACGAAAAGGGACGGTCTTACACTGTTGCACCAAATGATTGCCTTCGAAAGCCAATGTAAACGACGTTGCTCTTGGATCGTTTCGATATCGAAACAGATAGAAAGAGAAAGAGAAAGAGAAAGAGAAAAGAGTAAACAAACGAGTCCTCCTCCCCAGTAAGAAGCAGCAAGAGATTTAAATTCTGTTCACGAATGATATATACCGATGTTATCGAAGATAAAAAAAGTGCGCGGGAGTTACGAAAGAAGAAACGAAATAAGAAGAGAACAACGCTGCGTGTTCGATGATTGTAAATCACGAAAAGCTCGAATAATTTTCCCTCCGAATGACGAATAGTCGTATAGTATATCTTGCAATCGATCGTATGTAAATATACGATAACGAGAGTTCCAATGACGCCTACGCTTGTAATTAATTCATAAAATGAAAGAAAAAAATAAATATGATACGAATTGTTTGTCTCTTATTGATCTGAGAAGAATCACGTTGTAAAATAATGATTCCACAATGGAATAGCAAGAAGAATATGATGATGATGATGATGATGAAGAAGAAGAAGAAGATCGTCGTCTGCAGGTCGTCATCGACGTGCGACGCCCGGGGCAGTGAGATGCGAGAATCGACTTAACGATCTATCGATCGATCGATCGTGACGTAGTTGGAGCCCCCACGACGACGTTTAACAAATCGCCTTTGGGAACGTGGCGCCATAGGGGAGCGAAGAAGCACCGAAAAATGAGTTCCCTTGAGGGACAATTAACCGACGACAACGTCCGAGACTTTTCCTTGGGCGCCGCCGAACAACGTCGTCGGTGGCTGTACTCGTCGTCGATTGAGGAAGGAAGAGAAGGAAGAGATCACTGTAAGGTCGATTCACGTTCAAACAGAACGAAGAGAGGATGGAGCGATGATAATAAATGACGCTCATCAATATGGAATTAGCATGAGCCAAGTCGATGACGGAACGGAACACGTGTGTATCGAGTGAGTGTGGGAGCGTAGGATGAACAACACGACCCAAAGTGTCAATGAATGGTGTCTTCTTTTATTTTTCTTCTTTTTCTTTCCTTTTTTTTTTTTACAATGGATTAAACGATTATTCTTACATATTCTGGACGATTTAATGACATTTTCTTTCTATTCTAATATTTTATTTTTTTTATTTTAATGATAAAAATGTTGGACTTGTTTAACCCCAAGTTATCATCCAATTAAATCGTATCTATCTCATACTCATATAATATTTTGTTCGATTGATCGATAGTAATTTTTTTAACAAATGAAAGGTTTCCATGTCGAAAAGGATAATTACTAACATTTTTCTTGGAGGATAGGCGGACAATTAGAGGATGAGCCGAAAACAAGTTTGGTGTTGACTTCTATTTCTTGCTCGCAGAAACGAATTCGTTTAGAAAGAGAGATCGTGACTGGACGGTATGCCTCATCGCTTAATCGTCGTTAGAAACTGCATCCTCGCTTTGTCGAATGACAAATCAGTCCTTTTGTCTCTTACACGCTAGCTCGTTCCGTTCGGCAAAGTTACATGCACCATCACGAACGATTAAGTGCCGTAATTTACTTGATGTGACGAACAATGGTTGTTGCTCTGTCTTACGTAAGAATTCGAGAAGAAGCCTCTAACAATCTCTATCAACTAGCATTAAAAAGAATAAAAATAATATTTGGATATTATATATAGTGTAGATAGAGTCAAACAAAAATGAAGTGACGAAATGTTATCATCCTCAATAATATCGTTCAAAGTGAACGACAGCTTGGTTATATTCTTCTTGGAGTAATACCCATTCTGTGAAACATTTCACGGCTGACGTTCACGTTTGAATGAATATTCAAAAGGTCGGCCGATCATCTCGTAAGGCTAAATAGAAACATCGTGCCAGAAGAGACGTATTTTATCGTCAATATATTAAAATGTAAACGAATCGTCAGAAAACGAAGATATACATTCTTCTAATAACCGTTAGAAGAGAATACCGATCTCTCGCTAATTAGGACGTATATATCGTGAAAGAACGCTTCTGATTGATCGGTCGCCATAAGTCACCGACCTTTTTGACATTTTTCTCATTGCACACTGGAAGAAGGTAGAATGACGAGAGAAAGAGACACACATACAATCTCAAGGGCCTTTGAAATTCCGTTGCGACAACTACGACGACTCGAAAGTCTAAGAAAAGGAGGAGGAGGAGAAGGAGGAGGAGGAGAAGGACCGCCTCGAGTCTCTTCCAAAGACATTAGTCTCTCGCATTGCGAAGAAGAATACGAGTGTTCGTGTTCTCAACGATAGCAAGCAGAAGGTTCCTCAGAGAGGAGAGTTGGCTTTGCCCGCGAGGTGCAAAACAATTCATTACCGTGCGACCTTTGACCCCGGAGCGCGAGCCGCTCATTATGGCACACTTTGATGATCCCAAGCTGGCCCTTTTGCCAAGCTACGTCAACCGATATCACCTCACCCTGTATATTTCCTTGTTTCATGAATTCACTCGCACTTGCCTCTTCGAAACCTTTACTCTAAGGTAAGGGATGAGGTGAAAGGGGCGGCCTTCTACACTCGATTCGTTTACTTTCTCGATCTAACAAACTAAAGATTATATCACTGGGGAGCAAAAAAGCGTAATCGCATTTTGTCTTTTTGATTCCACGAAATATAAGTCGAGCAAGAAGATGAGGGTCGAGCGATCTTGCTTACACTTGGTTAGGTTGGTATATACAACGAAGGAGATAACGGTACAGGCTCTTAAACGCCACGTTATTCCGTCAAATGAAATCCTCGTGACCCTTGGGTCCGGCATTCTTTATCCTTCGTCCAGTCGCGGTCGTCTCTCTTTTTCTCTGTCCTCCACCCACCTTCCCAAGCGTTCTTCTCTCTTCTCTCCTTCCTTCATCCCTTCTTTCTCCCTCTTTGAAACGTGCTCGTGCCTTATAACATTACAATTGCTAATTCCCCCGCTGCGGTTGCACTCCGACGCAATAAAGTTCGACCGTCGTAAAAGCGAGGGCGATTCTCTCTCTCTTCGTCCTTTGCTGCTCGCTCGCCTACGGTTTTTAGCGAACTCGCCGACGGGACTTTAAACGAGCGCGCTTTCTTCCTGGTGCACCGATAGTGGGTCAAGTTAATATGCCGCATTGTGATTTTTAATATTCTCTCACAGTCCTGTACGCCTTATGGACTCTTTTCGTCCGTGTATTCCTCGCAAAAAAAAAAAGAATAAAAGAATTCAAGTACCGCTGGAGTTGAACTTTTTTGCAAGGAGGACCACACCACCTTGCAAAACGGTGAGTTGAGTGAGTGAGAAGTTTACAAGAAAACCACATTGTAAAAAAGAATTGGAGAACAAATTGAACAATTCTTATTTTCTTCCTTCTACGTCTAAAATAATTTGCACAAAATTTCCCATCTCGATTCTATCGATTACTATCGAACGTGAAAGTGTCTAATACGAAGCAACGAAGATTATGTTGGTAATCCAAAGCGACAGAAGAAACGTGGTCGTGATCGAAGAGAGAAGCGATTCAATGGTTTTCTAGGCTCGAAGTCTCTTAAAGTTTCGAAGACATGTTGTACCTCGACAGGTACTCACGTTGAAAGAAGCTTATTAGACGCTACGGTTGCATAACCGGGGGCGTTTAAACGAACCTATCAGAGTCGACGGTTAACCCAAGGAGAGGCCCCTTCTTCTTCAGCGTTATGTCCGCAGCGTTTAGATGAGCCGTGAGGCCCACGATCGTGACTCAACCTGTGATGCTGTCCGATCGATCGGACGATGTTGCCCCGTTCGCCACGAATCGTGCGATATTTCGCGCTCCCCCTAAGATTACCGAGAGATCCGAGAGACCTAACATAGCCACTTCCGCGCTCCCCTTTTTACCTGTTCGATCTACACACGATTAAAATAGCTAAACCCTAAACCTTAGCGAGATTTATTATCTCTGTTACTTCGGTTAGCCGATAGAAAAGTATTTCAAACTCGTTGACCTTCTCATGATAGAACTCTAAATTATATTCCATTGAACGTAAGAAGGTCTGTTTAGACAGAAATAAAGTTCTCCGATTTAACCACGTATACATAGGATATATAGGATATAATCGATCAGCTATCTTGTCGAGCAATCATCTCGCACTTAACGATACTATATGCTTTCTACTATACGCAGGTAAGACTTATGAACTACCATACATATATTCTCTCCTTATACCGTCGTAGATTCTCAACTTGAAACGGTAGCGCGTTAACGTGGGTGCAGCATTAGCGCCCCTGTCAGGTCAATGAATCATTAGAGTCACGGACAGGTCGGCAAGGCGCCTATCCTATCGACGACACGAATAAATGCCGACCGCCATAATTCTCCTCTTGCATGCGCTACGTGCATTATCGGGTGCAAAGACCAGAGAAACCCAATCACCGGTAGTATACACAAACTTCGAATGGGACGACGATGCGAATAGTCTCTTTTTAAAGAGAGAGAGAGATAGAGAGAACTCTTTTATTCGAAGAACGGAGAATAAGTGGGACGTTCTTTGGACAATAAGACCGACTTCCATAAATCAGCAAACGCCCGTCACGGACTCGCAAAACGGCAGCAGCAGGAGCAACATTTGCTGCTACTACTACTTGTATCACGGGTTCCATTGTCAGTTCGTATGTTCACCGCTTGCAAAACTCTTTCGATCAGTCTTACCATTGCTATCCGTGCTAATATATCGCTTCCGCCTTGTCACGTTTTATCCTACTCTCTTCATGATCGTGATCGCAACGAACGAATGAACGGATCACTTCTTGATACGCTCTAATATTAGAAAATTTCAAATCGTAATAAACTGTCAGAACTTCTTTTCGATCCATCATCCCCATTATTCTTTCTGTATCCTTCCATGTAATGGGTGAGTAAGACTGTGAGCTTATTTCCTGGTCAAAATAAAACTGGCATCGCGGTGGTGCAGACGTACCATCACCATCACACACAGAGAAAAAAAAAGAAGACATTCTTGGTTCATTGGTACAACACGCAGTAAATCAAATACTCGATAACGTTTCAAGACTCGATGTGTTCGCAACAAATCACGTTATCTTCCCCGAAGATACCTACAATTTTTTTTTTTAAGGACACATCCACGGTGACCTGTTTGGCGAACCAGAGACGAAACTCAAAGACGCCCATTCTCTTTCTTTCTTTCTTTCTTTCTTTCTTTCTTATACTTAACCGAGGCGGATGGAAATGAAAAATGACGTGCGGGCAGCGGCTAACGGAATTAAATGGAATTCACGCGTATGGGCGGACGCAAGAGAAGCGTAATTGTCGGTATTAACCCACTTGGGCGTCTCCTCGGACTCGGCCCGCATCGAGTGCGCTCGCGTGTGTTCGGGAGACCAAACTCTAAGGCCAATCGTCCAATCCCTAACCGTTCCTCTGCTTTTTTCGCCCTTCTCCCAAAACGAACACCTCTTCGTCGTAGAATAACGTACAAGAGAAAGATAAAGACAGCGAAATGAAGACACAAAAAAAAAGGATAGAATATGAGAGAGGGAATGTTCACTTCGCGTGAGCACTTTCTCTGTCCTTCTTCACTTCGTTTCTCAATGTGTAAACAACACGTGCGAATCTCGAAAAAAGAAAAATGCACGCGTGCGACTGACATGAGAAATGTTTTTGCGACACGCTTTCGATGTACGAAACTTTATTATACTCGTTGATAAATGTAAAAGGATTACGTGGAAATTTGCTATGACTTTCTCTCTTTCTCTCTCTCTCTCTCTCTCTCTCTCTCTTTCTTTCTTTATTTATTTATTTATTTATCTCAATTCCTTTATCACATTCGATCTCGTTGTTACGAGCTATCGAGCATTTACCGTAATCCATAATAAATTGTACTCATGTGATATTCGAATTCGATTTAGTCGATGTAATTTGACGGTAATGAATACTTTAACAAGAATCTAAACATAAACTAGGTCTTTAGTTGATATCCTGGAAAATTCGTGTAAACCATTCTTATCTCGATAGGTAACGATCGTAGCACGCAACTTATTACGCGGTAGAGCAACAGGTGTTATCGAACTTGTTGCGCTCGAACGTGTGCCAAGCAAGCTGGTAACACACGAAGGCTTAACACAGTTTAAAAGCCACATACTTAACTCGCTAGAGTCTAAGTTACGACTATACCCGATATACCACGAGCCACATTGCACTGTTCAAATATTTTATTATGATAGAACTCTTGTATATACTTCATTAGAAATCCAAGAAAAAATATTCTATATAGAAACTTACCCTATATTTCCTTTGGGATTTTAAGAAGAACGATTAACGATTACAGGGTTTGAACTTTCCAAAGTAACTACGATAAATTTCATTTCCCGAATCAGTCCGACAGAATTATCACTTAGGTATTATCAAAGGTTATAAAATATTTATTTATAAGTATTTTTCAAACTATTAAAACCTACTTAATCGTTAAAAGGAAACAAAAAGAAAAAGGTGAAAAGAAAACAACAAAAATTTTAAATACCAATTGAAAAGTAATATTAAACCTAACACCTACGACAATAGTTGCTACATGTAGTTATAGTTATAAGCACCACCCAGTATCGTTAATATGCAGGATGGAAAAATATTCGTAATAAAGTATTTGCGTCGTATCAATCCGCGATAAATTATCACCACGTCGAGAATCGTACCGCACCCCGATTCATACTGTATTTACAGACACACACCGATCGATTATTACCTGATCAGCAATTAGTACCAACCAAGTGATAGATGGTCTCAACCCTGAGAATTCCTATTACACCTCTTTTGTAATTTTCACATGTGCTTTATCGAGAAAAGGAATGATCGATCAGTTTGTTATTTTTATATTATCTTCATTACTTTTAATATATTCTTTCTCGTTACACTAAAATAAAAAGAAAAAGAAAAAAAAGGAAATTATGGAGATGAATATTTGATGACGCAATATTTATGATCTAAAAAATATAAGAAAAATTGGAGAACAAAAAATATCCTAAATATCCCAAGAGAGAGAGAGAAAGATCTTGTCACAGGTGTAAAACTCTTTCCACCGTGTGGCATTGCTCCCAAGGTCCGACATGGTGTGCACCTTCGTAAGAGTGCACGAGCTCGGAGTTCCGATCGACTGAGATATCGTTGCAAGATTACGAAAGCGTTATCTTAATTGCCCTCGAGTGTAGAAGCCTAGAGAGATCTCGCGAAGGGTAGGTAGAATGAGAAAGAGAGAGAGAGAGAGAGAGAGTGTTGGTAAGTAGAAACGTAGTAGATCGTCCGTTTACGACGATTCGATCGATGACAACGATCGATCGACCACGAACGATCACCGTGACTTACTTTAATTATCGATGGTTGTCTCTCTCATTCTCTTATAGAAAGAGGAGTCCTTGCAAGCACCTTATGACCGGACCACCAGCCTCACAGTATGCGAACTATGCGGCTTCGAGGTCGACTCGTTAAGAGACAAAATGTCGAGCATAAAGTCTCTAACACGATCTCTCGGTATAAATAATTAAAAGCCAATTTTATTTTCCTATATATAATTTATGTTTAGTTGATAGATTTATTAAATCGAAAGATTGAAACAAAATATTATTACAAATGTATAAACTTGATTCAAACACTCTCGTAGAATATATCGTTTATTTTTCTAATGTATTCTAGAATGACGGTGGACTATAGGAATAAAAAGATAAAATAACAAAAATGTAGAATCTGTGGAATGCAGAAAGGAACTTGCTGTTACTATGTGTCGTTTTGAAAAACATGTTGGTTCTTCTTTCACGAAACACTGTCCAGGTCAATTTTCGAGGATTAGTTTTTTCTTTTTTTTCTCTCTCTCTCTCTTTGGGCTTCTCCACTTAACCATTCTAACCGTCCCTACCAATAATTTAGAAACCCTGCTCCTTTTTCAGACACATACACACAAACACAAATCTTTGCAACAGTATTACCAAAACTATCCTCGATTTTTCGAGACATCTTTGTCTGTTGAAGAAAAAAAGAAACCGAATGACTATTCGTAATAAAGAAAAGAAAAATGAAATAAAAATGAAGAAAACGTGTTGAAGAAAGGGTCGTGTTGCGACCTTCCAATGGTTACCAATCATTATGCTAACCAGTCATCAGCTGGTAATCAACAAACTCGGCTGATTCGCCGCGCACTATTATACGAGGTGTGGCGCCGTTGAGAAAGAAAAGGAGAGAGAGAGAGAGAGAGAGAAAGAGAAAGAGGGAGACATTGGTGGGTGGTCTGTAAGCAAGTCAGAGAATCAAACGTGTGAAACTACGATTTAGACAGCGATGACGAAGACAGCAAGATAATTCGATGCATTTCAATTGATGAAGTACCACCAGCCTAAGTAATTCTTTGTAACATAAAAATTACTTTATTGTTAGTGCTCGATCGATTGCCATCTGTTTAACTAATTTGAAACTAAAAAAAGAACAGAAAAGAAAAGTAAAGATGAAGAAGAGAAAGAAGAAGAAGAAGAAGAAGAAGAAGCGTTACTGATACGAGAAAAGGGACGCAGAGGTAAAGGGCTACCTGTCCTTGCCACCTTCGAATATCGTGCATGGATGCTCGTTCGTCGTCTGATTTCTCCCTCGAACTTCCTCTCACAATAATTTCTGTATATTAATCTACGTCGAAATTAATTAGGTTCACCGTTGCGTACAGACGCGTTTCTTGGAGGTGATGGATATTCCAACATTTGTCCGCGACACCGTAACTCTAACGCAAGGTGTTCGACCTTCCTCCTCCTTTCCATCTAAAAAAGAGAAAAAAAAAAGTCTCTCTTAGAATTACTTTGATCATTCGAAACGCCTACGCTTATATTTCATTAGCCTGTGAGAATGCTACGCGATAAAAAAAAAAAAAACTTTTGCGTCTACTTTGTTACTCGGAAACGCAAAATTTAATAGAGACGTTTGTAAATTGCGATAGAGAACGATTGAAATATCACTGAAACAAATTTTCAAGAGTCGCCTTCGAAAAAGAAACAAAACTGTTGTACAAAATTGTTAAAGAAATTTAAAAAAAAAAAAAAAATGAAAATAAATATCAACGATGTTATCTGAAATATTTTCTATTCGAAGAAAAGAGAATTTCGATGGAATCAACGAGTTGGCATTTTAGGGGATCGTTTAAGGTAGGTGTGAAAAGTGCGCTAACGTGGATTTTTACGGTCGAATAAATTCATAGCCGTCGACCAATTTGGTTAGAGAAACACCGACCATTTTTTCGAATAAAAAAGAATTTAATGTGGGTGGATAGAGACACGAAGTGGGACGTTTTCGCAAAGGAAGAAGAAGAAGAAGAAAAAGAAGAAGAAGCCTGGAATTCGTTCACGAGCGACAAAGATGGCAGGTAGAAAGAGAGAGAGAGAGAGAAAAAGAAACTTCGATCGTAGCCCGCCCGCCCTTGCCTGCGAAACCGGCAGGTGGAACCTGCCGCCCTGTCCGTGAACCATCTGTTGCGCACGCAATCTTAAAGCCTTACGAACAAGGCCTGGGTAACAGGTTGCTCCTGCTCCTGCCACGGCCCGAGAGCAAGCGGAGATTGTTTTGTCCGCGCTCTTAAAGGTCCTCCACGGGCTAATGAGCCATTCTGCCGGGATATTGGCCCGATGCCCGAGAGCCGCTTTTGATCGTTGCCTCCTGAAATATGGGCCCCATTTGTTTCTACCGTGCGGAGAACGAACGATGACTCTCTCTCTCTCTTCTTCGTCAAATTATACGAAACTCGATGCCGAGACTTGTGTTTTTTAACCTCCTTATGAATTTATTAATTATACTCCTACGTTTCTCTCTCTCTCTTTCTTTCTTTCAAAAAAGTTTTAGAAAAAATATCTGACTGGTGTGTTGTATTTAACAAAACAACAAATTTTCTTAACCCCAATGCACTCTGAGTGTTTTTTTTTTTTTACTCAAGAGTGCAGCAACTTTGTGACATTTTTGCAATTGGACCATCTGAAAAACTGAACTTTTGTTTTATTAAAAATAAATATCTTAAGTTAGTACGCTGTCATATCGTTGATCGTATTGTGTCCCTCTTACCAAGAGACAACAAGCGTGTTTCTCGACTGATCGGTATTGTGAGAATAACGGAAAAGAGTCATGGCCTCGCGATTGGGGTTTCGCGAGTTTCTTCTCGTTATCGACGATCACGTTTTTCGAGGAAGAAACTTTTGCACGGGCGGGGACACACTCCTTCAACCGTAGTACACCTGGTGCTACCAAAAGCACCGATCTTCCGCCGCGGTACATACAACAATAGGACACGTACTACCACGGTGAGTAAAAGGGTTGGTTGCAAGAAGAGACGAGACGAGACGAGAAGAGTCTTCCGGGAAACGATGAAAGAAACTTCGCTTCGTCTCACTCCTATCTCCTTGGCAACTTTACCGTGTGGTCAGGTGTGCCACATCTCCTTCTATCTTCTTTCTCGAAAGGTACGCTCGATTTTAACCGGGGGTCAATATCGTCCCGACTTTTCTGTATCGGCCTATGTCGAAGGTCGTGGGATTTCTTCTTCGGATCGTTGTTCCGATCTTACGAACGAGACCTACCGTGTCGAAGAAATACAACAACAATAAAAAAAAAAAATAAAAAAACAAACAAAAGAAAAAGAAAAATTCAACAAAAATTAAAAAAATTAAAAAGAGAGACGAAATTTTTATCCTTCTTATTTTTTTAATTTAAATTCTGCCAATAAGACTATAACTTTTTTTTTGTTTCATGAATACTTTCTTTTTCTTTTCGAGATCCTTGGAATTATTTGTATTAAACACGAATGGTATTTCAAAAGATAAAATCTCGTTAAATCTTATAATATGGTAGAGTTGGATTCCTTTTTCTATTGTTAGAAAAAGTCCAAGAATCAATGAACGTTGACCTTCCTTTTTTATTTTACTTTCTCCATTCATACTTTATGAATCCATCATTATGAACAATAGGTTATTCTAAAAAAAAAAAACTTGTAACTTAGAAATAATTTTCAATCTTTTTTAAAAAGGACAAAGAAAGTGAAATTTATTATTCATTGGATACAAAAGAAATCCGATTTCGAAAATAAAGAAAACGAAGAAAAAAAGGGAATAATTCTTCCAGGAATTCACTTGCTTTCTCTCTTCCTCTCTCTTTATATATATATATATTTCTTTCGGTCTCCCTTACTATTGTACTAAAAAATCTCTGTAAACTGACATGAGACAAAACTCTTATTTAGTCAGAACGGAAGTTGTCATCGTTTTTTTAGCCTTTAGCACACTCCTACGTATTTTTTTTCTTTCCTTTCCGTTAAAGTTTTAACGTGTACTTTAGTACACACACATATGTTGATATATGTATTTACAGGTAAATACTTTGTGCCCGGATATTACTCATTCGTATATATAATATATATATATATATATAATATATATAATAAATATAATAAATATATTATTACAATAATTATAATTTATATTAATTTATAATAATATATAATAATTCTATATTATATATATTAATAACAATATAATTAATAATAATATAATATATATATATAAGGCTAAGAAAACGTGTTATAATAGAAGCTTTAAATCGAGAGTAGGAACGCACCAACGCACCTGTTCGTGATCGAACCACTCGCCATAAAAGCCCAAGGATCGAGGTAGATTTTGCTTCCACACTTTCTTGCTTCGTGTTCGTTCGAGCCGGTATGTCGCGTACGTGGATACACATAGGTATCGCGGATTCGAATCGTCCGCTACTTGAAAAAAAGGAGAACACCTGTCGGTCAAACGGAGATATTCTCCGCTCGTGCCACGAATTCTCGATTACGCCGTATTTTTAGGTTTCCATGATATCTAACTATACATATGTATATTTCTACCGACAAAAAAATTTCATTACTAATTGAATTCTCCTTTGAGTGCAACAATTCGAACTCGAACGTTTTAAAAAAGAATTTCTTTCGAATATAAATTTTCGATCAATTGTTTAAGTTAAAGTACGATTAAAATGCATAGAGACTTTTCTTTCCTTTCGACTTCTATCACATTGATTTCGTACAAATGAGGAATACCAAAATCTCAGTCTTTTCTTTATTCAAAAATCGAAGAGACCCTACTAAAGTATCTTGTCATCTGTAAATCTAATAGCTGTGAAAGTTAGAAAGTTATTTTCATTATACCAATAAAACTGTTCGAAACGTACAATTGTAAATCATAAAAAGTGTTTTCATTCATTAAATTTCATTTATTAAAAAAAAATAATAAATAAATAAATCATAAAATAGATTAATTGCAGTATCATAATTACTGTTACATATAACTGTCTTTCCATGAAATATACGTTGATACTGATGCTGCAGCATGTGGAAGTTAGTGTGCAGTCGCACACCCATATGGGCGAAAGATCACTGAACAAAAAGTCTCCCCTTCCTCCACCCCTCTTCTCTCCTCTCTTAACGAAAAGTCTGGCACGGCTGATTGAATCGGCAAATGCACGTTAAATACGCGTGGGACTTAAATACGCAGGGCAGGTAACCACCACCAACCCATTGCCCTGGTGTTCGAGAACGATTCAATGCGTTTCGTACTACCGTTTCCATGCCATATGTTGTTTGCTTTGGCTAAAAGTCTATTGTGTGTCACGTTTTACGCTTTCTACGCGGTGTTACAAACATGTGCGTGTGTTTCTACGTGCGTGTGAGTGAGCGAGATAAATTCTAATTCCTTTCCATACACCTTTTTGAACGAGCCACCATCGAAATCATCTCGAAAGCGTGTGGATCGTTGATCATCATCCTTCGTTCGTGTGCCCAAATGTAACTCTCGTGCGGGAGAGAGAGAGAGAGAATTACGGCTTATTTTATGTTAAAACTACCTGTCGTCGGTTAGTTGCGTTGTAATTTTCACCGTATAATATGGGTAGCCGTTTACGACGTCCTGTCATCCTCTATCGATATTATTTTATGTACCAACATACTTCTACGTCGTATGAATAAACCGTACGACGTTACTACTTTATGCTGATAATAAATCTTATGGTTGCATTAATGAGACTTAACCGAATTGTCTCATGTATCGTAAAGTGCTAAATATGTACAAACCAGCAAGAAAATAAAAATTAGAATGAAATTAACAAGTTTGATAAAATATATGATTTTCAATCTTTCCCTTTTCCGATATTATCCAAGTAGATTGATAGTCAGATAGATTAATATGATTTTGATTTATGCCAAAACTATTTTATTAATATTTCTAAAAAATCATTTTTAACGAGTTAACATTATTGCAAGCGTATTTATGTAGATCAAATCTCAGGATCAATTAATTATGGTCAAGCACTATTAACGCCCCTTTCGATTTCAACAAACTCAGCGAATACACGAACGAGTATCTCGAACAGCCGTAACTCTCGTCGAAATTATTTAGCAACCAACTATATACATATACACACCTTATCCCTTTCGAATAGATGTAATTACTTGGTTGCATACGCACGTGTCGTACAACGAGAAATATTGAAACGTGCTCCATAACGTTCCTCTTGTAAATATCAAACCAAATAAAATCGACTCTTCTAAATACAATAAACTTGGTTTTACCAATTAGGAAGATTGTTCGTATCCTAAAGACTTATGGTTAATCGAAAATCGATGAATGTTTCCTCTTCGATGATACCTTCCCTTCCATATCATTTTATTCTTAATCATAAAATAATGTAAAATAAACTCTAACAGAATTATTTATTTTATTTACTACGTTTTCTTTTGTTTTCTTTTTTTTTTACATAATAAAAAATAAAAACTATAGAATTTTATATTTTGTTTAAAGGAATGAGGATCAAAAGGAAAGGAAATGGATAATTCAAAAAAAAAAAACAAATAAATAATATTCAAGTTGAAGATCTATATCATTTTATTTCATATAAAATATTTCTATATATATATATATAGAATATATATATAGCTAGTATTTATATCTTAATAGTATTTAATTTTTCTTTACAGAACTAGAAAATAATGGTACTCGCCACCAAAATAGTGGTGCTCTATTTATAATAGACACAACGATTGAACGAGACAACGGGCTCGTTTGTTTTTCTAGCAATATTTTATTAGTTAATCTTTTATGTTTAAAAAGTGATTCAAACAAAATGTCGAATCGATTTGTTTTATAAGCAATAATAATATATCTATTTTGTTATCATGTATTTAATAATGATCAACAAAATATCGATTGGCGTTTGGCTTTACACCAATACAATATATATATATATGTATCAATTTCGTCTATTTATTTTGTGTTGTTTTGTTTGTTGTTATTGTTCACAGACGAAATGTGAAACTTTGTTGTTTGTTTTTTTTTCACCGAATAGCGAGTCGCTCTTGTTCTAGTTACGCATACTATATGATACAATGACTAGTTTCTTCAAGTAACTTGAAAGTGAGCGGTGTATGTGTTACCATTAAAGGTATATAATTCAGTTAATTCATTTAAAAGAAAAAAAAAAGAAACCCCCAAGTTTTTATAAGAAATAATTAAATGTTCCAGGAAAAGCATATATATATATATACATATATGTATATAGAAAGAATTAGATTATATCAATTTTAATTGGTTATTCCATGAATCAACGAATTTTACGTTTTAACGGTAACATATATATGAATTCGAATAAACCTAAAAAGAATACAAAAATAGAAGAAGAAAGAGAGAGAGAGAGAGAGAGAGAAAGAGTGAGGAACAAATAAGAAAAAAAAAAAAATACGAAAAAGAGGAGGAGAAAATATAATTAGAACCGACGGCGTTCTAGCATTCGCTTGAACGTCGGTAAATGTAAATAATTTTCAATGTTTTCGTTTAAAAATATATATCGTTATTTCGCGTAAACCCTTTTTTTGTCTGTCTGTCTTATAAAATAATCGTTAAACGTCTTATTTTACATACAATGGTATCGTCGATTATATTGTCGTCGGTGTTGCACTTTGACGAAACAAAATAAAATGTTATTATTAGATCTTTGACAATATTGAATAAAAGTGAATTTTTTCATGAAATTTCTCAGTGTTATATTCAATAATGTTGTCAAAAGATTCATTCCCATACGATATCGAGGAATGTTCATTAATAATAAAAGTTAATTATTATCGAAATGATTGATTTTAGAATCAACGTTAATTAGAATATTTTTGTACTTTTATTGATAAGTACACACAATAAGCCTTTAAAAATATTTGACACTTTTTCTTTTTCACCCTGTAAATGAAAATACACATTTCTATTTATTTCCGAGCTTATTCAGTCAATTTGATAAATCTACTTAATATCATCAATTTTTATCTTTAAATCCAATCGAACAACTATAAGAGAAAGAATATAAAACAAAAAAGATCGATAAATGTGAGAAAGAGAAATAGAAAAAAGAAAAATAAAACAAAATGGCACGGCGATTTCACGGGACCGCGTCGAGCGGTAACTTTGAACGCTTTTTATTTTCCCGTTTCTCTTTCTTTTAGCGGTCAAAAAAAAAAAAAAAATAGAAACAATCTTTGACCAATATTTTCGTAAAGTAAGAGAGACAAGCGCGTACGCCGCTACCCTACGTACGGGCAACACTTTGATATATTTTTTTTGTTTTTCTTTTTTTACACACACACTCGTAATAATATTCTCACTCGCGTATACCCAATCTGAGTTATATATATATATATCTCTATAACGAATGGCGGTCGATAAATATATCTGGAAGGAAAATTACTATATTCAAATCGAACTGAAATAAAAAAAAAATAAAAAAAATAAAATAAAATATTTACGATAGTATTCTCGGCGATCGATTTAGACTTTTATTACATTGATGAGAGTAAATATTAAAAGAAAGAAAGAGAGAGGAGAGAGAGAGAGAGAAAGAAAAGGAAGATACGATCATAGTTGAAAAATAAATCTGAACGGAAATCATTTGTGACCGCTCGTTAAAGTCTCTGGAGACTTCGATTAAATTTCGAGTTCGTTAAATCAAATTTTAATCGAAGCGAAGTAAAAATTACGTTTTGTTAATAACTTATTTTTCGATTCGGCGTTTTTCCCGAAGAAGGCACTGTCGGATACGAAAAATATTTTTTTTTTTAAATAATGCCGTGAAAGCGAGAGTCTTAATTTCAATCGGGTATTTTATAAAAACGCGTTTGAGCATTATCACACCTGTGTGAACAGCATAAGACTCTCGATTTCCTCGACATTTATTTTTCCAATTATTTATACATGGTCATAGCCTATGGCTACGGTTATACCAGGACAACCACCTTCCTGATGCTTCGACAGCAAAGACATTCGACTAAACGTCTTTCTACAAGACGAGCAAGAATACTTTTTTACCTCGCTATGAGTTTGCAAATGAGCTCTTAGATTGCTTCTGTCAGCGAAAGCGCGATTGCAGTGCTGACAACTGAACGGCTTTTCTCCGGTATGAGTCCTGATATGCCCTTGAAGTAGCCATGGCCTGGAGAACGCTTTGCCGCAGATCGTACACTTGCATGGTAGCGTGTGCGTTCTGATATGCATTTTAAGAGCACCGAGACTAAAGTAAATCTTATCACAAGATTTGCAAGAAAACGCTTTTTTCGATTGACCATCCGCTGCAGCACAGTGGAAATGTTGATGCTTCGACAGTCCTGAATACGTGGAATAAGACTTTCCACAATCTGTACACTTATACCTTTGAGAAGTAGTGGAAGATGAAGAAGAAGAAAGAGCCGCGGTGGTGTTACTTGTCGGACTCTTATCGATCTTGGCATTGACGATTGTTGGACCAGACGAGGTACTACCGGCGGAAGATCTTCCACTCTCACTTCCTGGAGAAGATAAATCTTCGGGAATGATCGGTGGAGGTGACCTCAAGGATCCCGATTCTAAGGAACTAGTAGGAGAAAGACCGCATTGATCAGGACTGGCCCAGTGAGTGTAAGTCCTGGCAATTGGTCTCTGGATTGTTGGACAAGTCAGAGCGATGTGAGGAGGTGGCGAGACCGATGAAGGATCTTCTGGAATTGAATGTGAATAAGATGCCATAGGAAAATTCGAATAGAGATCCGGGCCCGCAGGATGATATCTGTAGGCTGGATAGGGGAAATAGTTAGGTGGATACAGAGGCGCGGAATGAGGCCACGTCGGTGTCGAGTAATGAGCTGACGGCTCGACCGGAGTGTTCAGGTTCAATGGCTCCAAGGATGCCTTAGCAACCATGAAATGAAGCGATGCCGCTGAACTAGGTGAAACCGCGGCCGTACCCGTACCCGCAGCCGTATCCGTCGTAGTTGTCGTACCTGTTACCACCGTAGAAGAGGAACATTCATGCTGGAGAACTTCGACGCGAGCCTTCTTTGCAACAGGATGAATTGGTGCGATTCCAGCCGGCGGCGTGATTGCCTTTGTAGGGAAATGATTGTGATAATGGAAATTCACCGGGTGAAGTATATGAAGATGTTGATGCGCCGATGGCGAGGCCGATTTAAGTGAGATAGGAGAAGGTGATCGCATCATCGGAGGTGACGGCGTCCTTGAAGAATACTCTTGCTTATGCGTTAACTGTTCCGACGATACCTGATGCTGTTGTTGCTGCTGCTGCTGATGATGATGATGAGGGTGGTGTTGTTGTTTTTCTTCTTCTTTTAGTTGTCGTTCATGCTGTTGCAATAATTGCTGCTGCTGCTGTTGTTGTGGTTGTGATTGACTTAAATGACGTTCAGCGTGTCTACTTAGATCTTCTGGTTTTGTGCTCAAGTTTTCGGGCTCGGGAATATCATCCACTCCCACGTCAATGATCTCTTCTAAAGAAGAAAATTCAAATAGACGTTAAAAACGCAGATTCGAATATTCCAGAAGGATTTTAATATTTTTGCTTTGAAGATTATATTTAAGCGCAGAAAGTCTATTATCATATTCGAAGGAATGTATATTGAAAAATGTATGATCCATATACGTAAATGCATATATTAATTGCCACTCACATACAAAAAAGATTGTAAATTAATCTGAATTAAGTTGAGTATTAGAAAAAATTGAATGACTCACAATCAGATTGTATATGTTACGAGATAATTGATTATCAATAAGATTGTATTATTTTTTTAAATTCAAATTACTTTAATAAGATTTATAACAAAATTTAAAATCAGAAAAATGTAATCGTTTATCGTACGCGCTTTGTATTCTAGTGCTTATTATCAACGACGCACTGTGCATATATGCATAAATCGACTGATGAGTAAACGTTTCCGTTCATAGAAATAATATTTCATTTGAAGAATATCGGAACAAAAGACGGTTCAACGAAATCACGTTCATTTAGAAAGTACAAATATTTAACGCGAATGAATGTTTGTTCGTATTAATGAAAAAAGAAAATTTGCAATATATGAGACTCACCTTTAATCACTTTTGGAACATCCTCGTTTATCATAACAACCACTGGTCGCTTTTTAAGCGGACAGTGACTGTAACTGTTGTTTTTCTTCACGAAACTACGAGGCATCTCTTCGACAAGCATATTTGGGCCTTGAAGAAGCAACGGGTTTTTAGTGAAAATAATTTTGCTCTTCGCAGGTAATTGATATACCGCGAAGGCAGTCACCACCAGTTAATCCAATTTTTTGAGTGGCACGTAAACCCGTATTACTTCTTTTTTTCACACTATATAATGATACGTTCATGAGCAGAAGACAAAATAAAGTCAATGCAAGAAATATAAATAATAATCCTTGATAACTTGATTAATGTCACTGCACTATTTCACACACTAACTTCCTTCTTTGAAGTATGGCACTACGTTTATTCTCCGTCTCGTTTTGTTACAGACCGAGGCAAAGGAAATGAAAAAGATGACTACAGAAATATAAAGATTGATGTTAACTTATAAGAAGTCCCAGCACAACTGCTAAAACGGTTCAGCTGCGAGCCGGTCTCTGACGGCAGGGGGAACTCTAGGGCCTTTTATATACGCCTTCCCCACTACCTCAGGTGCAGGTGGCCTGCACGTGTAGACGAACCAATCGGGGCCAGGGGCCCCGCGCGCTCGCCAATGGGGGACGGCCGGTCATGGAACGTCGACCAATCACGGATGAGCCATCTGTTCCGACAGTTCGTGTGTTCTTCCCCACTCTTTATGCTGCCCGAGCTAGGCTCGACAGTACAGGAGGTGCAGGATATTTGTGAGTGCAACGCGATTGTCCTGAACTACGTTCCCCCCTCCCTTTTTTTCCCTCGTTCTCTCCCTCTCTCTGTCTCTCTCTATTACTAAGGCGTTTGCTCGCTCACAAGATTTTTCTCGCGCAACGCACTACGAGAAAGAGAGCGCAGATGCTACTTGGGCCTACTCTCATCTAAACGACCACCCACCCTCTCTACCCCTCGTTAAACGCTATCGTTGTTACACACGTGTGCGCTATTTTGTGCGTACGCGTTTTTCCATTCGAATTTCCGTTCGATCTACCTGGCTTTTTTCTTTTACCTCTTCCTCCCTCCCCACTATCACTCTCTCTCTCTCTCTCTCTCTCTCTCTCTCTCTCTCCTATTTGGAAACAGGAGCGTCGCTCGTACCGTTTCTTTCTTTCTTCATATATTTGAACCTTGTACGCGTAACTTTGCGTGCGTGTGCGTTCGTGCGAGGATACTACAGCGATTCGTCACTCATTCCCCTTGCTGAATTTCAGTTCCCCCCTTATCCCTTCTACTCTTAAGGCGGCAGCGTGCAGCAGCGCCAGTTTCGAACGTAACGGTCGTGTCGCGTGCCGCAGCATCGCCCACGCGTGCTGAAACCTACACGTACGGGTGGATCCCCCTCTTGTTAGAAGGAGAGCGTGGCAGCGTCAGTAAACGCGAGTAAGAACACGCGCGCGCGCGCGCGCGCCTACTCGACCACGCTGGATTCACGAGCCCCAAGAGCACACACAACCAACAACACACTGCCATTTTCGCAAGCGAGAGGATAAGAATTGTATTGCTTGCTCTCTTCGTGATCTCTCGCCACGTGACCTACTACCTCCTTCACAGAAGAAACCCGAGTTTCTTCTCATTGCGTATGATTTATCTCGCTTGTCTTCTTAAAACACACACACACACTTATCTTTTACGAAAGAATACATGCAAATTTTATACAATTGGATAGTATTATTTTTTATTAACACCTAATAGCATTAAGTTTAAGTTTGATATCGTATTTCTGAAAGATAACAGACGACGTGTCGAAGGTCTTGTCGAAATATGCTTGTTTCGATAATTATAGAGATAAACTTTTTTCATTTTCCTTCTCGTTAACGAAATTGTTTTCATCGTTGAAACAACGAGATCATTTGAATCAGGGGCGTTCGTGTAAAATGATAAACATCGGTACCTACTGGAAAGGTAGGTACGGCAATATTTTCGATGCTCGAAGAAAGATAGGACTAAAAAAGATTTTTGACGAAGGACCCTTGTACTTGTCGTCGTAAACAGCTCGTTCGCGTAACACTTTATATTCTTTGGACTAGTTTCCAATGCCTTGCTTGCTTGCTTGCTTGCGCATTCGTACACGAGAGACCGCCCGATCATTTCGTAATAAAGGGAGAAACAAAGAGACTGAACTACCGATACTTGAAACATGCTTACTCTCTTTCTCTCTCTCTCTCTCTTTCTCTTCCTCCTTCTCTTTCTACGACAATTTTATGATAATATCTTTGTGTAACTCGATATTCCTTGTTCGACGTGATACATGAATAGACGACGCTTCGTCGACGATTCGACGTTTATCTCGTATTAATTAAGAAACTAGTCGCGATTTATAACTACCTCCTGTGGGTGGTCATAAAAGCGTAGCGCATTTATGCGCCCATAAAAATTTTACGCATGCGTTTTCTCCACAAATACGATACCAAAGATCCACAACCGAATTCCAACGACTTTGACATACCTGCCACCACTAGAATGCCCTACATTCTATTAGCGTTGCAATACTTCCTTTACAATTGTGTGTGTGTGTGTGTATATATATACGCGCTCGTGTGAGAAAGACCATAAAAATATTCTTCTTTATCGAATAAAGGGATAGTAGCAGCATCGATGGTGCCATCATCATCGTGTTTTCCTCGTCATGTAACTTTTCTATTTTTTCTTTTCATAATCCGCCACTTGGCAAAGCGGTTTAAACCAAACTAAAGAAGAAAAGAAATAAGGAAGGAAGGAAGGAAGGAAGGAAGAAGAAAATCTTCGGTTATATGTGCTATATTTTTCTCCTCCCTTTTTTTTCTTTCTTTCTTATTCCTTAAAAAACGAGAGGAGAAAGGATGAATCGTGCACCGGTCGTTAGTCAGCGAATCATCTACCTGCTTTGCATGCCTTAAAGTATGCTCTTAAGAAAGGTACCTTTCGTAGAAGCTATCTGTCTCTTCGACTAGACATACTATATATATATAATATATATATACATACTATGCATATCTTTACCTGCTTTCCTACCAACCATGTATCCCTTCGACTAGCACATACTATATATAGATATATAGTATATATAAATATGTATACATACTATGCGTATCTTTACCTGCTTTCCTGCCAACAACCATGTATCCCTTCTCTTACGCACTCACAGGCTCGATCCGTCAAAAAATATCCCGAGGAAGAGAAAACGAAGAGTGCCGAAATAAGAGGGAGAACCGCAAAGAGAGAGAAAAGAGGGAAAGGGAAGGAGACGAAGCAGACGACGAGAGGACCTGCATCTCATCCGGTTATTCCGGTAAGCTACCGCTGGTTCCGGTGAGCTATTCCGTTTCTTTCTTCTTTCGTTCTCTCTTCATTGCGAAAAAAAAAGATAAAGAATGAAAAGAGAGAGAGAGAGAGAGAGAGAGAGAAGTAGTCTCGAAAGGTGCTCCTAAATTATACCAAATGTTGGGCGCGTTAACTCGCTTCACCTTTTGTTTGGCCACATATCCTATACTTGCAAAACCTAGCGAAATAAAAAGAGAAAGAAAGAGAGAGAGAAAGAGAGAGATGACGACGACGGACGTTGGCTTTTCTATCCTTGGTCACCCTTCAATTCAACTAGGACTGGTCAGAAATTTTGCGCAGGTTGCTACCAAAATATGTATACATATATCTGTCCTTTTTCTAACAAGTAAAATTTCGATATTACGAGCAGGTCTCATAGAAGAACCCTTTTAAGCGGTTACGATCTTTCGGAATAAATTTTGTCAGCGGTATTTTTAAGATGTTAGAAATAAAAGGTCTCAAAACATATGTCCGTTAATTCATAAAAAATACTGGAAGAAAATGTTTTTCTTATTTTTTTTATTTCTCAAATTTCTCTTTATCTCTCATTTCTTGTGTTTACATTGTTTATCTTATTTACACGTTTCAAAGATATTTTCTATCTAAGTTTTAATCTAATAGACAAATTTAAAACAAATGTTGCCCTTTTTAATATACGGATAAACGTTTGGTTATATCATTCTATGATTCGTATAATTTACTTAACGGATCTTCTATAATAATAATGGAAAATTACACGGTAGGAAAAAAAGATCAATGAAAGGTGTGACTCGATCATCGTGGAAGTATAAGTACTTATATGTACGAGTTTCTTCGGGTTCACGATGTTATACATACATACATACATATATATATATATATATATATATTTTTTTTTTTTTTTTTTTTGTAGGAACGTTTAACTAGTCGGTATATGTAGTGCTCGTCGTGTCGTTGAGTTTGGCCCGTTCGAATAAATCTGTATAATTATTACGGCACACCTTGTCTAGGTGTGTGCATGTGTACTCTACGTATACCGTGTGGTTCAGCCGATGGGAGGTAGCCCCCATCGGAAGGAAGCTGGTTTGTTTTTTTGTTCTGCCGCCTCTCGAGGCGAGGAGCACCCCATAGCCTCACCTTTGAAACACCTGGCTATTACCACGAGTTCTTTTTTTGTATGAGTATGCGTACTTTTGTATATGTGCGAGTTACATACGTAGCTGCCACCATATGCGCGAGCGGCCCCCACCGAGACTAGCTTTACGGACCCATTTTTGGGGCCTCGTAGATCCCTAGACATGTGTAAGGGCTGAGTCCCTTCTTCCTTTTCTCTAACCTCCCAATCGTTCTCTTTTCTTGCCGTTACGTATCACAACGACGAATTCAATGTTTTTCTCAATTATACTAATTTTTTCTATCTCACATGAAAATATAACAATTTTAGGAAATATATCGCAATCAGGTAAATTATAATCTCAAAATGTTAGACAAATTCAAGCAACATAATATCATACTATCAACATTTTTATCATGGTTTGTTTAAGGGACGTTTATAAACTCACTTTTTCTTTTTCCCACTTTATTTTCTTTTCTTTGGAACGTTTAGAAGGTTATTAAATACTCGGATAATCAGGTTCCAAACAATATAGTCGTGTAAGACGACAAAAATTGTGTGCTTGCTACCTAAGCCTGCAGCAAACCCTTTGTCCTGCCTTATGTATACTTGGCCTACGAATCTTTCTACCGGTATGTGAACTCATGGTATTCTTTTTTCCAACAACTCTTCTACCGTTTATTTTTTTTCGTTTTTCGTTTTTCAATCCTTTCTTCTCATTCGTCGTCGCCCAAAAGATTACATTGTTCGATCTTTTTATCTTGACTTATTTTAAATTCAATATAAAATAAATAATATTATTAAAGATGTTTTTTTTGTATTTTGATTTTCGTAATAATTCACACATTTGAAATAATACAGATGAATTTATATTTTTTTTATAAAAAAAAATATTTTTAATATTAATTAATATTAATTTTATAATTATTAATTATATTAAATATTTTTAATTTAAGAATCTTAAGTTCACAAGAAGAGAAACCCTACTTAAATACGTTGAATGGAAACTGGACCATGAAAAAGGATATCTATGACGAATAATGAAGATTCCTTTGGATTTATGGAAAATATCTATAGCTAAGCTTTTACCTTTACCATTCTTCGAAAGTCTTTAAACTTTTCCTAAAACCTCTCGAATCCTTTGCCATTCATCATAAGAAGGATACGTCTGAATGGAACAGGTGTTCAATTCTGGATATGTCACAGTTTAATAATGAATACATTTTACAAATTCTCATATCCCATAAAAGTAAATGTATAGGTTATTTATAATTATATTTCACATTGAAATGATTACAAATAAATTCTCGAACAATTTCAAACAGTTTCCTTTTTGGTATTGCATCAACAAAAAAAAAAACAAAAAAAAAAAAAAAAACACAAAAAGGGACACTTGTCGATAAGTATTCTTTTAAAATGAGAACACCGACAAATTTTTGGATACCTTGAGAACTAACAGAGTTTCTCATTTCGACAAAAGAAATAAAATCCAGAAAGAAAAAAATGGTTAAACGATTAGGAAAGATCATTTTGCATAACAGAGGTCGAGAACCTCTGCACGCCCTCTCACAATGACTACTACTATTCCGAAAATTATGAATGAGAGAATACTTGCATCGAAGTTTTTGCTCTCAATCGTTTTTTTTTCTTCTTTTCTTCCTTTTTCTTCGACAATGGATGGCTGCTGCGGTGCGTAAGGTTCTACCATTGTACGAAATTCTCAAAGAATCACTGCTTCTTCTCGAGTCTGCTTTCGTTCGGTCAGAGAGAGAGAGAGAGAGAGAGAGAGAGAGAGACGCGTGAAGCATGCAGCATATACACTTGGCCTTTGTGCTCAATCCCTACGAGAAGAAGAAGACCTGCTCCTTACTTCTTCAACCTTCGAGCCGCCATCGTTGTTATAATTTTTATTTTCAAAGTAACACCGCTTTCGTTCTAACCAACACTTCTTCTTTTTTCACTTTAACACGATGACGAAAAAGGTTGCTCAGGACTGGGGACCGAGAAAAATTTGCTCTCAGACTGGTTTTTCGTGGATTTAATAAAAATCTCATTACTATGCCAAAAATGTGTGTATTTTAAATTCAGACACGTTTAGAGTCGAAGAAGAAGAAGAAGAAGAAGAAAAAAGAAGAAGAAGAAAGAAGGGGGTCGTTTTATACCCCCTTTCGTTGCGTGCACCGTGCAGAAAGTTCGAGTTGCTATATGGTATATATACCGTAAGGGCTGAAATCGACACTGAACTCGTATAACCTGTTGAGCAAAGAGAAACGTAAAGTACAGAAAAATAAATACTGGTCGTACGAGTATAATACATGCAATACGAGTCCAAACGATTTACAAGAAATATCGATTTCTTTTCCTCTGTAGTCTCTCCCTTAGGGCAAGTTCGAACCTGTCGCAATGCGTTTCTCTTACCAATGCGATGAAAACCTTCTCTCTTCTGCAAGGTAAACGACGATAAAGAAGAAGAAGAAGAAGAAGAAAATGATGATGATCGGTGGTGGTGGTGAAACGCGTTCACCTGAGAAAACGCGCGTTTTCGTAGCATGGAAAAATCGTTGAAAAAAAAAAAAAAGAAAAAAATACTTTTTCTTAAAAGATGAGAAGAGGGGTAGAGGAATATTTCGAAGAGCAACGAACGGTAATACATGACATAGCGAAGGAAAGTAACATCTGTCTGAAATCGACGACAGCTGATCTTCTATCTTTCTTCCACTTGAAGGAAGAAGCCTCGCCTTGCCTCGTGCCTCCAGCAACTTTTCGTTTTTCGAGAAAACATACCACCACCACCATTTCACCCCCTTCCTTCCTCCGAGTTCCTTTTTCCGTCTCAAATTTAGTTCCGAGCGGACGTTAAGATACGATCCTAAACTCGGTGTATTATTAAACCGGAAAATTCGAACGTTTTATTTACTTTTTTTTTTTTTTTACCTTTGCTCTCCGTTTCTTGATAGCATAATAAATAATAATCGTATCGAGATAACAAATTTATATTTATTCGATAATAAATAGGATATTTATTTTAGTTTTGCAAGATGAAAGATCAAATCTTTTCTATATTCGTGGAACCATAGATAAATCTGTACATATAAAGATACAAGAGAACGAGGATACTTAAAGTTCCTTTTTTTTTCTCTCGAGATAAATAAGAGCATATGGTTCATCGAACGATTCTCCTAACGTGATATGATGGGTACTCAACAGGAGGTTGGTTATCTTCGATTAAGGTAAGCTAAGGGATGGATTTGAAATTCTTCCTATAATTTAGATCCTCTAAATATTTCTTTTATATATATATATACTTTTCTATCAAAAAGTCTTCATGTTTCCTATACTATGATGATGAATTCCGTTGAAATCACACTTTTTTATTTACCTTATATAATCTTTGTAAAAAAAATTTCACCTCAGTATCAAATGATTAAAATGAACGAAATCTTATTTAAGATTTCTATCTGCGAATAGGATGCAATTTTATGATGTTTATCGAGATAATAATTTGTGATTATATTGTTAATCTTATATATTTATTTAATGATTATGAAAAAAGAGAAAAAAATATTTTACATTTGAATTTATCCGTGTTTGTATATGTTTATTTGTATCGTCATTTGTCAATAATGAAATGTTTTTCCACAGATTCAAGATGTTTTAGAACACCTAAGAGTGTTCCTCCTAAACCTAAGGTTTTATCGGATGAAGTTAGTTTGGTAGTAAATGATGTTTTTTTTTCTTGATGTGTGCGAGCACATGACATTTATAGAATCTACTTCTTCGGTATTATAATGACATCACGAGAAGTGTCACCGTGCGAACGCGATAAAATCTTGCAGGAAGAGACCACCGGACAAGGAGTTCTTATCTGATCGGCCATTACGGGGAGACACTAAGCGCGCCCAATGAATCACAACCCCTCTGACTTTTATATTTTCGGTATGTGACTTCGTTTCCCTTTTCGGTCACGAACAAAAACAAATGAAAAGAAATAATCTCTATTTGATTCGAAGATGTTACAAAGACGACGAGATAAAATGTTGTTTCTTCTTGTATTTTTGAAAATATTACACTAAATACGAGAAAAAATTTGTTTGATATTATTTATTTGAATTACAATATCTTATTTCAAATTCTAGGAAGTTTATCCGAAATTTATCGATTCACATTTTTATTCAAGATGGCAACTTGACATTGTTTATTTTAGATTTCGTTATCTTCAATCGATAAAAGCACAAATATAAGTGAAAACTTCTTTAGAATGAGAGTTATTTGAAAAAATAACATGGTAATGTAAACCTGTAAATCGATACTAAACTTTGATACTAAACCTGTATGTATGTAGGAGCGATATAAGGGTAGAAGAATAAACAGAGATAATTGTGTAAGCAACAAAAGAATAAGGTAGAAACGAACCGATGGTCGAAATAAAGAAAGAAGGGGTGTGGTCTGCTTTGTAAGTTGTGTAAGTCTGTGTGAATCTGAAAGGTTTTATTTTTTAGCTCTGTTATGATTAAAAAAACAAACATACTACGACTGAAATAATAAAAAAGTTTTCATAACTGAGAGATTATAATTATTTTCCAAATTTGTGATATATATTTGTAAAAAAAAATGTAAACGATAATTTTAATATTACAAAATTTGAATAAACCTAAAACGAATAAAAATAAAGTTTTGAATTCTATCGTTTATTGTCACTCGACATAACGTCGTCCATGCTAGAACAATTTTTTGTTTTGTTTATGTCGTAGTAAGACCTAAGTTTCTAGCTCGAGTTACCTCTAACTAAGGCCATCGTTATCCTGGTTGTTGTTGATTGTCGTCGTCTGAATTGTCATAGTCGTTCGATAGAGGTAGAAGCTTGCTTAATTAAATTAATTTCAATTGAGCTCGAGTCTATCGAGTCGATAGACTTTCACTGTTGCGACAGACAAACCGAACGGCTATCTCAATCCGATACAGGTCTCTAGACCCAACAACCATGGCACCACAGCTTGATAACAATGCCGAAGAAGCCCTGGGGCCCATTTTGCCGCTCTGTGTTGTCCGAGTAAGAAAACTTTTTGGTTTTTTTTCTATAGTGTTAACACGATCATACATTTATATATGTATATGTATATGTATTTAAAATACATATGTATACAAGACGTGGTAACTCCGTTACGCGTCGCGCTTCGAAATTTCAACGATTTATCGGTTGGGAAGTGGAACGAGACTAATACGCCACCGGTTGGTCCGCCCGTAATTTCTTATCGTTCATTTTTTCTTTCTTCAAGAATGATTTGTTACGCGAAATGAGATCTCCGATGCAGGCAATGAGAACACGCCCGTAGAATAACATTTTTTGTTCTTTCAATAGTTTATATATACACCATTTTCGATACGTTCGTTTATGCTCTATGATTATATATCTGCAAAGATTATCCTTTCTTTTATAATCGTATGTTTTAACTCTCACAGACGTGAAGGTACAAGGCAACCACTGTTACGAGGGTTAACAAAAAGTCTTTGTAAAATTTATACAAGATTTATAAACGATATAATTTTTTTTTCAAGTAAAATCAAACAAATCATTAGAAGTAAATAAACTTAAAACAATTATTATATTTGTTTTGTATGACTACTAGAATTTATCAAATAAAAAATGTAATACACCTGCTTGTAAAAAAAAATTAATTGTAAAATGGCAAAGTGTAAGAGAGAGAAGGAAACGGTATGGAAGAAAAAAGTCGTCGAGTAAAAGAGAGAGAAAGAGAGAGAGGATGATGCCTCTGTTTAGGGTTGAACGACCCTGTGGCAGGAGCAACAACGCGTCGTGTTAGCACGATGCCAAAGAAGCTTACGGGTGCGTTCATAATCAGCGTCGACAAGGCGTACACGCATCTCTTTGGTGGTGGTACAATGAGTCTTCCTCCTCTACCATTTAGTATAAGGAGTGGAAAAGAGAGATGGTAAAAAAAAGAAAGAAACCGGACCTGTTGCCGATTCAGGGACGTCTCTTCACGGCGTTGGAAGTTCTCTCTTTCGACTAATGTTCGAGAGAAATGAAAAGATGAACAAAATCTCTTATCCTTTCCTCTATCTCTCTCTCTCTCTCTCTCTCTCTCTCTCTCTCTCTCTTCTCTCTTTCTCTCATTCTTCTCGCACCCTTATGAATCTGTTTCTTAAAGAAGTAGAAGAAAAAAAAAGAAGAATCCAAGATCAACGAGGAAATCATTTTCTCACATGATCGCGGGATGTTATAAGACGATCTCTGACTGGTAGAGCACGTTCGGGACCGATTCTTTGCTTAGGAAGAAAAATTTCAAGATAAACGGGGGGTGGAGAGAGAGACAGAGACAGAGAGAGGATGAAGTAAAGAGAAACCGGGTTTTAAACTCTTTTTTTACCTCTCCACACAAGACACATAGCACGAGACCACGTATATATACATATATATATATCACGTATGTAGAAAGGATGTGCCGGACGTGCTACCGACGA
This sequence comes from Polistes dominula, assembly GCF_049000335.1. NCBI lineage: Eukaryota > Metazoa > Arthropoda > Insecta > Hymenoptera > Vespidae > Polistes > Polistes dominula. The sequence continues at coordinate 5,499,900 of NW_028300916.1, read as the reverse complement.
CGCCAAGTATCGTTTCGATTTGTTTGGAAGGAAAACAGATTTTAGTTTCTCTAAAAGCATTACTGAAAGGAGTTGGAATGTTTTTTCGGTGTCTTTGATGACTCCCGCGTATCTTACGTATACCTTGTAGAGAAATACTTATTTTTAAGTAGTTTATAAGTAATGTATATGTATATGTATATATAAAGTAATTTATATATATATTATAAATAATAGTTTTCATTGTATTGATATTGTAGATTATTCTCTTTTTTTATTTATATATTATAAAATAAATTTATATTATATATTATAATTATTTATAATTACTTTATAAGTAATATATAAAGTAAAGTTTATTAAAAGTAAAAGGAATACTTACTCATCTTTCTAGATAAAAAAGAAATCTCTCTTTATTATATGCATATTTAGAGGGAGAGAAAGAGAGAGGAAAACATCTACTCTTCTTTAAGATCTTTCCCCATATGATTAATAATGGTATATAAATAATTTGTGATATAAATATTTAACAATCTATATATTACGATTACAATTTCATAAGATAAATGAGGAAGAGAGAGATCATCTATCTCTCGGAGAGCATTTTCTTTTCTTTTTTATTTTTATTTTTGTTTTATTTTATCATCGATAATAAAGACGTGTTAGGAGAGGTTCCTTCCGAAAAATGACTAAAAAAAAATAAAAAGGGAACACTCAATCGAGCGAAACCGGGCGTGGGGAATCTTCGTATCCACGAATCTATCTCTACCATTACCTACTACAGTCAGGACAAGAAAATGGGAGCAACGGAGGAGCAAGAGCAAACCCTCCCCCGATGACCGCAATGGGTTAATATTTTATCGCACGAGGCAAAGCAACACTTATATCTCCTCCGATTCTGAGCACACGGCCTTGGTAGAAAGTAAATCTCTTGTGGGTCGGGTTCCTTACCTCGAAGAGGAAGAGAAAGAATGAAGAAGGAGGAACACGATGATGAATAAAAAGAAATGGAAACGTAGAAGAAGAAGAAGAAGAAGAAGAAGAGGACGACGAAGAAGACGACGAAGGGCCCGCTCGCGTTCGCTAGCACAAGCATAAACATCCTTACGTATACGACCTGGAATTCTCGTTTGATTTACTGCCGCCATCTCGACGCATTAGTCTTTGGTCCCCCGGGGGCCGATATCATCTGCTTTAAAAAATGCTGCCGTCAACGCGGCCCGCCAACTACCGTGCTACCCATCCTCTCTCCGCGGATGGGTCCAATGCCGTTCCGCACCGTTTATGGGCCCCATCTCTTTCTCTCTTTCATTCTCTATCTATCCATCTATCTCGCTTACTCCCCGACACTGTACTTTCTTCCATCTTATTTTCCCTTTTTCTCGTTACTATCTTTCTTACTGCGTTTGTCGTCCTTTTCATACTCTCTCTCTCTCTCTCTCTCTCTCTCTCTCTCTCTCTCGGTGCATCTATCTATTTGTCTTGTCTTTCTTTTACCTCTCTCTCTCTCTTTCTTCTTTAAGAGAGATAGCCCAACGCGGGGCCCTAAAGAGGCGGCGACCTCGACAGGTAGCAAAACATGCTCTTCATTTCTTATTTTTATCTTTTCTCTTCTCTCTCTCTTTCTTTTTCTATCTTTTGGTACCACTGTTGTGAAGTTATTGGCTTTTTATCAAACGACATGCAAAGGATCGTACGATATGAACGATGTCAGACAGTTACCCGATGTTTGAACGTTTGCGAACAACCACGCCGCGGGCCTTGTTTTAAACGAGTAGAGTAGTTTGGGTTTAAAATAAGCACGACGATGCGCCAGGTTTCATATAAGCAAATACATCGTACGCGGTTCGATATCTTATTTCGTTTTCTCTTTTTATTTCTTTTCTTTTTTTTCTGTGAAGACTCTATTTTGCTATAAAATCGATTCCACTTCTCAAAGTCGATATATATATACGTATAACTTAAAGACATTTCGAAATGAGAGAGAGGAATATATAAATAAATAATTGTAGCAAATGATTTTTTGTATCTTTTCCAAACGAATATATCACGTTTTATGTAAATTTACGCGAGATTTATCGGAAGCTATCTTTGAAAGAAGATATGATGAAAAAAATAAAGAAAAAAAACATTGAGAGGAAAAACGTGTTACGTTTTATTACCCTAACCATCTTTTTGCTAACTCTCTTTTTCTTTTTTTTTATTTTGAAATTATTTTCTCTTTCTTCTTCTATCCCTTTAAGCGATACGTCCGAAAATGAAATTAGTACGTGAGCTCGCGAATGGGTAGCTGGTGCACCCTACTGCTCTGTGCCGGTCGGTGGTCCTTGCTGAGAATACATTAAATAAATAATCTCGATCCTCCTCCTCTTCCTCCTTCTTCTCCTTCTCCTCCTTCTCCTCCTCCTCCTCCTCCTCTGTAGCAATATAACGTGACTGCTTAGAACACCGGTGAGAAGCTACTACCGGACCTCCTCCTTACGCAACTGTCGGCCGCTCGTTTTAATTAATTAGCATCACGGTTTAAAAGACGAGTCTCATCATCCTCTCTTTCTGTCTTCCTCTTCTTCCTCCTCCTCCTCCTCCTCATCCACCACCATCAACATTGCTTCTGTCTTCTTATACCTCTCTCGTATTTAGATTATTCGAGACGACTTTCGTGTGCATGCTCGAGTAGAGTACCCCGCATGCTACTACTAGACATGGACATTAGTTATACGCTTCGCGTATCTCGCCTGCTCTTTATATATCCTAGAATACTTATCGGAAATTCATATGTTAATACGACGCGCGTTTATGCGTTCGACGAATGGAAAGAGAAAGAGAGAGAGAGAGAGACTAGTTTAAACTTTTGCTCTATCCCTCTTTTCAAAACTTTCTTCTAACTCGACGTTAAAGAAACACGTTAGATTATACGATTTCAGAAACGATTTATTATTTTACATTTGCAACTCTGATACACGATTCTACGAATTTTTATACGGATCCAGTACACACCGATAAGGAATAAACGAGTTACGATTCTCTCTACAATTCAAATATTGACAAAATTTATCAAAGATTTTTAACAAATTATTCTATGTTTACAACTGTCAATAAAATCTTTGGAAGTATCTATTGCACGCGATATGACATATATGTTCGTGAAATAATTTATTCGTCACGCTTCATTTTCATGAAACCTTTTAAGATTTATCTTGAATTCAATTGAATACTTAAGAAAAGGGCTATCGAAACAATTCAGAATGTGAATGATCATCAGTTAGCGTAGCAATTCGACCTATGTATTTGAATTTTGAATTTAGCCACCAGATTGCGTATTCAAGTGCTAGAGATACCAATATATCATTTAAAAATAATACGAAATGATTAGAAAAACAATAACATTTTTTCAAAAATGTCGAAAGAAAGAACACTTTGATTGAATTTTGAACTCATATTTGGGCGCGAGTGGGTGTCATGTGGCGCATGTCGATTAGATCAACACGATTCTTCTAATCATTCTCCCAGCTATTAAGGTCACACTTTCTCCAAGCACAGGAGAGACAATGGTCGAGAGTTCGATCATGCGAGTGCGCGCGGGTTGCGTACGTGCGTATGTGCGTACGTGCGTGCGACCACGGGTGAAATTGTTATTGCGAAAATCCAGACGTTGAAAAAGAAAAAAAAATAACAAAAGAAAAAAATATGAGCTTGTGAAGTAGTAGTGACTAACGGGGTCCCGCCATCTTTGAGATTCGAATCAGAAAAAGAGAGAAAGGCAAATTAATAGGTTGAATTGAAAAAGGTAAAAGGGTTCAGGAGATAAAAAAAAAAAGAAAAGAATTCTTTCGTACGTTATGTCACAATTACATGTATACGATTTTATATGAGAATAATATTCATTTGAAAATTATTAAACCCTTTGCACTCAAGAAAAAAAAAAATAACTGAAACAAATTCAATTTAGTTTACACAACATATCAGCAACTAATGATTCTCAGTACTCAGTATTAAAAAAGACAAAAAAATATGCCGGCAGCAAATGTGTTAAAATTGCTTTGTTAATTGCTGGATAATAAATGAAATGACAAAAAATCTTTAAACTTCTATTGAAAAAAGATTAAAAAAAAAAAATTATAAATATATATACATAAATTGAATACCTTTAAATCTGTATAAAAACAAAATTATCTATAAAAATAAAAATGAAGTACAAACATAATACACAAACTACTACTATTACTAGTTACGTAATTTCTTCTATTCCCCTCGACATCATGATCGATCTATCGATTCTGTTTCGCGTTAGAATCGTTCAAAAGTTCTAGTCGTGAGCGTAAACACACGTGCGTAGGAGAGAGCAGAGCAAAGCAAAGCAAAGCAAAGCAGAGAGAAGCGTTCAAAGGAGGAAGGAGTGTGACCCGTTCTCTTCGTTACATGGGACAGTGCGGCGCCGTAAGTGAGTGGTTATAGCTAGATAAGTGCTAGGACAGAAAGAAAGAAAGAAAGACACTCGGGGACACCCTGGAATGCGTTCTTAATGAACCCACCATGTCTGCCACTTGCCAACTAGCGCGACACTGTGTGTACACAATGCTCGTGGGACTGTCGCCGTTGATCGTTTACTTAACCATGGTTCTCTCTTTGTCATCGCGGCCGCCCTTTTTTCCTGTCCTTTCTCTATCTCTCTCTCTTTCTCTCTTATTAATCGTCCGAGTACAATTTGGTCCCACGATCAGAAAGAGACGCCTTATATCAAAACCTATTTCGTTTCTACATGTTTATATTCTTCTTGAGTAAATGTTACTAAGCGATGATGACTATATATATATCGATACTTGATACAACCTTATTAATACGATTCAAGAAACTGCAGAGTTTGTTTTGATTTTTTACTTTCACAATTTCCCCATGTCACGATATACATTTTTGTTTTTTAATTTTTTTTGCCAACTCACAATACGAACAAACAACTAACGCGATTAAAAAAGGATTTGAATCGATAAGACATTTATTTTTTTTCTTCTAACGATTTCTAACGATACCCTGTTATCGATTTTGTCTTATGTCTACGGAGAGAAACTCAAAGAAAGGAAAGGAAAGGAAAGGAAAGTACAAGGAATGATTTGTAAGAAAGACCGATCGATCTATCGATCGATCGATAGATCGATCCGCGAACTGAGTTTCAGGTCGATCGGAGGTGCGAGCCTACAATTATATTCCCCTTATCGATACTCATACGTCTCTGTGTATATCTACCAATCAAGGATTGAAGAGAAATGGAAGGATATCGGTTCTCGGCCCGATTAGTCGTAGTACGAGTTATTATTGACTCGTTGTTATATTGGCGGTGCGCGTGCAGTTGAGATAAATCGTGCACGATTATTGGCCAGTGACCGACCGACGGTCGGTTGCATCAGACAACGAAAATTATGTTTCGCCGAAACGTATATAACGTTAAACCTGTTGTGTTGTCTTTGATCGTTCCACAGGACTGACCACAAAGTCGACGAATATTTTCAACGTTACGTGGTGGAGGTCTGAGACCCATCGACGACCACGCGTGTTTCCTCGCACCCACCGACTAAACTAAAAATCAAATCGATAATAAACGATTAAACGATTCATCCGATAAACATACGCTTTTGAAAAATATATATTTTGTGCCCATAATTATAAAAGAGGGGTCTTTAAATGACAATTTAACAAAAAGTATGACTTTATCAGTTATTTCACCTCACCATTATTTTCAATTAAATAAATTCAATGTAATTTTCATACGATATTTGTCAAAAATTTCTATGTTTTCTCCTAACACACATAACGCAAGAGTCTCTCTAGTTAAATAATTTATTTAATAAAATTAACGAAGCGTTGATACTGAGAGTGAAATCTCGAAAAAAAAGGGGGTTACAGTTTGGTCGTTTTAATTAGGAGTTTTAACGATAGATCAGATGAAGTTACTCGAAATGTGCACGTGCGACAAACACCTAAAAAGAGAAAGATACGAAACGGAAAGAATAGAACGAACGGACGAGCCGGCGCCTAAGTATAGTTTGGCCTTAGGCGATATTGCAAGAAAATTCACGTAATTTACGGGCGACAATACGCCCGGTGTTCCACCTCATTGAAGCTTAAGCCGTTTGCTGAGCCTTTAATCGGCTTCTTATCTCTATTTCTCTCTATCTCGAGTTCACGTGGTCACGTGAGTCCAACGAATGTCCACTACTCTTTGAGGTGCTCCGTTGTTACTCGCCTAGAGTGTTTTCTATTCGATAGAAGTAAAACTCTTTTCTTGAATTCCGTGGTAACGTGTTCCTAATTGCCTGGACATACTCTCTCACTAGATTCTAACTTCGACCAAACAACTCTAGCATTGTGTCACGCGAGAGAACGTGAATTTACGTTTAAGTATTATATATCTACTTACTTGCCTAAGTAGATATAAGTATATACATATATATATAGTTTCCTTCTCTTCTCTTTCGTTGTCTCGTTCAGTTGTCACGGTAGCTAGGCCTAGTGTTCGAAAACACACACCGTACGATCGCGTAAACTATCGGTTAGACGCAAATCGGCCAATCTGTTAAATCCTTTTTTTTTTTTTTTTGAAAGGGCCGAACGTTAGTAGCGTGTCGTTGTAAAATCTCGATCGCCTTCCGAAATGCTACTGCCAACTATATAATATACCGCTCACGTTTTCTATCCGTGTTTTCTCTCTCAGACATTTTAGTCATCGAGAGATCTTGTTTAAAACCGCTTTTACAATAGCTTCTTAAACTTATTATATGTATATATTTTTTTACGTACTACTTTTTTTGTATTCTTTGAGACGGAGGTAAATCTTGAAAAAAAAAATAAAGAAAGAAGATTTTTAAAGCATGAAATCAAAAAAAAAACAACGTCGGCTTTCCGGTGTATACTATACGCTTATTTAATTAGACCAAACAACAAATTTTGCTCGTGAATCAAATCACCGATCTTTCCAGTCACATCCGTTCTTTCCTACTTCTTATGTAGGGAGAGAGAGAGAGAGAGAGAGAGAGAGAGAGAGAGAGAGAAAGGAATATAGTACTGGCGCCAGGCCCTTCTTCTTCTTCTTCTTCTTGGCAGCAAGAAGATCGACGGCGCAACCGATCAATTAACGCGCTACTAAATCGTTATAGGACGATGATCGTTTGGAAAAGTTCCCGACACCTGGCTACCAACAAACAACAACACCACCATCACCACCACCATCACCACCACCCACGGCCATGTTGCAAGCAGATGTATATTTATAGCTTAACTTCTTATTTCCTTTATTGGGATTTTACCGGCACACGCACTAAACGTGATCTATGTGGAAAAATATATGAGATAAATATATTTTGATTGAATTATTTCAATATAATTTCATTTTTGTCCCAAATATTTACATGAATCCAGTTCTATTACCTTTTCTTTGAAAACCGATAAAATTATTATTCATATTTGTTGTAATCTACTACAATATAAATTCGTTTACAGTAAGAGAAAATATATAATACGGGTTTTAAAAAGAAGAAGGGTTGTTAAACCTCTTGAAACCTGTTGAAAGTAAAAGAAATGTTGTCTCTCCGTCTGAAAATAAGGAAAAAAATCAAATTTTTGTGTAAGCTTCCTGTCGAAGTGTAAAATATTCACGGATTATTGCAGGAGTTTTTCACACGTCTAACGGTCTTTTCGTTAGGGATCAGCCTCAACCTGTCCAAGCCTCAACGGTCATTCCCACAGTCACCTGTGCCTAGCGAAGACACTCACTGGCCCATTATAACAACCCCTAATGCGCGTTATCCCTTCAACTTTTCTCCCAGTCTCTCACCTTTCTTTTTCCGCTTCGTATTTTCGACCGGTCCTTTTCTATCTTCTCTTTACCCTTTCCTTCGTTTTACTCTCTCTCTCTCTCTCTCTCTCTTCCTCTTTTACCTCTTAGCGACAACGAGATGATACCTCTCTCATCTCACAGCGACGCCTAGAGCTAGCGGAAGACAAAGAAATGTGATGTCCCGTGATCATGGTCCTCGTTGAGCTTGAAATGTAAATTTGAAAAAGGGTTGAATGGAACAGTGACACACGTTCTTCTAAAAGGGATGAACGGGTGAAGAGCTAAAAACCTAAGATGACTGTGTCGGTAAGAACGTCAACAAAATAAAGAAAAGAATACACAGAGAAAAGGTGGAAAGATTTTGCAGGAGGTGAGAATACTTAGAGCAATGTTGCTGCACACCATCCAGTTACGGGACCAACTTCATTTTGTCGCTGGCCGGATATGCAGGGAAACGGCCGAAGAAGCAAAAGAAGCAAAAGAAGAAGAAGAAGAAAAAGAAGTAGAAAAAGTAGCAAAAGAAGAAGAAGAAGAAGAAGAAGAAATCGGTATGGTAGAGTTAGCAACCGTCGTGTCTAGTCTTTGAACCAGACCAGTATTCCTCCCGTCTTTACTTTAACCAACCAACCAGTTCTTTGTACTTCGATATGCAACTTTGAGGTGCGCGTTGATGAGAAAGAAAGAGAGAGAGAGAGAGAGAGAGAGAGAGAGAGATAGTAAAAGCAAGAACCATGTTGCCACAACGTAAAAACAAGAAAAATAGCTACCAAGTTCCTTCTCCCTATGTTTCGTGCAACTCGTGTGAAATCTTTGTTTGCCTTGCGATCCTTGCGATCCTAAAGTATTAGCATATTTCCGCGTTCACGCTCCTTCAGAGCACGATCCTTTATTTAATTTATGGTTTCTAGCTTGATTAATACGAACAGGAATCAAATGTTTTATTAAAAAATAATTTAAAAATTAGATGCAACATACTCGAAAATATTATTATTATATTATTATGGTTTGGTGTTCTATTTATTTATTAATATTATATTTATTGTCGTTTTAATTTAAACAAGATTTAAAAAAAAAAAAGATAAGAGAAAATTTGTTCAATTTGTTTTGATTTACTCGTTTAAACCTATTACATATTCGTCAAAGTCTCAATGGGATTATTAAGACGCACCACCTATTCGTGTATCTCTCTCTCTCTCTCTCTCTCTCTCTCTCTTCTCTCTTTCAGTTCGGTTGAACGACGTTTCTCATGAAAGACCAACGTTCTATCTAATACCAACGATTCATCATCTTCCTTTGGCGGAGCCTCCGCTCCTGTTACCCCGACCTCAAACCATGTCAAGAAAACGTTTTGAATAACGTAATATCTTTCTTTTTTCTTTCGCGTTTCTTCGCGAATGAAATCAAACGTTTCTTCACGAACAAACGAAGCTTAATTAATCCGAACAATCAACGTTCTGTTTTCGATAAATTCAGCCTACTATTGTATATTTGTATATGTATGTATATTCGGATAATATTACAGATAAAACGTTTCTATCTAATTTAAATGCTTCATATATTTTTCTTTTATTATCTTAATATATTGTATATAAATTACGTCACGTTGTTTGTCCGCAATGGACTACTAAACTACTGAACCAATTTTAATAAAAATTTTGCACAGTGTCTGCAGTTTCATTCAACTTGAAAGATAGGATAGTTTATATCTCAATTTATAATCGCAATATTATTTTATTAATTGTGAAGTATTGTTGACTTAAAGACGTGTGTATCAGACTGATTGTGAGCCACAGTATTTATATGAAAAAACGAAAAGATTACACAAAGTGTATCTTTTTACATTTGAAAGATATCAAAAGAGTTCTCAAGTTCAATTCTTATTTTTCAAATTTTTCGTACACGTGTGTTCACAGAGAGATATGAAGAATAATAATATCATAAAAAAGTGGGTTCAACGTCCTTAAAAAGGACAAAGTTCCAGAAGTTATGATCGTGACAAAGAGAGAGAGAGAGAGAGAGAGAGAGAGAGAGAGAGAGAGAGAGAGAGTGATCGAGGAAGCCGTCAGAGAAAAATTGGTATGTCGTAAAAGACTAAACTCTCGTGCAAACAAATGCTCGTTTATTGTAATGGTCGATTGACGATAGTGTTAGGGTTAAAGTAAGTTTCGTCATTTTACAGTGATGCCTTTATACCCCTTTTTCTACGTCGATAGGGCTGCAGAACAGTAGTATTTTTGTCATGGTTTGCTAGCACATGTCGTGCGATAAAAGTCTTACACAAGCGTCAAACTGTATACGTTATCAATTCTAATCGATAAATACCTAAGCTATCAATGATGATAGCTTAGGTATATGAATACATGAGAATTATTCAGTTGTCGTCGTCGTCGTCGTCGTCGTCGTCGCGTAACAAATCTGCATAATAATAATGTACAAATGTAAAAATATCTGAAAAGAAAAAATAGAGAAAAAAAGAAAGAAAAAAAAAAGAAACGATGATGATGATTTCAAACGATTTTCTACACCTTTTATTATAAATGAATACTTTTCTAACAAGATTCGATTATCTCTAACAGAGAGGGCGTTTGAGAAATGTGTAAAATTACGCAAAAGGTTCGAGGAAAAATAAATCTATGTAAATTGCTCGATAATTTAAGTTTTTAAGAAGAAGAAGAAGAAGAAGTTTCTTTCGTCCTATAAAAAAAAGGGAAACGTCTAATTTTCTACGATTCTGAAAATTTCGCGGCTTTGAATCACAACACCAAACTAATCGCGAATATTCTAACGATCGTAGTAGAATTTATATATATATATACATATATATCTATCGATTTCTGGGATTCTAACGCGCCACTGTAGAAAACCACACGTCGATGAGAGAGAGAGAGAAAGAGAGTGGTTCTCTCTCTCTTCTTGTCCGAACCAGGGTCATCGGGAGTACTTAAATATACGATGGTGGGTCATAAAATGGGGCCGAAGCAAATATTAAGTCTGCGGTTTTACTGTTTTAATGGCAATGTTAGCACGAGCGCACGTGTATTTTATCCGTAACAGACGGAGATTAGGATTAGCATTTTCGGAGCCATCGTACGACGAAACATCTCTCTCTCTCTCTCTCTCTATCTCTGTCTCTCTCTCTCCTATTTTAAATGCTTTATCCTGTTTCTTGCCAAACGAGGTACACGTTTGTAGACCGGTAAGAAAGAAAGAGAGAGAGAGAGAGAGAGACCAAGCTGACGATGAGCTGGGATTAATGCGCTCAATCTTGTGGTTGGAAAACAAACAGCGCGAGGAAAGGTGAAAAGATACTTCGTTGCGGTTGAAATCACAAAAAAAAAAAAGGTAGTAAACCTTGCGGTTTAAGCTATAACAATCTTTGGACGTACTTGTCGATGATACGATATTACCAATCGATTGGATTTGGAAATTCTTTTAATCTTTAATTCTTTCTCTCTTTCTCTCTGACCATCCTTGTTTGATTTTTTATAAATATCTAAATTAAACGAGTTCCGATTAAATAAGATAAAAAGACAGTTCTCGATCGCAATCGATTTATTAACGATACATATCGATATATATCACATATAAGTAGAATTGTTTTACCTTTAACGGAACTGTCATAGATAGAACGAATAAGAACTGTATGCATATAAAAGTAACAAATCCGATATTCATCTAAACGATGTTAAATTTTTATCTAACGTGAAATTAAATACGCGAAAGAAAAAGAAAAGAGAAAAAAACCCAAAATTACTTCTCGCTAGAACAATATTGATCTCGAGGAAACAATGGACAGAAACAGTGAGACAGAAAGGCGTTTGATAAAATGGGGTCTTGGAAAATTGGAATCGGTAAGTCAGGTTCTTTCTCTCTCTCTCTCTTTCTCTCTCTCTCTCTCTCTCTCTCTCTCTCACTCTTTTTCTCTCATACTCTCCATTCTGCAATCGGATAGCCAAGAGTACCTCCAGAGACAGTACTATCGAAAGTCCGATCGTTTAATACACGCATTAGTTAAATGGTCAAAACCGGTTATTAGAAACATTGAGCTATTATACACAGTGGCATATCTTTACACAGGGTGTCTTGAGCTAGGCGAGGATTATAGAATTTTTTTGTTTTTTTTTTTCTTCAATAACGAAACCGCAATATATACATCATATATACGGACCGCTCGCGTAATAATAGTCCGCATTATCGCGTTTAATCTGCTTGACGTTAAAATTCCCATGCATTGGTTTCTAACGATATTCGATGCCCCATACTCGGGCTCGGTCACCGAGAGAGACGGTTTCCTGTTGCCGCGTCATCAAGCTCGTAAATAAACCGTTGGTATAAAACCGTATTATAAACCTTCATTGATACTTAACTTTATTTATTTATTTTGTTTGTTCCTTTTTTCTTAATTTAATTTTATACTAGGGATTAAGATCGTTACGAATATACGACTGTAACCAATTTGTCACAGATTCTGATCAGTAAATTAATTTATTAAATAGAACATTTTATTTCTTTATTTTTATTATTATTAATATTATTATTTATTTTTATATATATTTTTTTTGTCCATTTATTAAATAGAAAATATAAATTGTAAATATTTATTTTTATAAGGGTGAAAGATAGATGGAAAAAGATGATGGCGTTCACAGGTTTATGAAAACTCCCTTCTATCGTCTTATCTGAAGATAAACCGATATCCGAACTATATACTTGTATCGATATCATCACTAAAAGATAAAAATTCCGACACACACGTTTACATACTTGTTTGCGCACAAAGTTTCCTTCTTACTATCAATGCCGATTTTCATAGGGATTCACTCTCCCTATATATATATATATATATTTACAAATGTCACAAGGTGTGTTTTATCGTTACTATGCGCGATCCTCACGACTATGATAACCCAATGTCACCTGCCAAATTGGCAAATAACATTATCTTCGAATATATTGATGGTTAGGTAAAAGTACCGTTACAATTCGAAACTATTTTCGATATACAGCTACTATTTCATATAATACCAAACTGAAAATAATAGTTTCGTCTGTAGAAATTTTTTATTTAATTATTTTTTTTTTATCAACAACGTTTTAAACAAGTCACAGTAAATTTTTTTTACAAATATACTATGAAGAAAGATTTTAACTTTTTTTTTTTTTAACTAAACGTTCACACACACACACACACACTTCGTGCGTGTCAGCGTCAATGAAATTATTTTACAAAATTTGTTTAAACAAAAAAGTTAAAAGACGATGAAAAAAAAATGTAGACATGACGACATGTTAACTTTTACTTTTTTTTATATGCGTCAATCTTTGAGCAGAACAAAACTAAAACACATTTTTCGTTCATCCTGTTTGCCAATGAGTCCTCAGTCAGACTTGTTGTATGATCCTGTTTATCACGAATCGGTTTTGTTTGCTCCTTATCTCGTATCCTTTACCCTGGAGAAAGAGAAAAAGAGGATAACGATCCACGCTCTCTAAACAAGTTAAACCATCTTTGATATTTTTATCTTACCGTTTGTGATAGTTTCGGATTAGTCCTTATTTAGAGATGATACGAGAAATATTTCAGAGTGTAAAGTTTCGAGGATAGTCCTTTCTACCTTTTTCTTTATTTATTTTACTTTATTTTTTTATTATTTTATATATATATGTACTATTATAAATAAATTATTATAATATAATCTAATGTATAAATATTTATATATTATTAAATATATTAAATAATATAATTAAATATACATATATAGGGTGATTCACCAACTATTACCACCTAAATATCTCCGAAAGTATAATAGTAGCAGAAAGATGAATAAAAAAAACTAATATTTAAAGTAAGCATTATTTTACTATTTTTTACTATGTTGCATTTCAATTCTCGGTTATTCTACTCGTTCCATTACATACATGGTATCATTCAACAGCATTTATTAATCATATAAACTGCATAAACTATTTAAAAGTAGTCAAAAAAAGTGAATTGAAAAATAATATATTACATATATTATTCGTTATTGAATTGAACGTCCATCGTAGATCACAGTTAGTCAAGTTATACTAGAAGAAGAAATTTTCGCATGAAAGGCGAATGATTCGTGACTAAGGGCATAAGGTGTGTAAAGAGGTGAAAAAGGAGGTGAAAGGGGAGGTTCGAAGCGCCTTTAAAACCGATTATGAAACCGGTCTTTAGTCTCACAATCGTATCTCGACACCGCGAGCGAAACGTTGGAACGTCGAGAAGCCCTTCGAGCCAGTCAAGGTGCCAGTTACGTCGGTGTCAATTAGGCTCGACGCTTGGGGGCGTGATCGACCGTAAAAAAAGACCGCCATCACTTTGTTGAATCTTGTAAATCAAATCTTATTGATTCTACGTCTCTTTTTTCTTGACCAGATTCTCTTTGTCTATTCAAGTATGAACAACCTTTTGTCTATTTTTTTTTATTTTCTATTTTTTTTTTTTTAAATAAAATACTTCATATTTTAAACAAATGAAAAGTCATTGGGTAGTATAAAAAAAATAATAACATATTAAATTTCTTACCGAGATTATTAGGAAATAAGAGGTTTATATTAACAAATTATTACTTTACACGACGACGAATAAATAGAGAGAGAGAGAGAGAGAGAGAGAGAGAGAAGAGAAAGGGAAGATAGTGCTCACCACCTGCCATCCCACGCATCGTTTCGACCAAAATAATCAGGTACAAAGTCCATTGGCCCATTAGGGTGCATGATACATCGTATTAGCCTGTGGCAAGGAACACGATTCCATTAAGAAGATTGAATCGGTTTGCCTCGTGCGAGAAACGATAAGGATAAAGAGAGAGAGAGAGAGAGAGAGATAAAGAAAACGAAAGAGAGTATGTTTTTATCCGTGTCATGTAAGCATACGTAAGACGGGGGTTATTGGATCGTCACCCATTGGGTGTAACCACGAACCACGTGGCCCAAGAGCATGTGTTTTTTCGAATGAGTAAGTACTTTTCTACCATCTGCCTTATAAACTATTCGACCGACCTCCTATTACCTATTAGTATGTCAGGAAAAATGCTTTAACCGGTAAGTGACCCCAAAAGGTAAGAATTATTACTGTTAAATTAAAAATGATCCCTTGATAACATTTTAAATACCGCTACTAAATCGATTCATTTTCATAAAGCTAATTTAAAATTAGACTTTTTAATTTTTCAAATCTGTTGACTCATGCGAGAATATTTTGTTGTTTCTTTTTTTTTTTTCTTTTTTTGATCTTTTATTTATCCAATAAGAAAAATATCTAAAATTAAATATATCTCTATTTTATCTCATCCATAATCTATTCGATGAAGGAAAGTCTCTAAAGGAAGGTTCTTTGATTTTATAACAGCCTGTTTTTCTGAAAGTCGTCAAGCAAATAAGAAAAACACTTTTCCATATCGGTCTAAAGACTATTTTTATATGACGACGAAGAAGAAGAAGAAGAAGAAGAATTACGTTCTTTGCGAACGTGCTTAACAGTATCGTCACTAACTGTCGGCAAACTCAAAGAAGATTTAAGAGGAAGAAGCCGGGTGTGTGTTGATATTTTGTCGAATATCTCGTAGTTCTTAGAAGAAAGTAGGAGTTTTCGTCGACCCACCCTTCACCACCAATTCTTTAAGATTGAGTGTGGGTTCCGGTTGACTTTTCATCTAAAAATAATTCCACTAGAAACTGTAAATATATTTCCAAACTTTCGTCACCACGAATAGATTTCTATCTAACGTTTTCTCTCTTTACCGAAAGATAGAATAAATTTGATCGAACATTGAAACATGGAACAATGTTAGGGGGAATATTCTTTGAAAAAAATTATACGAATTACTTGACGTATGATGTTTAATTATACGTCAGCATTTTATTATAACGTGCAACCACACCAACCACACCAACAACAACAACTCAATCGCGATAGAAAATATGTTAAGCCTGTATTTAAGGTATCACTTTTACAGTATAGATCTACTAAAATCTTTGATATACTACGTAGCCTTCACTTTAATTAGTCGGTCATTCGATCCTTTCAACCGGCCACTTACCGGTGTTTCACGTCTGTCATTAAACTCTTTGCGTGTCATCCATGAACAAGGGGATGCGTAAAATATGTAATTAACAATTTTTCTTTCAAAGTACCAAATCTATAATTCAAATAAATAAGATCTCTATAATTTATTTTATTTAAACCAATAACCTAATTTTTCATTTCTCTTCTTTCTTTATTTATATATTTTATTTGAATTTATTTAATTTATATATTTAAAAATTTTTTTAATTTTTTAAGAGTGCAAAATTCGTGTGCATTTCTCAATTTTCATCTATTGAAGAAATTCAAATCAAGAAAATCAATCGGCCGTTGCGAATTTGAAAGAAAAAGTTTTCAACGCCTTATACCCGTCACATATCTCAACTGTAAGAAATTAAAAAAAAAAAAAAAGAAAAAAAGTAATAAAAAAATTGAAATAGACTATGGTGTAACTTCATCCCCGTGAAACGGGGCGATCATTTGCACCGCCCATGGAGCAGCTCGCACGCTTTTAGTAGTACAGTCAATTTCTTTTCGGTATTGTTCAAAATATGAGAAAAGAGAGAAAAAGAGAAAGAAAGAAAGGAAGAAAGAAAGAGAAGAGGAGGAAGGTGATGGTTTAGGAGGAGAGGGTGTTTAGAATTTCATTTCCGGGCATTCGTTGAGGCGTTCTTTCGAACGAGTCGACGCGTTCTTTCTCTCATCTCGACTCGTCTTTCTCTCTCTCTCTCTCTTTTTTTTCAAACGAGAGGACACGTATGAGAAAGAGAAAGAAAATAGAGGACGACGCATCTGTCCGCAGATGCGGAGCAGATGCACACGCGCACCACTCGAAGGTCCAATGCGCGTGCGTTCTAATTGCAACCCTTTTTCTTGGGGGTGAATTTGCATTGTCGCGAAACCTTCATTCATGCCCTTGCCTACGGCCGGAAGAAAGGAGTCGTCGTCGTCGTCGTTGTCGTCGTGGTCGAAAACCCCGTGGTGTTTCGTCCTCTTCCGGAAATTATTCAGAACGCGTTCATTCGCATCTTATTGTGACCGAATCTTGTTTGTCCGTCCATTTGTCCGTCAAGTAATATACCTACCATTATTAAAACCTCTCGTAAAATTAATAGAAGATTCTATCCGTTGAGTAGAAAAAAAAAAAAAAGGAAAAGAAAACAAAATGCACGCTTTCTTGAACGTTAAATTTAAAGTGATAGAAATCTAGAAATAAACCTAACCGAGAGAGTAGGATCGAAGGATCCTTTAAAAGCAAGACACGCTTTTCTTGGAATTTACATTCTGTAAGATCAAACCACATTCGACAGATGCAAAAATTTGATAGGCGAATCAATAGATTGTCATCCCTCTGCACCTGTCAACTATCTGCACCACCACCACCAGATACCACCATTCTTACATTTTTATTCGAAGAATATCTATCATTCATTCTCTTGTTCTCCATTTTTTTTTTCGCTAGCTTTTATTGTAGAAAAAGAATATCGTACGGAAGGCATTTTGTGGCCTGCTAAGATGATCGTTCCAACCTAAAATAAGATTCCGTTTTCCTGATTTTCAAGCACACGGCCCAAGAAGAAGAAGAAGAAGATACTGGGCGCAGGACTCCCTTCTTCCGACTCTTTCTATCTTTGCTGTGTGTCACCTCGTCGACTGCTAGACCCTATGCGTGACAAAAGAACCCCTCCTTTGTCGGTTTCTTTGGCCGCTTCTTTGTAAAATCTTCTCTATTCAAGTTCGTCGACCATTCATGCTCTGCGCACCATGTAAGGCTGAACTCGGGGATCGTGGCAAGTGCAGAATGCCTTGCGCAAACGGCAAGAGCACAAGTGTACCCACCAAAATCTAACGTAGGTTTCTTCAAAGGAGAACCTTTAAAAGTCTCTCTTCTCATCCTTTCTTTATTTTCCATTCTATCTATCTATCATCCTCTTCTCCTATCCCTCAACCGATTGTTATCTTCGACGACTTTTTTATTCTTTTTTATTTATCCTTTTTTTTAAATAATAATAATAATAATAATTTTGTAGACGATATAATAGTTGGTCTCATTTTATTTTTTTTTTTCAAATTAAGTACCTCGTCATAATGGATTTTCCAAACTGGGTGTAAAATCGATTGAAGGGAAATAGTATTTCGAATAATATTTTTGTTAAAGGACGAGGGTGGTCAGGTTCAGGCTTGCTAATCTCATTTTCGAGTGGCCGAAAAATTTCCAAAGAGGTTCTTTGGGTCGTGTTTAGAGATAGGGCTCTTAAGTTGGATGGTTCCTAATTTTGGTGTGGGTTCTTAAAAGAAAATACTTTTCTCCCCTGTCTCTCTTTCTCTTTCTCTTTCTCTTATGGATCATTGAGGAAAGGGGGCTAGTCGTTAATAGTACTACGGTAGGGGGCAATAAGGCCACGTGTCTCAGCGCGTGCCGGAAATGACCAACCGGATGCAGACATCCGAGATGTCTATTCTTTTTCTCCTTGAAGGAACCATGCCTCCAGTTGGTTTTGTTCTTACGGATTACAATACTGATCTCTACGTTCCGTCTTCTTCGAATAGGAGAGGGTTGTTACGAAAAGAGAGAAATAGAGAGATGTACCTTTCGATAAAATGACATCTGCTCTACCTATGAAATATCTTTTCTCGTCTTTGGCGAATCTTAACTCGAGGATGAATCTTCGTCAAACAATAATCAGTTATGATCTGAAGTTGGAAGAAAAAAAAAAATCAACTTCGTGTTAATAGTTTTAAACTATCATTTTACTGTCCTTCGTATATGCTTAGGTAAAGAAAACTACCTTTCTTCTAAGAAATAAAGTCTCCTTCGAAGCGTATCACAGTGTAGAAGAAGAAGGAAGAAAAAGAAATGAAAATGAAAAAAAAAAAGAAAAGGAAAACGCGGTTTTGCTGTATTTAGAAAGGAGAGAAGCACTTTTGAATTTGGATACGATCCTGTAATACGATCCTGAGCACCGGCTGTTCCATTTTTGACGGGCCCTTATTAGCGAAGTACTTCTTTCGTCTTTAAGAGCGGCTGCTGCTGCACTTGACCACAGGAAGCGGCGATTCTTTTGTTTCTTTTCCACCGGACAAACAAGTTTTCTTTTCAATCAACACGATCGATATACCTAAGCGTAACGTGTTCAAAGAAAAATCCTAAGAAAGAAAATGTTCCTTCGTTATGCTGTTGACCAACGTCGTTACGAATTTTATTTTTTATTATTAACCCTTTGAGTGTTCAATACATTTAACTAAAATGTTTTTATAGGAACGGAATAATTTATTATTAACTAAATTCTAATAATAAATTATATTTAATAATTTAAGTTATTGTTTCTTTGAATATAATTTAATTAGTTAATATAAACATTACATTATTTTACATTAATATTAACAAACACGTATATGCGTCGATAGACCACTCTGGTAATTTTTACCAAACGCATATATGCTTCCATAGCACTCTAAGGGTTAATCGTGAAAGATAATTGAAAGGGGAGAAAGAAAGAAAGAAAAATGATTTTCGAAGGGAAATTTTGTATGTTTTTCTCTTGAATAAAATCAGTAAGTAAATTCTCCTACACAAAATCGATCCATTTTAATCCTAAACTCACCCTTCTGTTTCGTTCCGGAACGACTTTCACGGATGGCACGCGACCGTTTTGAAATCCCAACCAAAAAGGGGAGGGTAGAGGGTGGTTGAGGGGGGGGGACGGAAAGCGTAAGCATTCTGCAAAAGAGCACATGGACGTTTCTCTTCTCTTACCCTTATTATTCTTCGTACACATGCCTCCACCCCGGCATCTACCCATCAATCTCTCGTTCCGGGGATGACCGTTAAGATATTCGAGAAGGGGTGAGTGTTTCTTCAATCGAACTTTAGTTTAGAATAAAACTGGTAGAAGTAGGGAAATAATAAAAAAAAAAAAAGAAGTAAAGAAAGAAATAAATAAAAGAGAAAAGAGAAAAGTGACACGTGAGTTGAGGTACGCCTTTTCCCTCCCTGACAAAAGGGCATTTTTAACGAGAGTAACGCGCAACGCGAGTTTGCCGTGCAAAACAACTCCCCTAATATCCGGTAGGTCCTACTACTACTACTACTATTACTACTAGAACTTCTTGAGAACACAAGGCACCAAAACGATAGATGAAGATAAAAAGTAAAGGAGGTTGACGTGTATGCCTCTAGCGCCGCCTTTCAAGAAGTTCTAAAGCCAGCGACAGCGGTAGAAAATGACGATCGATCGATAGAAGGTTGTGTTTCTCTATTCTTAAACGTATAAATGTACATGATAGTACCTACATACGGTTCTACTTCTACCCCTCTTCTTCTTCTTATTCTACTTCTTCTTCTTCGAAGCAAGAAGTCTCCTTGTCGTGTTCTTTGAAAACGGTAATCGGATGCAAGGCAAGGCAAGGCAAGGGCCGCACGTGATGTTCTTTCCGCCAAGGTCTTCCGGTCGTCTCAAGAAGGCACCAGTGGCAGAAACAGCAGCAGCCCTCCTTCTTCTACCCTAACCAACGAAGACGAAAGAGCATCATCCCTTCGAAGACGTTTCTTAGGGTTCTCGAAGAAGAACTAGAAGATGAAATAAAAAGAGAGGGAGAGTTTCTTCGAGCCCGCCCCCGCTCGTGTAGGGCACGCGCCCGTCGAACGGTCGAAGGGGGAATCCACACCTGCCTAAGCGAGTCTTCATTGTAAGCACGAAACTCAACCCCTCCTAGACAAAACTAGTGAAGCCCTCCCTCCCTTTTCTCTTTCCCTTCTCTTCTTTTCGTCCCTTTAGCTCCTGCTCTGTACACCGCTTCTGGCCCCAGCCAGCATCTGCTGGAATCTGCGAAAGAGAGAGAGGGATACTACCGCGAGGGCGATAGATTATTATTGGCATTGTGCCAGAACCGGCAACCACACTAACCAAACATGTGTGTGCATGTGTGAATGAGAGAGAGAGAGAGAGAGAATGAGAGAGAGAAAGCACGCGTGCGTGCGTGCGTTCGTGCGTCGATGGACCTAAAAGGTGCAATGGCATCTGTCCGCGTTTTACGTGTATCGCCACCCCATCCCTACCCGCCCCTTCTCGAAGGCCACAGGCTGTCCAAAGACCTCCCCGTTTGATACTCGGCCTTCGATGATATCCTCCATCTCCCTCAATGCTTATAACGGTTTTGTAATCGCCGACGCAACCTTTGATGTTATGTTATTTACGGAGTTTAAGGATTACAATATTCTTTCTTACTACGTGTTGCGCTTTTTGTTAAGTTTTTTTTCCTTTTTAGGTCTCTATTTTTCTACCTGTTTTTATTTAATATTAAATTAATTTATTAATTTATTTATGGATTAGGCACTTTTGATGTGCCTAAATTTGATGAAAAATAAAAAATTAATTACAACAAACACAGTGTTTTAGAGATGATATTGATTAATTTAAAAGTTTATTCTTTTATAACAATAAACACACGATATTGACTTATTTATATTGACGCAAATCAATCCAATTAAAAATTTCTAGATCATCAACAAATAGAAAAAAATTTTATTATCGTTAAATATATTTTGTTTATTATCAAGGAATATTCAGTTATTTTTATTTGTTCATAATATTTGCAAGGTGTAGCTCGTATTACCAATATGGGTGTCACACATATGCGCGTGCTAGAGCATGTGCGACCAAAGTGCCAATGGATGCAAGATGTACATACACGCATCTGTCCGTGTATCGGCACGGTGCTAAAACTCTCCCCTTCATACTAAACGTTACCCTCCTCGATAGTGGGATCTCTCGATGATCTCCCCATCGATGCCAAATGCATCAAACTCTAACGGTTAAAATCCTTGTGTGATTTTATTTCATACAAACGGTATTTTTTAAGGGTTGCCCCACGTATATATGTACATTGGTGCAGTGCAATTGAGTTTAATTAGCTGTAGCAACAGGCCACGCCCCCTTTCTTTCTTGATGTGACCTTTATATATTCACAGGTATTAATTTCCTTATTAATCGAGAACAGTATTATCTCTATTAACATAATAATCGATATTTATTATTAACAAAAAAAAATACGTCAAAACATAAAAGGATAAATAGATTGATGGAATAAAAGATAGATTTGACAAATTAGACAAAACATAAAAAATAAATTAATGTAAAAATTCAAATGATTTTTTTTTTATTTGTTTGTGTATAAAATCCCAAACTGCAATTTAATTTTAAATAACTATATACCTATCAGGGTGTACACGTTTAACACGAATAATAAATTTGACATTACTATTATGAGTTAGTATTATTCCACTAATTAGCGATGAACAATAAACAATAAGCCTTATCGAAAATTCGAAACTTTAAAAGTCCGTTAAATGTTATCCTCTGTTTTATTTTGTTTTTCCTTGAAAAGAAAACTAACGTCCATCGTATATACGAAGACCATTCATCAATGTAAAGCAAGGAATAATATATACCCATTTGTAAAGTTTAACCACTGTTAGGAGTGGTAGTTAATAAGGAATTGGTTGGATCGAACGGGAAGTAGTCTTGCTAGAGTAATCGGTATAAAAGTACTCGACAGTTTGATTCTCACGAACTAGCCCGCTTGTTCTCCCAAGAGGAGAAACTGAAGTGGTTCTTCTAAGCTAGAATATTTTTATTTCTCTCTCCACCCTTTTATTTCTTTGCCTCTAATTCGATGTAACGACGAGACTAACGACGACGACAGGTAAGCACGAAAGCCCGGGTATATTCGTTTCTATTAGCACCCAGCCTTGATGATTGGCGTGAGTACTTTGATTCTTTTTCGAAATAACATAGAAGAAGAAGGGAGAAGGCGTTTCTTCGTTCTTCCTTCGTGCACACGAGAACAAATGTAAAAGAAGAAGAAAAAGAAAAAGAATAAAAAAAAGAAATGCAGCCCGTATATAGGTACATACAAGAAGTTTTTGCTCCGGAACTCTAAAGTATCTACATCAACGTCCATACTTATATACACAGCGCCGGACTTATATATTATTGTTCTTCTTGCACCTGGGCACTCGAGAATGCGGCACGCAAGAAGATTTGTAATCACCTTCTTCTGCCCTAACCTCCATCTTTTGTGACCACGACTTCACGGGGGTCAGTGCAAGGAAATTGAGATTTCCGTTGGCTATCGTCCTATTTCTTTACCACTACTATGTTCTTGTATTACGGATTGAATTGTCCACCTCGTTGGCTCCCAGCCTAGAGAAAGAGACAGAGAGAGAGAGAGAGAGAGAGAGATGGCTTTGTCGTGTTATGCAAGAAAGTTGTACACTCCCATAGATATCGTAGATGATTAATAGGTACGAAATCAAATTTTAGGTCAGCCTGCACATTACATCGAACTGTACGGTTCTGATTAACATAAGAATCATTTGCTTTAACGTTCATATAAATTGGTAATAGTTTCTACAAGAATTAGTTTGCAAAATTAAACTTAAATCTAACAGATAATAAATTAATAAACGCGAGTAAATTGATTTACTTCTATCAACTTTTATTTCCGACATTGTAAAGTTGTTTACCTGTAACCTTCTTGGCACGGCCAGTGAGTGACATTATCGTTTTATCTAATTGTCCCGTTGAATATCGAAATGAACGTGTCCAGTTATGGATTGAAATTCTAGTATTGGCTGGGACGTTATATAGCGGAATTTGGGTCGTTGATATTGTCCTCCCGATGAAAATAATTTCAACATCCGTGATCTTTGATCAGTGAATCAGTGATCATTCGTGTTAACAATCGTAGGTATTTGCAAGCTTCTTTCCCACATTCAATATACTTATTGTTAGTAAGACGAGGTCTCGTTATAGAAGAAAGTCTTTGGCCGTGGTGGTGGTGGTGGTGGCGGACACGTTGCTATGATTGATAGTCGGGAAGCATATTAGGTCAACGTGCGCTACCATGGTAGCGGGCCCCGATCAGCTTAACTCGGCAATAAGAGCTGCCGAGCACCATCCCAGAGAGCAACGTTACGAATCCAGAGGCCCCCAGTCACTTTGGTTCGCGAGGCCGCTTCACGTTTAAGGACCGTACACACGTGCCAGATCGCATTCTGATCGATTGATCGGTCCATTAACCCGTGACACGTTCCTACCGAGTCTTACTCCAACTCCAGCTCGAGAGATACACCCGCGCCAATGAAGAAAGCTCAAGTTCTCTTGCTAAGGAAAGATTCGTTGATGCAATCGATTGTGCCACGTATTACGCGAGATCCTTTCTCCAACCTGCTCCGAACGCGTTCCCAATCACCTTCTTACCAACTTAACACGCAAAAGGATCTCCTACGAGATGTGATCGAGAAAGCGATCCTTATCATCACTTTGCCGCGTTCACGAGAATAGAATCGAAGGTAGTACTACTTGGTACTACATACGTACTAAGTAAGTATGTGTGTTTGTCGTACTATACTTCGCTTTCACTTCGATTCGTTCCGTAGATTAAATCTCCTAGGTATTATCTATGGAAATCTACCACTACTACTACTATTACTACTCCTCAATAAACGAAAATATAGATTTTATGTATAAACAACCGGATCGGTTTCTCCATTAAATCTTAATACCACTGAAATTTCAGAGTATACTTTTTTTTTCTTTTCTTCTCTTCTCCAACTTCTCTTTCCGTCCAACGAAAGAGAGAGAGAGAGAGAGAGAGATCGTATATCGGAACGGGAAGAAGGTGTCGTGTAGTAAGTACGTATAAACGTCCACTTCTACCGCTTATGGACTAACCTTAAAGCGGTTTTGTCGGCTAGACGAAGGCACGCGATCGCGAACACGCAACACACACAACGATTCTTCTCCATGCCTATCTATGTTTGACTATTACGGTGGCGCCGATAGTAGTAGGATTGTCTTACGCGGTGTTTTCTCGGTGTTTAAATCCACACTATTATGTTCTTTTAAGAGAAGGGACGTAGAAAGAGTGAATAATAAAAAAAAAAAAGAAAACACACAACTGTATTTCCGCTTGCGAATATATCTAACCAAAGATCTAACTTGTTCTAAACAATCCTAAGATTTTCTTTTTCGAACCCCTTTTTACTTATCCGGTATTTCGCTTCGTTAGAGTCACATCGATACTCTCTTATATGGCAAACTAGAGACTAGTATAAATTTCTCAGAGTGTCTACGATGCACTTTGGAATGGACTATGATAATACATTTTCAAAAAGGAATTGTTTATTCTTTCAATGGTACCATTTGAAATCATTTGTTTTATATCTAATTTTAGAATTGTACCCTGTGTTCATGGTGAAACGCGTCAAGTTTGCAGACTAGTTTAACGTGATAAGATAATAAGATACCCGATGAAGTTTACAATCGTCTTTCAAAAGAAACTATAATGTGTGTCTTTTTTTCTTTTCGTCGAATTGTTTTTACGCTAATACGCAAAAGGAAATTACAAAAATGACCGAGTGTAGAACCGAAGGCAAGAAGAACCAGGTTGAAAAAAACGTAATCTCATTGGCCACGCCAAAACGGCGGTCTCACTGATCTGAGTTGTTCTTGCTACGCTTCCGAGTCGGATTGCATTGTCCCTTCTTTCCGCGCTGATTTACAACTGCATTTTCTCGGATTCAAAAGCTTTTAGTTTCGCGTGATATCCACCCCCGTATATTAACCCCAAAAACGAAAGTTGTAACGAAACTAAGTAGTAAGAGACAAAAGAAATAAAACACAAAATAACATAATACGAACAGAAATAAATGGAGGAGGTTTAAATTTTCTTTTTTTTCTCTCCAAGATTTCACTTTGTCCTCGTAAAACCCTCTCGTTGCGTCACGACCTGTCTCTAGAACTTAATAAGTATACGCGTTTATATTCTTTCGAACTAAATGCCACCTCACAAGAAATCCGTTATATTACCTAAACGAAAATCCATATCCAATTGTTTGAATAATATTTTCAAACGATACGTTTTATTTAAAAAAATTTAAAATGTCTGAGACTATACCGGTCAGTCAATACAACGTGCAACGTGATGCGTAAAATCTATTGCGACGTGTAAAGAATTCATTCAGTTTTTGGCAATAGCTCCTCTTGACCAGGATTTGCTTGTGTTCGTTTATTGTCATCACGTATCTCATCCACTCCAGCTGCGGTCCAGAGTTGTGACGAAGGCAGCTGATGGCACGTGCCCTCTTTGAATATCGATCTGAAGTGGTGGGGGGAGTTTCGGGGGGGGGGGGAGGGGAAACGTTAGCTCTTGTTGCGCGATTCACAATCAATTCTTGTTTGTAGCATTGCACCGACCCCTACTATCGGTTCTTTCATCCTACTTTCTTAAACTACACTTGCGTATTTTTTTTTTTGGTTCTCAACGATTTTCTAAAATAATATCTACCATAAGAACAGACGTTGATCAAACATACAGATATATACGATCGTTTATGATCTTTCGAAATGATTCGAAACGTTTTGATAAAGGTTTTAAGCAGAGTCTCTTTGAAGGAAGGTCAAAGGACAGAATGAGAACCACCGATGGAAGTCGCGTGGTAAGCGACCGTTCTCATCACCTGCCTTTCCATGTACAATAGAAGAGAGTGCGCTCGTTCGACTAGGTGAAGCGAGGTGGGTACCTCTCTTCTCTTGTTCTCTCTTTTTCTCTCTTAGCAACCCCTCTTTTGCCACATACATCCTCATTATGTGATAGTTTCACCCCCGGAAAGTTTCCTACGTATGTGAATCGGATAGGTACGCATACACTTTTGAAAAGGCTTTTAAGTATGTGTGGCTCGGGCCACATACGCGGTAGGCAAAGAGCTAGCAAGCAAGCAGGCAAGCAGGCAGGCAGGCAGGCAGGCAAGCCAACCAACCAAGCAAGCAGGCACGAGGTACAGAAAGGCAGAGATTGACAATGCAGGGGGCTCACCTGCCTCTACCCCTCTGGACACGCGCCCCGCGCTAGCACCTGGTTCCCCTCTCCGCTTAGCTATGAGGTATTCCAGCGTTACCTAGGATTCTCTCTCTACCTATCGTCGTCATTCACGCTAGCTCCCAAAGTCGATGCAACAAATGAATTACGTTTTAGGTAACTCCGATACCTGTTATCCCTATTATCATAGAACCTGGTAAATGTATCCGTTAGGATTGCCTTTTTTCACATCCAAAATATTCGTCCTTTCATCCCCATATGATCAAAGTTGGTTGAACATTGAAAATTACGATACCGCCTAAGTTCATACTAAGGCTACATACGTAGCTCTTTCCAGATGATTTCTCGCGACAGGGAATCGTTAGAACGATGGTGGAAGGAACGTCGAGGTTGATGAGCTTCGGGCACTCCTCTTTCGACTTTATCTGTTTTCTTCTTTTTTGTTTTTATATTTTTTATTTTTTATCGTGGTGATGTATAAAACCGCGTTACCGGGTAGTATCAAGTTGCAGGGACCGACGTGCACACACGGCACCGGCTTTTTCCTTTTTTCACTTCATCCTCTTTTACTCTTGCACGAAGAAACGTGGACGTTAGTAGAGAGGAGTGCCGAGCGTCGTCATGACGCTAATGCTATCGCGACGTCCATCAGGATTATCGAACCACAACAACAGCGATGACAACGATGTGGTGATCCAATTTGTTTTTTTTTCTTCTTATTATAATTAATATTTCACGACATTATTCAAGTCGAACGACGCAGATCTATTCAGATTTATAACGGAGAGTGAAAAATCTATGTGCTATATGCTATTACAGAAAACTAGTAAATCAATATATATCTCAATAACACCTAACCGACTAACAATATAAGCAACAGTAGCGACAAGTTGAAATTGCATAATTGTGAAAATAATTGTGCGATCCGTCCGACGTCAACGTTGCATTTTCTGGACCACCTTGATCTTTGCCGTGGCACAGGGAGAGAGGTTCAGGGTCGATCTGCATTCTTCGACTTGGTTACTCCCATTATAAGGAGATCGCGGCCTCGCATGCGTATCAACGTCATCTTGCTTATCGCTCGACACGCATCGCGATCCGATGTCATCAGTACTGTTAATGGAGAACTTAATCAGACATATATACAATTAATGTCAAATTAATAATAATAATAACACGAATTTTCATGATCTTACAATGAAACAACTAACTTTGAACTTACTTAAACAACTGACTTAGATTCTTGAAAGAAAAATGGCGGATAGAAGAATCGGTATAACTGTACTTTAATTCTATTTGTAAAAGAAGGACAGAGAGAGAATAAAGGGATATCAGGTACGCTTTTGATCAAGTTTTCCCGAATAGGTACGTGAACGTGTATAGGTATGTAGATACGTATTAGGTACTTATAATACATACATAGGTAAAAAGGTAGGCGCGAATTCAAGGCAGCACGAGTTCCATTGAAAAAAGCCAGGGTACCGTTTCGCGAAGCCACGCTTCCTTTTATTTTCAGGCACCCACACTACTACCGTTTTCTCGAGGGTCGACCTTTGGGGAGCGTATCCTCGGTGTTTGGATTCGAACAGCTGGTAAGGAGAAAGATGGAAAGAGAGATGATGGAGAAGAATAAGAAGATGATGAAGATGAAAAAAACGTGTGTGTGTGTGTGTGTGAGAGAGAGAGAGAGAGATAGAGATAATATTTCGACTCGTGTTTGCTCGGATTTAGTTAATGTAGGTACATACGACGTTCTACCTTCGTCATCTAACTAACGCATGCTTTTTTTTATAACGCAATACGAGTTTATGCGCACCTATGGTCTTCCGGTTAGTTCTGTCCTTTTTATCCCTACCCTGTTTTTTTGTATCACATACCCCGTACCATTGACTCTACCCAGGACCCGAAAGGATTAGGCGGTTACGATCTTCCGATGACCTATCTACACCATTTTACTTGTTCACAGCTTGCGTTCCACACACTCTCTCTCTTTTTCTCTCTTTCTGCGTTTCTTAATTCCTCCTTTATCGAATATCGATCGCAGGGATTATTTTGGCCAGGTGATGGAAAAGTACCGTACTCAATGGGAAACTTTCAAATAATCGATTTTCAAACAGTTCAGAAATATATCGATTACCTATATGTATATTTAGAATCAGAGCTTGATTTAAATTCGAAAAGAGTGGTTTTTGGCGAAAGTGGTCCTTTTTCAAATTTCTCGAACAACGTATGAACATCAGTGGTTCGATTTGTGTAGTCCAACCGAAAGAGTTGTTAACGTTTCACGAGAAGATACAAAGAAAAGGGCTTCTTCTTCTTCTACTTGTCCTTCTTCGTCTTCTGTAGGAACAAACGTCGCGACCTCAGTGTCTCCTCAGCATCCTGTTGCCGAGGGAATGACAAATTTGCCAAGGTGCTGTGGTAGCAAGCACAAAAATCAAAAGTCTTCTTATGTGCAGGTGTCCACAGTACTGAATGTGTATATAGGTATATATATATACGGACGGCAGGTACCTTCAGACGGCTGCCTTCATTGTACTCGCGCTTCACAAAGTGCCTACACGAGGTACGATCTTCAATGGAATTGAGCTAAGACCCACGAGGTTGCGTCTTTGACGATGCCAAACTATGTACCGGCTTTCCATCGAAGAAGCATGTGCACCAGGTATACCCATATAACCTCTATATACGTACATATATGTGTACATATAGAGACCGGTTGCTTTTAAAGTTTAAAAGAAACAAGGGAAGCGGGAATATCCTTGTCGAGATTTTCATGGCCCACTCGCTCAAGCGACGACTTTTTTCTTACGACGCAGGAAATCCTCTGGCGAACCGTTTCAGATATCTCTACCTGAATATATATCTTACTGCTAGTACGCATTTAAGATCCAACGGATTTTCTTACGTAACCTTTCGTACAAATGTTTTCTTCTTCTCATATTCGTTTTCCCAATCTAGGTCTTTAAATTAGTTAAAGTCGATTTTAAAAATTATACTAATCTAAATTATTATTTCATAGAAACGATATTTAAAAGATCTTGAGAAATAAGCAAAAGCAGTATAATAAATCTTATAATCGGTTAATTTAATCGAAGAAAAAATAAATCACAAATTTTCACGTTTATTGATTTTCTTCTTTTCTTCTTTTCTTCTTTTCTTCTTTTTAGAAACATAAACGTCTACCTTCAAGTTTTATGGCAAAGCACAAGCAAGATCACGATCGGAGAGAGATTCAGGTGCAGGAATCACATGTCGTGTCACGTCTATTCTACCCTCAGCAGGGTCTGAAGGGACAATATCTTTGGAAACATAAAGACCTTCTTCGCGTTTCATCGTAGATGCTTCGAGAAGCGTGCCAACCTCCGTCAGCTGCTATCCTCCTGCTAAAGAGAGAGATACGTTGAAAACGACGGTCCTAAACCAGGTATGGGTAGAGGATTTTATCGATTGCCATACGTGCATTTTTACAATCGAGAGTCAAGATCGTGATAAACGGATGTAATCTTCTCTCGTCAAAAAGTAATATTGTTGATAATTTAAAAAAATTTGTTTTTTTTTAAATAAACAAAAATTTCCAATAGAATTCCTAACTCTTTTAATTAAGATCTATTTAGTTCACTTGCATTGAAGAAGAAAAGAAAAACAAGGAATATCAAGAAAAATTCCTTTACCTTGAGAAACAAAAAATAATCTAACGCAGAGAAACCACACTCTCTCATGGTTACAACATTAATAAATCGTCTCATTTGCTCGGCTGTTTGCTCGACGTAGAATCGTCGTTATCTTTCGCTCGTGCTCGCGGGTGTTGGCAAAGCGACCTTCCAGGAGCAAACGATTAATCGATGCAACCAACAGCAGCAGCAGCAGCAGCAACAGCAGCAACAGCAGCAACTGCAACAGCAGCAAGTCTCCGTTCTACCTACCTACCTACCTACCTACCTTCCTACCCTTCACGCATCGTGCTATTACAAACACACACGGACGTATCGAAGGCGCCGATAAATCGAGCTAAATGCGCGCACCAGCCGCAGAAGCATTGCTATCATGACATTAGAATAATTCGAAGGCAAAAGCGGCAGCACGCGCGCGCGAGGCCCCCGGCACCTCCAGGTAGCCTCCATTAATACACCGTCTTGCCTCACGAACGAACAATTATTGACACGCAAACGTTTTAACAGCTCGTCCAATTAATGATCTAAAGTTTCCCTACGTAGTAGTCCAATACCGGAGCCCACCAACGATAAGATCGGTGATATACGACTCACACCATAGCCAAGCCATGACTCCTCCTCGAAAATTTTTGGACTTTGCTTCTAACATGCTTCTCTTTTCGAAATATTAAGTGTACTTTCTCTCTATTCTCCTATTTATAAAATATTATTATTATTATTATTATTATTTAAATCTATAATATTGGTTTTCAACGTGACTATGAAGAAAATAAATTCATTTATGGTTGATTATAAAAATGGCTGTTAAGTAAGTAAGAAAGATGATCGGGGTAGAGTAAAGAAGAGGAGAGGGGAGGAGCATTATCGACGAAAACACCAGAGCCAGGATCTCCCAGGAGTGAAGATGAATGCGCCGATTATCACGGGCCGGTAATGTTCTCGGAAGCATGAAGCGGCGGCGATGCTTCTGGATCCGGCCAGTGTCGCCTTAGGCGACCTTCACACCGGACTAATGATCGTCCTTGTCAGAGCGAGAATTTGTTAACATGGTCACCAATGTCCGTTGACTTCGTGCCACAAAAAGATCGATTAATCACCCGATACGGTATCTGAATAGGTGCGTTTTTCCTCTCGCTTTGAATCTTTGCTTGGTTAACGAAAACTAATGACCATAATATGTATAATCGTGAAAGGATTCTGATAGTCGAACATTACGGTGGTTTAGGTTTTCTTTGAAAAATGACTAACAAGTATTGGTACTAAAATTGTTATTAATTTACCGTATTCTCTCTTAAGTAAAAACAAATCTAAAGGATAGTTTATTTTGTTTGTTTGTTGAATCGATCGATTTTCGGTGTGAAGCAAAGTTTACAACACGTTCGAGTATTCGCCGAGGCAAGTTAAGTCCGGTCCAGGTGCCGCCTGCTATGCCAGCCGGTGAGATGTTGCTGCTGGTGGACCTGATCGAGCTCGCTCGTGCCATTGACCGCCATTGACTCCCCCACGTACGACACATTGCCCGACGTGTCCGCCATGGTGGCGTGTTCTCCAAGCCACCTCTGCCCGTATGGAGCCATTGAGCTGGAAGAGAAACGATTTTCGGACAAACCAGATATCTCTTTCTTCTCGAATTTTTCTTTTCTTCGATGATCGAATAAACCCCACGTTCTAATCATTTCATTTAATTTTTGTTAAGAATATCAACTATAATGTTGTTGAATCGCTTCGAAATTTTTCTAATAATTTCTTGGAATTATTATAAAATAAAAAAATGACCATTTTGTTTTATGACGTAAAACAATATTTTCTTTCTTGATTCTTGGACAAATGCATACTGGCGTATCGAAAAGGATAAACAATCTTATCTTAGTGACACACACTCCGTCGGTACTTATTATGATTCATTTGTTGAAAGAGTTGCTTCCATTTCTCGGTCCAAATCTTAACATGGAATCCACTGGGTAAACGAAATAAATGGACCTTAAAGGAGTGAGGATTGACGTATAGACTCTTTAATAACTTCGAGAGACTTCATTACGGACACTTCGAAACCCTTAGATCATTCGTCATTGGTTGATCATTCGATCGATCCAATTACAGGTTCCTGAGTAGCCTAAGAAGATTCCATCGATCCGATTTACGTTGATCTATGGCCTTCGTACATATTGTGATCGACTAATCGAGATGAGCTCACGATGACGGCAACGAAACGATTGGAAAAAAGCATTACCCTCCTCCTCCTCTTCCTCCTCCTCCTGCTCCTCCTCTTCTCTCCTCTCTTCTTTCCTTTTTACTTGAACGATCACCCACGTTTTCCTGGAGCTATTCTCTCTTGAAACCTCGGACTCCGTTACGCTTATCGTCCTTCGAGCATATGCAAATACGTTTTACGCTAGATAGGAATTAATAAGCCAACTTATATATCGTGATAGTCGTACGTGAGAAAAGATTGACGACTGTCATAATCGACGTGTACGCTTATGTCCTTGCACACGTGCTCCTGTTATACAGAGCATTACAACGTCGAATGACATACTAATTAGAATATTATTCGATATTTAAACCAGATTCAATTTACTACATTTTAATGATGATTAATTTGTTTGACATTTTTAAACTAAAACTTTGTTATCTATATGTATATATATATCCGTACCTAACAGGTATAAAATATTATGTCACGTTTATCTAACTTTACAGAGAGGAGAGCAATTTAAATACATTTTTATTTTGAAACTAATTTATTTTCTTAATTGTTTATTGAATGTTGGTAAAAAAAAAAGAATACATTTTATCAGTATATTTCTTTAACATTAATATTTATTGTTATTTGTCAATGATCAATTTATTTCATATAGAATTGTATTTCTTTGAATGAAAAATGAACTTGATGTTATTTTTAAAATCCCTTTAAAACATTGATCTAGGAATATGAGTTCCATGCTATTGAGTAAATCGAAAAAAAAGTTAAATACGAGTCTATAATAATTGATATAAATAATAGATATAGTGTTTTATACCTCCGAGATACGGATATGTATTTTCAATAGCTATTGGAGTTTGAAATGATGATACGAACCAGTGATTCGAGAGACAATGAAAATAATCGGCAGGTAGACGACAGGGCATGGCACGCAAGCAGGCAGGCAAACAGGAAAGCAAGCAAGCAAGCAAGCAAGCAAGCATGCGCATACGTGACGCGCAGAATTTCGAAGACCTCGTGCGGCTCGCCGAAATACGACACTTCCGGAAACCGAAACCGTCCACTCGACGTTACTTTTCACGCCCGCTCGTTCACGCGCGTAGGCGTACCGAAAGTGTTCCGCAGTTACCATATCGCGAGCACAAGGGGGTGGGAGGGAGGTAGTTAGGGGACGCGTAAAATAAATGTTGTCGCATAAACCATAAACCTGCGTGCGCACCATTGTCGTCTTGCTATACTACGCGACGAACGTTAGCACGAAAACTAAACAAACCAATATATACCTACTACTTAATTTGATACGATGAATATTTTTTTTTTTATTGGTATATGAAATATAATTTTTAAAAAATGATGATACTAAATAATTTTAGAAAATTACAAATTAATTGGTGAAATAATTATTCCTTTTTAAAGCTTCTTTTTATCTCTTTTCTTTTTTTATAAGTTAGGAAAAAAATATGAAAATTTCTGCAAGAAAACTTATTGAAATGGCCGTTGTGTTAATAAATAGGTTGAAACGTCGTTCATGGATAACGATTTACTGACAATTTATCGCGTTCCTAGTACCCACCGGCGAGCGAGCATAAATCTCATATCGGTGACTTAGATCGGTCTCTTGGCTCGCGACGCGTGTCGCAACAGGCAACACAGTGGCGTCGCTAGAACTTCGACGCCAGCAACAGCTAGGGATGTGGAGGAGCAGGTTTAACCATTGGAAAATCAATCGATGCGATCTCTGTTGATTTCGCGCAATATTATCGAAGTCTTTTTTTTTTCTTTCTTTCTTTTTTACCTCGAAACGCGAGATCTTGGTAGGAGTAAAGGAAGGGGGTGGGAGGGGGGAGGGAAAAGGTGAGAGAGCGCTAAATCGAACTTTCTATTATAAGAGGCGGCGTTAGCGGTAGTAAAGGAAAACTAAGAGCTAATTGGTGGTTACGTTACGAAAAATCCTCTCACGACCTAAACGCCCTCCTTACCTCTTTCCCGTTTTATCTCCGATAACGGAAAAAAAAGAAAGAGATAAAGAGAGAGAGAGAGAGAGAGAGAGAGAGTCAGAAATAGACGGAGATGGATAGACGGATAAAAATAATAAAAGGAGGAGGAGTACGTAATGAGATTTTCTAACCGTGGAAGTATAGTCTAACATAGAATAAGGGAGAAAGGGAAGGGCGTGTGTTCCACGAGAAAGAGAACCTTTATTAAGGTCCCCATGGTCACGAGGTCTAACATAGCGGCAGCGTAACGCGGCATAGATCGAATCGAAAAGTTTGGGAGGAGGAGGGAGGGCGATGGTTAGGCTACGTTAGAGGTGAGCTCATTAATTCAAATAAATCGCTTATGCATCGGCGCGATCTCCAAGAGAGAGAAAGAGAGAGAGATTCCAAGAGAGTAGTGGGAGTAACTTAACGCTTGCCCTGACCAAGACGAATGGAATATCTCTCTCTTTCTCTTTTTCTCTTTCTCTTTCTCTCTTTCGCGTGGCTCTTTCTTATCTCCGATGCATTCCTAAAGAAACTTGCTGCTCTCTGACTTCTTTACCGCGGAATAACTATACTCGCGCGCGAGTTATCCCTATTTCCTCTTCTTACGATAATCTCCGCACGAAACTAACGAGAAAAGGTCACGCCTTTTTCCTTTACTTCCGATCCGAGGGATGGGGGACTGGTATTCCTTGTTTACTCGAACAATAACCATACTATCGAGGTACAAATTAAACCGATTTACGATTATCCGGATAGATCGTCTAACGAACGGTTTATAAAAGCTCATGTTGTTTCTTCTCTTTTTATCTTCTTCTTCTTCTATCTTTCTATTCTTCCTCTCCTCTCCTCTCCTTCTACTCGATATTCCAAGCAGCCGTGAGTAGTGAATCGTTAACGCTTCTGGAAAATATTAACACTTTAATGGCCGCATATCTATGCAAAGTCAAAAATTACAAATTAGGCAATAAAACGATAATTACCTAAAATCAAAGACTTACCGATGAAATACGAAACCAATAGCAATATCTACACTTGTTTACATTCATAAATTATCTCACACACAGAGAGAGTATGGTACTACTCAACAAGAACCTTCGGCGGTAGCATCACACACATGTTGTGTGAGCGGCCATTAAAGTGTTAATGCGCAAACGCGATGTTTCAAAAGGGCGAAAGGATCGGAATCGTTTCGCGAATGGATCGCGAACATCTAATTTCTCGCTTACTCGACTTTATTAACGATCGCCTGATTACAACTCTTCAGACTCTTCAGCCACCCACCCATCCGTTGCGCATCTGCTAAGACGCAACAACAAACGGTGCAATCGAGTTTCACTCTCTTTCTCTCACACATACTATTCCACCTCGATTAGTCGCGATAGAACGAAATCTACCGGGGCGCAAAAAGCATACTACTATCATCTTTCTCTTTCTTCCTTTCTCTCGGTCTTCTTTTCTTCATCACCATCATCATCATCATTATCAAACGTGCGCAATATGATTTTTACAAATTTACACCTAGATCGAAAATTTTGAAATTGTCGCTCAAAGACAAACCTAGATGCATGTTTACGAATGAAACGGTAATTAAATCCACTCCCCCTCCCCCTCCACCCACAAAAGTACACTCTATCTTTGTTGCACGGGATCGTATAAACATTTTCGTTTCTTTTACAATGTTGTAAGCGTTTTTGAAGGCTTCCATAATTCTCAACTTTGCTATATTTTCCAACCATCACCACTGTGTTTTCCTCCTCTTTCTCCTTCTTTCTTTCTTTCTTCCTTTTTTTAGTTTGCTTTACCGATTCGATAATAATCCTACCGTTCTCTCGATTATACGACTGCGACGATCTATAATTTCGTAATTACACGATTTTACGCTTTCCCGCAAGTAGTATTGCGCGCCTCTCTTACAACGATACTATTTAACGCGAATTACATCCTCCCTACTTTTCTTCCTTCGTAAATTTCGAAACAAGTGCATTCTCTCG
Source organism: Polistes dominula (assembly GCF_049000335.1). NCBI lineage: Eukaryota > Metazoa > Arthropoda > Insecta > Hymenoptera > Vespidae > Polistes > Polistes dominula. The sequence goes on along the minus strand of NW_028300916.1, from coordinate 5,463,303 downwards.
AGATGAATTCTTTTTTTTCCCATGGTTCAAACTCCTACACTCGTGAAGTAGCCCGGCAATTGTTGTGATGGGTAATGCGGTAGCAAACGTATTTATAAAAACTGAAAAGGTGGTTCAGAGAAAATTAACGAGAAAATTTGAGAGCGGTACGTTGAAATGGATGGGGGAAAAAAAAAGAAAAGAGATAAACTTAATACTCCGAATTTATTTCTTGAACAGCATAGTATTTCTATCTTTCTCTTTCGTGATTCTTATTTAAATAACATCTCCGTTATGGTAATCGCCATTCGGTAATAATGGTAATAACCTTCGTGTCAGAGAAACGAACGAAGAAAATGGGCCACCACCATGGACACCACCACGACGACAACGATCGTCGGGAATGGTGCAGCTTTTATAAACTCTCTCGTGTGCCGACTTTGTGGCATCGAAAAAGAAAAAGATAAAGAAAACGAAAACGAAAACGAAAACGAAAACGAAAAAAAAAAAATTACAATTCGTGCTCGTGCGCTAGCTCATCGCAAATATGTGTATATAAACCTGAACCTGCGTGTGTACGCACTTATATTCTCGCTTACATTACGCGTTACACGCATCGTACACGGAGAACCTTACAGCCGCCATTCATCGCCATTATTCCTTTCTATCTCTTTTTCTCTTTCTCTTTCTCTTTCTCTTTCTCTTTTTCTTTTTCTTTTTCTTTGACACTGGAATGGAATCCTCTTACGTATCCAACCTCTTACGCGCCGCTGAGTACACTTAATTATTTCAACGTGGACACACCTTCCTGTCTATTCTTTTTTTTTTACTTTTTCTGGACCAATCGATTGCTTCGATATATATTACATATATAAATATATGTATGCATACTTAATATGTTTTATTATTTTATTATACAATTTTTTTTGTATATCATTTTTTGTAAAATATTATTATTATAATTTAATATAATACAGTATAACAAATTACTATATAAATTTTGTTTATAAAATAAAAATAGTTTTATTGTACAATTTATTAATATAAATTAAATATACATATATACTTACATTACCTGTAAAAGAGAGGTAGCATAGAAATTAATAAACGCGTATATTTTTTTATTTCAACAAAACTATTTACTGCAATTGTAAAAATAACGAGTCATCTTCACGCTAAACGTAGTTTGGCGGCAAATTACGAAACGCGATTCCTATGCGTGGTGATTTGTATTTTATGTACAGTGATGTTTACATATACATACGTGGGATATATTATACATAGTACCTACTTGTATACAGGAAACGAGTCGATGATCTCTAGAGAAATTCATTCCTAAATCGTAGGAGCGGTCGTTTAAATCGCATGCTTCCTCCGTTACGCAACGTAACATTATGGAAATGAGACTTTGAAGAAATTAACATTGGTAGATCCTCCCTGTTACTTTTTTACTTAAGCATTTAAAATGTAGCACCGATGAATATGATATGTTATATCTACTACAAAATTGATTTACGTACACCTCGTTAAATACGAACCGTTACAAGTGGAATGATTTTATTCAATAAAAAACGATTTCAAATGGTTCGTATATCATATTCTATCTCTCTCTCTCTTTCTCTCTATCTCTCTTTCTCTTTCTATCCTTCGTTTGATTTTATAAAAATAAAATCAAATAAAATTACGAGATTTTTTTTTTACCTATATAATTACCAACATTTCTTTTGATTTTAAAACGATAAGTCTACGAGAGTCGTGTTAAAGGATTTATCGATTTATCTCGCTAACAGTGCCAACCAAATAAGTTAAATTTACGAGCGAACCAAGCCGCGAGAAAGGAAATCTGAAAATCGAAAGGATCGGAGGCGTCCGAAGGTATAATTCGATTCGCTCGTGAAACGCGCCTTCCTTTAACCGACAGGAAACAAAGTGGGCGCATCTTAATGGATTACACTTGTAGAAATCGCCTACTGCCGATACACGTACGTACTTACGTACTTACACCTCCTGTACCGCCAATTATAATGCTTTCTCGGTATATAAATACAAGATTTTATTGGTTGTCGTTGTTGGACATTGGCACGGTAGTGGAGACATTGATCGGATGCTACAACGTTTAAAAGAAATTTCTTTGGAACGCTCGAAATGTACTGGAAAATGTTTCGTAACGAGTTAAATTCTTAATAACTATTAATCTTTCAAGAAATAATAATAAGTTTATTTGAAGAAAAATTCCAATCTTTTTACTTTGATTATTATTATATTATATACAAGAAAAAATCAAATATTTTTCATAATAGTTATATACTAATAATTAAATATCTCGGAAAAAATTTTCTAATATTAAAATTTATGTTTAACATTATGAAATATAATAAATAATATTTTAATAACGTAAAGTATAATTTTGTATTTTAATCGTAACGCAAGTTGCTTGCATGAGTAAACACGAGGGTCAAGCAATAATGCATTTTAATAGATAAAAGTTAATAATAGCAACAATTTTAATACGATAATACTATAAAGTTGTAAAGAAATCTTTGCATCAGCACTTGCTTCGAAAGAGAATGTGCAATCGATAAAAAAAGAAAATGCAAACTGCAATAATGACCTAGCACGATATCTCGACCCGCGGAGGAGCTAACGCATCAGGATTTAAAGTTTGTTGTTTTTTATTTTTTTAAAGTACTTGGATACTAGAAGGAAGGAAGGAAGGAAGGAAGGTATCCGAGATTCCGACGACGTTCAGCACGTTCTCTGAATGGCCCATTGTGTGTCGTCCGATCGACGTGGATTTTTTTTTTTTTTTTTTTCATTTGAATCGGCAATGGAACTCGCGCCGGTCGCCCTCGATAGGCAAGCGGCAAGAATAAATTAACGTTGCCGGTTAAAACGTATACGCAAACGAGTACGTATAGTTCGTTCGTTTATGTTAAGTGTCGCAACGTATTCCATTGTGCGTAAGCTGAGAGAAAATCTTTCATTTACTTCTTCTCGGTTAGGGCGGCAAATAAGAAATTCAGTTTTGTTCTATTTCTTGCATCATTGAAAAAAAAGGGCGCTGAGAAATCTGTGACTTTTGAATAATATACCATAATTCAATTTCCCTTCGTTGATTTAGATGTCTTTTCTATATACATACATGGAATTAAGTATAATTCCATGAATTCAGTAAAAGATCTATAATAAATCGATAAGCGGAGAAATAGCTAATCATCTCGTATCATTTTCAAACCGGATTATAGTATTTCTCGATATATCAAAAAGAAACAAAAATAGAATGAAACAAAAAAAAAACGAAATAAGTTCTACGATGTGAATAGAATTTACGATATATGATGTCTGCAGTTATCGTTAAAAAGGGATCGACGCGAACCCATGAAAAATAAGAGCAAAATACAATAATCGATCATAAATTCGTTTCTAGCACGTTCTAGAGAAGAAGAGGGAAAGAAAACGAGAGAATAGAAATAATCTCTTGGAAAGAAGTGAAAAACGTTTTATTGAGTCACGAGAAATCTATCGTAGAAAAAGAGAAAGAGAGAAAGAAGTCGTGGAAGTGGTTAAAGTGTGCAAAAAGATCTCTCGAATGTCCTCCTCCGACGTATTCCTATCGCAAATCTCGAAAAGGAACTGTCTGAACAACCAACCCCGACCATCGCGAGAATGCGACTGTAGAAGATTAGGGATAGGAAAAGAGAAGCAAGCAAAAGTTGTGCTTGCACGCACTATCGAAGGGTGCCTGCCTGCCTGCCTGCCTGCTGCCCTCCTCCTCTCATCCCTTTAGGTGTCACCTTCTTCTATCGAGTTTCTTTACTTGTCTCATTCTCTCTTTCTTATTTTACGCGCAAGCAGTTTCGCGCACGCACGATAAGTTGTGTTATTCACCATGGTTTACCAGTGGCTGAGGTGATAGGCGGGCGCCAAGACCACCGACTGTCTGGGAATGTATGCAGCACCTCCCTCCCTTCTTCTCCTTTTTCCTCTCTCTCACTCTTGTATTTCATTCTCTTTCCCTTTCGATAGCGTTCAGAAATCGGTACTCGTCGCGATTTAAGCGACACCGCATTATCGAACAATGGGGATTCGGGAGAACCGACTTATACGATAGAAACAAACCCAAAGTACATAAGAAGGCGACAAACTCTCTCGACTTCACGAGTGTCTTTTAATCGACACCGCAAAGTGTACCGAAAGATAAGACTACGATGCGCGTTACGAATTAATACCTGGAGATATCGGGTGAGTGGTGGTATTCGAGTACAGAAGTATATACGTCGTTCAAGTAAATCTCCAAGAAAAACTGTACAAGTACAGATTATCCTCAGAAAGGTTCTTCTTATTTTTTGATAATCAAAACTCCCGACTTTTGTGACTTCATCAATGCATTAGTACAAATTATTCACCTTATCAAATATAATCTAGAGAGATGTCATATCCCCATCTAATATTAATAACATTTCGATAAGGTCTGTTGCGTATGAATATACTTATTATAATATAATAAAATATTTCATGATAAGTTGTTCAAATACATTCGTGTGTCACTATGTTAGGTACAAATGCAAATGAAAAGATTCGAGAGGTCGATAGAGGTCTCGCGAGTTTCGATTAAAAATATGAGAACGAGAGAGAGAAAGAGAGATTGGTGTGGTGGCGGCTGGTTGCACAGTTGGGTTCAGACTCGTTTCGTCGACTCCTACAAACGAGACAATCCGCTTTTAACGACGCAAGTTACGAAAGAGAAACTGAGAAGAGAGGCAAAAGGCAGCAGCAGCAGCAGCAGCAGCAACAGCAGCACGCGCCTGTAAACGTTTCGTCGTAGTTGGCAGCATTTTTCATGCCGACTTGGTACGAGCCACGAGCCTGTCGTACACATATACATACATATACATATATCTACCTAACATAAGGAGGAGGTCTGCTTGTTGTGGGCTTTGTGAGCAGTGTGAGCCTTTTTAAGGAGCGTTTTATTTTCGTACTGGACACGACCACCGTTAATCTCGACCTTCTTACCTCGGCGATGATCCGACCGATAAATTCCGCGATTCTCGTGCACTGTGCACTGTTTCGAACTCTCGTATATGTTGTTCCTCTTCTTTCTTTTCTTTACCTTCTTTCGTTATATTTACACACACACACACACAAGTATACTTATTAAATAAAAAAAATATACATCTACGTATAGAGTTAGGATATGCTTAACACGTTCCGTGCCAAACCTTCTTTTCTGCCTGACTTGTCGTTCAAGCCATTTTTTTACACGTGGCCTGAAAAATCAAATTAAACGTGTTAAAAGATGATTTGATTTAACACTAGATTTACAGATGTTTTATTCAATACCTTTTTTTTTTTAAACTTCCAAACATTGTTTGAATGAACAACAAGTGAGAACAGAGAAAGAAATTATCATTTACGTCATATTATTTCATTATGGCATTTAAAAATCAATATATAGTTTTTTTTTTTCAAAAATAATATTTAAATTATATGTATGTACCAAAAAAAAAAAAAATGTGAAATGAGTCAAATTGGCTCGGTCCGTAAATCTAGCGTTAAGAATGTTTAGATAATCGACGAGTGGACTTGAGTCACGTAATCGGGGGCCTCGTGTATGGTAATTAAGCCACGTGTCGTAATCCTTTCTTAAATCACGATAAATCCTGTTCCTCTCGCTTTGCCACTGTATACTCGCAAAACTTGCTTATACGTTAAGATCGAATACAAGAATAATCTTGTGAGATCAATTTTTTTGTTTGTGTTGATCATTAATGTCAAATTAGATATTTCTCTTAAGATATAATATTTTTTTTTTTCTAAGTTGAATAAACCTAAATTGTTTTCGTTCGATCCAATACGAGAGTAATCTTATAAGATGAATTTTTTGTTGTTATCATTTATATTAAATTATAAATATATTAAATATATATTTAAATATATATATTTTTTAATAATAATATATAATATATATAATATATTTTTTAATTTTAATTAAAATATATATATATAATTTTTTTTTTAAAGTTGAATAATACGAGGTTGTTTTCCGTGTAATACAAATTTGAAAACTTTGCGTTATAACCAAAAATCATGGATTATTTCATATTGACAATCTTGACGTCGAAGTTACGAATATTACTGTGACTCCATCACTGTATTTGATATTATTAGTTGATCACAAATCAAAGTCGTTGAAATTCGAATTAATTTGACGTTCTTTACAACACATAAACGTAACATATATAACGGGTTTCGAACTCATGCGAGATCCTATTATATTTCATTGGTATCTCTCGTCTCTGAAGTTCCCTTAGACGCTGGCGTTAAAGATCAACCAAGGTGATATCTCTTGCCCGTATGTAAGCTGACTTTATAATCATCGAAATGAAAGATAAAAAAAAAAAGAGATAGAGAGTGAGAGAGAATGTGTGCGTTCTATCGCTATACATCCGTATGGTCCCCGCCCTCAATTCGTATAATTTATCAATTATCCGGGTTCGTGATTAATCGTCCTTTTTGGTCACCGCTATTTCATGACACAGGACGAAGAAGAAGAAGGAGAAGAAGTGGATAATGTCAAATGAAAGATAGAAGAGGAGAAAGCAAAAAAGAGAAAGAGAAAGAGAGAGAGAGAGAGAGAGAAAAGAGTCGTATCGCGACGTAGACATTCGTTTTCAGGCTCGTCGTTATACATTTCGTTTGTGGGATATGTTGTGAACGACGTTAGAATATGCACGATCCGTGTCTTCGATCAAGCATCTTTTACCATCCACACCGACTACAGAAAATAGATAACGTTAGACGATTAAATCTATGGTTCTACCTACGACAATTTCGTCTAGCGAGATACGATCGTAGAAAGGACATCGATGGATGATTGTTATTTCTTCTTTTAAAATTGTTATCTTGTTGTTGTTTCGATGTGTGTAGGGTGGTATGACGAGTCGTGTAGTTAACACATTAGCAACCTCTGACGTGAATTCACGTCATTTATAAATTTGAAAAATTTATTTAAAAAAAAATAAATAAATATTAATGTAAAAATCGTTGTTTCTTTTCCAAAATACCTGTAATATAATGTTAAATAAATTCAGCACACAATAATAACAATTGGTCTATTGTTTACCTATAAAGCAATTGTACAAATTATAAAAATCTTTTTATTTTCAATTAATCAAGTAATTAGAAACGGACAAAATTTGGCCGTTCGCTAATGTGTTAATAATTTGTCTTGAATAATTTTTTTTTTTTTTTTTTTTTTGGTTAAGAGATAATATACAATCGAAGGTAGGAATGCGAATTAAATTCGTCACGGATCATCGTCGTGTGAAATATTTCGAAGTGAAACAAACTTCACTTCGTTGTAAGATCTAATGAGGCTACTATCGTGACAGGTACACTTAGATCTCAGCGTGTATCTGATCGTTGGCAACGAGTGTAAATATCCAGGAGACTGATTGCGCGAACGAGACGAAGGGAACGATCAACTTGAACAAGAAGAAGATAGGTACTTACTTTACTAGAGACGAATAACACACACACACACACACACACACATGGCATGCTTTAATGTGTACGACCCTGACGAGATGGAGCTAGCGCTTAGAATACCTGCGTGAACCTGTACCCCTATGTTGAGCCACGTAATCCTTGGCCTTACGATCGAATCGCTGCTACCACTTTACGATCCTTACCTGTTATTACATATCAATCTTATATCACGTGTTTGCAAATCGATTATACATATTGTTACAACCCACGATCAGATTATTATTTCATAAGATTCGACTTATACAAAAAAATATATTGGCTTGTCCGGTAAGTTCTGTGCCGATTTTGACGGAAGATTGAAATGCTAATGTATTTAAGTTATTTTTTTCTTTATGTTCCACAACCTTTTCTCAATCTTTAAGAAGAGGTAACTTTGAAAATTTTATTCTTCCAGAACTCTAGAACTTTTTAGGTTTTTTTTTTTACAAAAGAATTACTTTATACCCACCTACCGAACTTTCCAAACAACCCCAAGACGTTAAGTAAAACTAATACATTGATAACAAAATAAAAAGGAAAAAAGAAAAAATGATGCAATTAAATTTGTTCGATCTTTAGTAGTTCTTTACCTTGCGTGTAATTTCAAAGTTTCTTTAAAATCGCATAATGCAAATAGTTATACGCGTTGCGTGTTAGCGCGTAGCGCGTGCCTTGAAGGCGCGGGTGTGTCTTCTCTCTCGCACACACTTAAGAACCTTGGAAAACGTGCATGAGAATAGTGTACACGATCTTACCATGCAAGAAGAGAGAGAAAGAGAGAATCGTCTATGCGGTCGTCCCGCGTGCATCGTGATATCACGATTCGCGCTACCATAATAATTTTCATCCTGCGATACGAGCTTGCTAACGTAAAACGCGCGTCGTTATTTTGTACAACACGGCACACGATCTCACCACCACCGTGGTAATAGTAACTGACCGGTTCTCTATCCCTCTTGGACTCTATATGCGAGTTTATACGCTAATTTGTTCTTATACTCAAAACTTAGGTATATCGAAATCGTAAAACGATTTTATTCGAATTGACAACAGAACGGCAGCTTCGGCGGCTTTCCTGTCTTGTGCGTAATTACTTTTTTCTTTTCTTTTCTCTTACACAAATTTATCTAATTGAAATAAATACGTGAAGATAACAAAAGTAAAAATATATAAAATATATATAAATGTGTATTTCTTTTCGTCATATCGTAGAAATAAGTTAGTAAATTAGGCATGGTCGAGTTCTCGAGATTATTTCCGATATTCTCTAACCGATATTATTCCACGTTCAACATAGTCACGATATATATACTATATTGGGATCTCTACCACTTGAATACGCTATCTGGTGGCTAAATTCAAAATTATAGTAGATAGGTCGAATTGCTACGCCACGCCCCTGCCAAAGATCCCAATACTAGGATACTCCAGCCACGCGTTGATATAACTGGCTAAGTAAATCCTTAAATTAGCAATAAAAAATAAAAATAATCGCGATAAAAACTATTCTATATCCTAAATTGAAAAAAATCACACAAAATAAAACAAATTTCATTAATATATGTTCAGTAGTTCCAAAGTTCATTGGAAACAACCAACAATGTGACACTGAATTTTTATTGACAAAGATTTATATATCTTCACGACGTAGATGATATTCCAAATGGAAAGCTCAAAGGAAATCACCGGCAAGATCGTAATCGATGAAAGATATCTGTGCTAGCGTATCTCTGGTCGGTTTCTCTCGTCCTGTGCACAGGTAGAAACGTTAAGATAGTTCACGTAGGAGTTAGAAAAAGATGGAAAGAGAGAGAGAGAGAGGTGTGGCGGTATACGAAGGGCAACTCTCCGGTGGTGAAGTCCCATACTGGTAGTACTAGTCCCATTAGTAGTCGACCGTAGGATCACCGTGCACTCGTAAGTTACCAACCAGCTGCCGCCGTTGGCTTGCTAAGTTGAGTAAGTACTACTCGACTACTCCCCCGCGTGATAGCGAATCCCATGTTCTCCTATCCGTCTCTCTCTCTCTCTCTCTCTTTTCTTTTTCTCTGGGTGAAAACGAGATGGAAATGCGAAAGAAAGAGAGAGAGAGAGAGAGAGACTACCCCGTTCACAGATATCGTTGTATACTTTTTATATTTTTTTTTATTCGTTGCCATTCGTGTCGATGTTGTACAATCTATGAATATATGTGTGTGTGTACTAACGTATTCCATCGTAGAATTGCATTAATGTCTTCCACCCTAGGAATTTATTAGATTCCTCGATTTCTTTGTAGAAGAATATCTAAATATAGTAAGTCGTTCGAAATAGTAGTTAGAGAAACTGTTTGCGCTAGTAATAGGATTTGAAAGAAATCCTTGAGATCGGTATTGATCGTAATAACGAGATCGCATAAAGTGAACGAAAATGATAATTTGCTCGATGAAAACTTGATCACGGTTTAATAACCACTTTGACAATGATTCTTATCAAAATATTAATAATAAACGATCGTGGTGTGTTTCTAGCTATCAAGAAAAATGTCAGGACTCTTGAATTATCTAAGGAGATTTAATTAGCAACGAAAGAGTTTGAGGCTTATATTGCTTTCGTGAATAATTACTGTTACCTGGCGTTAAAGGGAAAATCAATCTCGTTCGAGATCGATTAGGCGCGCGATCGGGGGCGCGCTTGCTTGCTTGCTTGCTTTTACTCGCGAACAGCGAATTATGCCGGTCGATAATCGATTTCGTCTTTCGATTTCTAATCTACGTGGAAACTGGACTTATCTCGCTTTAATGTTACTAGCTACTTTCCACTCTTCCATGCTTAGTATACTACTACGACTTATAACACGTATGTGATAAGCTTGAGTAGTACCTAAGCGAGAATAGATACAAATCGAGCCGTAAAATGTTCTGATTAAAGACATTGGCTTTTGAAAGAAAAAACAAAAAACGAAAAAAAAAATAGTCTTAACGAAATCGGGAGAGATCGTATCGAACGTATGAACCGATTTTACTGTCGCGAACCGTTTAATCGACTCGTTGATTCGTTTCAGAGATCCCTTTAAAAGATCTCTGTGATGCAACACGTAGCTATTTTCGAACGTGCAAGAAACCCGGATAAAATAATAATATAACGTGGTATAGGATTAAAGCCTCGATAAGGAAGATGAGAATCGTGACGTAGAGAAAGATCTCGTTTGTCGTCACATTTCAAATAAATGGAAAAAAAAATCTAAATTATCGGTATTGATTCTGCATTGACACCTGTTCGTATCCTGAGGACTCGTTTGAAAATTACTTACCTACACCATGGATCTCGAGTGAACGAGCTATAAAGCGGTTGACATAGATACGTGTAGAGAGATAAGCGATTTCCACGACCTAGATACCGATCTATACATTTGGATCGGCAACGAGGAGCTCTCGTGTATACGATCGTATTAAAGCAGGAATTGAATTATAAGGGCGGAAACGCGTCCAATTAATAGCATTATAAATTCAAATACGAACCGGTACTCTATCGCGAACAATGTATCCAAGGGAGGTCGTCTCTCCGTATTCGTATTATCAATGAAAGGTGTTTTCCAACGCAGAAACAGTAAATGACCCGACTAACATAAGCAGTATTCTAAAGAAACAAAAAATTTCTAAAGAAGGAAAAAAATTGTCTTCGTTAGTAACCCCGAGTCTTATTTCATTCTACTTCTAGTCCCTTTTTCGCGGCACCTTTCTTCTATCGATTGGATTTAATAATTCGCCACGCGCGAATGATTTTCACCCGTTGGATACGATTCACTCGTTAATCAAGCTTTTTACGTCTTAATATAAAGTGTAAGAAAACGCAACGATAAATACACGCACTCTCGTGAATTTCTCTTGTATGCGCTTCACTGAGCAAAATCATACCAATCGCTTATCTAAACTAATTGATTTACGACTTTCCACGATATCGAAAGGAAAACGAATGAAAGAAACGTGTAGTTAGAAGACGAGGAGAAAGAAATGAAAATCGCGAATAAATCGTCTTTGACGCCCATAACGTTCCTTCATAAATTCATCCTTCCGATACATATATATTCATATATTCCAAAAAAGTCCCGTGGGAGTCACCATAAATCGCGAGTTAACGAGACCCAACAAAAATTCTTCCAATAAAAAACGAAAAGTATTGGATCGTTGTGTTCCGAATCGAAGATTGTATCTGTTGACGGCTAGAGAGTTAATTCACCATAAACCACCACCACCGCCGACCCCATATACTTACTTGCGAACTTGGAACTAAGGTAAGTCCAATCAGGACTCGCTAGAAACGAGCGAATATTAGAGACTTATTGTATCGTTATCTTTGACAATCGCCGATACTGCTATTATCCTCCATGTGTCGTTGTCTGCTGCTGTTGTGTTCTCTGTTTGTGTATTGTGCTCTCGTGTACGCCCTCGATCCGGCATGTTATACGCTCCACGCGACTTATATTCGTTCGAGCCGAACGAGAAGGAGCTCGAAAAGCAAGAACGGCGTCACCGTCTAGCTATCGACATTCCCGATTGGACAAAAATTCCTCCTCGCCCGAACACCCAGTGACTCAGAACTGGAAGCAGCACTTTACGATACCGCGCGGGGGCTCCGCCGTCACGTTTTGCGAATACGAAGCAATAAATAAGGCGGTATCGGTAGTAATCGATGGAGCGCACAAAACCTAATCCCCTCCCCCCACCGCACCCCTCAACACCAACTTGCTCTCACCTTTATAACGACGATAATCGTGTAAGCGATGGATAGCCACCTATCTATCCAACATTATCTTAACCAACAATGTGACACTGAATATTGATATTATGAAAATATGTACGTTTAACAAATATTACATATATGAAAAGAGTATAATTTTCTAAACGTTTCCATTTCAAGATACCACACGAGATACCTTATATTATAATATTAAATCCTGATTCCCCCAAGAAGCCCCATAAGATAGTGACTTCTGAAGGAGCGATAGATCGCAAGGTGGAAAATATTATAGTGTCCTTATGTAAGAGGCCAGACCTAACTCCCCTGCCGTGTGCTACCGAGGCGTCGATGCGAAAACCATAACGTAGACCAACACGTGATTGTACGGAGGCATGCGAAATCTCGCCGTAGGAGTATCCCCGAGAGAGAGAGAGAGAGAGAGAGAGTATCGCTAGGTAGGCATTACTATTTGTCGAGATCCTATCTCTGGCTGGGTGTAGCAAGTTATTACAGGCAGAAGAACGTTCTCTTCGCAGGACGATGACTAGTGACCCTGAACTCGGAAGAACCTTCTTTACACCATCTCTCTTTTTCTCTCTTCTACTCTCCTATCGCTTTACTGCAATCTTTACTCTCCTGTTTTCATACTTTCGGCAGAGGACAAGAAGAAGAAGAAGAAGAAGAAGAATATACTCTCTTTATCTTTCTCTCTGTTTTTCTCTTATTCGCGAATGAGGCGAGAAACGGGAAACCAGTGAGCCCGTTATCGATGGCGAAAGCTCGACGAAATCCTTTCCATGGCTGGTTATCAATTATCGACGATATTCGCTAGATTCTACAAACCAACACGGCACGCACAACCATAAAGCATGCGACACCGACTGATATACGTTCTTGCTGCTCATCCTACCTATCCTCCTTCCATAATCCATCTTCACATTTAACATTTCCGATTTCTTCCCCATCTCTTACTTTTCTTTTATCATGGGCGTCGGCTTGTTGGTAATAGTAGTAGTAGTACTAGGTTGCATTTCAATATTATAACCAATAACACTTGAATATTGTTTTTTTTTTCATAAATATTTTTCAAAATCTATCATCAATCTATTCTATAATAAATAACATTCGTATATACTTTTTTTTTTGATATTATAAATCACAAACGATATTATTATTTTCGATTCAATTCGAATAGAATTCTCGTCACGAGTTTTTAATTTTTATGTTCTTTTTTTTTTTGTCTTTTTCTACTTTATACAATCTTAAGTATACTTCGGTTCGTTCGGTTGTTTGTTCAGTAAACAGACGACTACGATCTCTCCTAGGCAAGAGTATACCTACAAAACGGTACCAATCATAGTCTTCTTCATCCGGGATGCTGAAGTATCTCTCCCATTCTTCGAATAGGCGCCAATGCTTATATATTATACTTGAGCACGCGTGTGTGGTCATCTCATGGTATGCCAAGTGGTTGCAAGCTTCAGGTAGCACGTTATTTGGCGCCACGGGAGTCATCGATCGGGCTTGGAAGAAGGCAATGATTTATCTTTATCCCCTCCCCCTATACTTCTTGATCCTAACGTAGACAATAATGTTGTAACAGAGAGAATTATTCAAGCCGTCCTACCGACGATAAGAAAATCGCAACAAAAAAAATCATCAACTTTATGACTGCGTCATGACTCGATAACTTATCGTAAGTATAGTACGATAAAAATGATTAACTTTGCAGTTTAATTCATGCCAGTTATCATATTTTTCTCTTACCCAGTATCTCTCTCTCTCTCTCTCTCTCACTTTTAATGCTTCTCGTAACACGATCCATTCTCGTCTGAAAGTAAGCAAAGGCGACAGAAAGCAAGAGACACACACACACACACACACACACACACGATGATTCAGTGACGTCGTCGTTGAAAACAAGCTTACGTGTTAGAAAAGGAGAAATGCATAGAAATGATTAATTCCACGGTTAATTACTGGTTTAGTTGAATATAAGAGTTTTATAGTCTTTTCTTCTTTGAAAGTACTTCTTACCTTAGACGAAGATTTGTTAGTCTGGCTTGCTCGTCCTATAAATTCAACGACTATCTAGGAACTTTGTCGTAAATGTTTATTATTCTTCTCTCTCTCTCTTTCTTTCTTATTTAAAAAAAAAAAAAAAAAAGAAAAAGATATGATAACTTATATAGCTTAATAATATAATCACGATAATAGATAATAATTATCATCGAATAAATTCTCACAGTTAATGTGAGTGACATTATCCCAGCTTCCTAAATTACGCGATTTAAATTGGTAGTATAAATCGTGGGAGTAAAGAGAGAAGTAGAAGAAGAAGAAGAAGAAGTATTGTGTAAAATTACAACAAAACTTATGATGACACGCTGGTTCTCGATGAATCGCAAAAATCAACGATCAGTTTTCCCACCGTACGAAAGAATTGACTCGTAAGTGTTTTTCCCACAGGTGGGGACTATAAAACATATCCTACCCCACGAATTGGTACGAAGCATATGCTCCTCTCGTTGCCCCCCTCCCCCTCCTCCCCCTTCAGTCCCCCCTTCAATTCCCATTTGTATTCATCTTCCTTTCTCTCTTTCTCTCTCTTTTATTTTCGATGCTCACCCTTCGTGAACAAATCTGTAAACTATACGTGTGTGTGTGTGTGTGTGTGCATATGCGTATGGTAAAACATCGTTCATAAAAAGTAAGTGGTTGCTGGTGTTTGGTTTCGTGTATTAAATGTTGACACACGGTTTTTCTATCACGGATAAAAAGGTCGAAGGTCCATCAAAATTGGTTCTCTTCGTTATTAATTACATAGAAATAGGACTGTACGACGTTCGTTTCGATAAACATAATATACTTTAAAAGGATTATTTCCCTTATTATAATTAGATAATTTAAATTATTAATATATTAATATTCCAAAAAAAAAAAAAGACAAAGTATTTTTGTATCAAAATACTTTATAGTCTTTGTACTTTCTTTATTATTCTCGTGTAATTATTAATAATTTCTAAATTTTCGAAAAAAATTCTAAAAATTACTTTCTAATTCTGTATCTTTTTTAGTTTAATCTACCATTTTTCAGAGTAAATTTATTCAATTTTGATGGATACGTTATCGTGCATTGAATAAAAATCTTCTCATATTTCTCGTTACGATTGATCAAACATCTTCGAAAGGTGTTAATTAAAAAGAAAAAAAACTCTACGAGTCATTCTAGATTTTATTAGAAATAGATAAAAAAAAAAGAAAAAATATAATAACAAAAACTTGTGTTAGGACACACCACGTTGCTAGTAACTTATCGTAAAACACGAGAGCAATAAAAGCAAAATCACATATAAAAGTTTCATTATGCTTACCGTAACGTATAATATTCCCATATTCACTCGTCAACATGTCGACTTAGCTAAACTCTCACGAGCAAATAGATTTCGTTAAAACGCACGACTAGTAGAAACGAAGGTCCCAAAGCTTTTTATATCCAGATAAGGGCTACTAAGAGTTCCGTACTCCAAGATATCTCTTTTCGCATGTTAACGAATGCACAGAGCACCGGTTGTGTTTTGTAGGATACTTCTAGCTAACAAGAGCGTCCCTCAAAGAAAGAGGAAAAGAAAGAGAGAGAGAAGGAGATAATGTAGAACGCGGAGGTAGCATAAGAGAAAGAGAGAGATAGACAATCACGAGAGAAACTCTTGTCCATCCCACGAACGACGATAGGTACTGATTTGCAGACAATAGTTCTTAAAAGGGTATAACGTGGTGCACACTCGTGCTTACGACAATGGACACGTGACATTCGCGTGCTGCGGATGACAGTTGACTTCGTCTTAACACGTGACAGGACAAACGCGAATTTAGTTCCTTTCTCTCTCTTTCTCTTTCTCTTTTTATCAGTTTCCCTTCTCTAACGGAAACACATCGTCAATGTCGAATCCACGCGCAAATTATTATATCGGCATAGTTATCATTAACGCATCGTGATTGATAGCGTATTGTTGTTGATTATGGTCGGACGAGTAACTCGATCTTCTTTCTTGGCATCATCAATGATTGTCTCTATGCTTAAACGAAATAAGAGTGCAAAGTAAATTTGAAAAAATATGAATCAAAAGAGCTTATGAATAAACTATGGACTCATCCATCAATTTCGATTGAATATTTTGCATGAAAGGATTTTAGTTTAGTATTTTACTCGTTAAACAGGATGTTACTTGATATTAATTACACGTGGCTCCAAGCGCGTTAAAATAAAAAATACGAAATGGTGTCATAACTTTCCCCACATGGTCTTTACAAGAGATAGCGTGATTTAAATCACACACACAACCATATATATATAAACCTCACTACTTTTCGGAAAAAACCCTTAGGACTTTATTAAATGGCTTCTAATCAATAGATATTTCTTTTTATCCTTTTTACTCATTCTAGACAAACATAATCTTAGTTTATCATTTTTGTAACATTTTTTTTAATTTTCTATTCAGATTATTTGCAATTGGATGTTGTGAATTGTTATTTAAGTGTCTTGCGACCGAATATTAACGCCAGTTTCGTGAAAATCTGCAGAAAGAAAATACTTGGAAAATTTCAAAGAGTTCGACGGGAGGCGTTTTTGCATTGCTTGCATTATATATCTATATATATACAGAAGAGTATCAGTGTAAAACGTTTCACAGATCGTCGATTTTTAATGAATACAGCTTCATTAGCAAAAGAAAGATAGGCTGTGACAGTAGCAGCAGCACCATGTTGCCCGGTGCGGATCGGACCGGACCAGAGACCGTGTTCACGTCTTGTTACGACGCCTAATAGTGCGTCCCTCCCTCCCTCCTTTCTTCGGCAGAGAGGTAGATCGATATCCATGCGTATCGATATACTACTATTAGCCGATCGTTATACGATCTCTTGTAACATAGGTAACCGAGGACTAATTAATCCGATAATATGACCCAGTTTAGCTGAGTACTCCCTTCTCGAGAGTAGCTATTGCTTGTTCATTTTTTATTTAATATGTGTACACACATATATATGTATATATAGTAGCTGTGCCCTGCCACATGTTGCTGCAATTCAGTTTGATTAAATAGAAAAAAAAATGATAAAGCATAAATTTTTAAAATTTTACACCTCCTTCTTCCAAGAAAAATTCTGTGAAAGATAACCTATCTTGTTCCTTCATCCCTTTAGAAGACGGCACAAAATAATCAAACTCATTTTTAACATCATGTAACAAAAAATTAAATATAAGTCCTGAGGTTTTTTCCGAAAAGTCCGTAGAGATTTGCGAAAAGTCTGTAGGGTATTTCCGAAAAGTCCGTAGGGTATTTTTAATTAGGCCTCGTAAAAGAGTCTCGTAAACGAGCCTCGTAAAAGAGCCTCGTAAACGAGTTTCTTCTATTTAAAAACTTTTCTATTTCTTTGAAAAATTAGTATAAATTTCCTAATTATGCAAACATTATAATTAAAAAACAAAACGAAAAATTAAACGAAATGTACATTTTTATACATATACATAGATATATATCGTTTTCTTGTATAGAAATATATGCATTGGTGTATATACAATATACGTACATACAAAAATATACTTTGTCCATTTTATAACGAAACCGAAGTGCGTAAAGAATCCGTCTCCTTCTCTTTCTCTTTTTCTTTCTCTCAGTATCTGCTTATATATATATATATATATATATATATATATATATTTCGCTATCTCTTTCTCGTTGAAGTAAATGGTGGGCCCCTCTCAGAGCAACGCCGGTGGTGGCTGCTGGCGCGTCGAGCACACGAGCCGGCAATAACAGCTATGCCGACCACGCTAACGAGCTGAATTAATTTATACTCATTGAATTTTGTTGTGGCAGAACCGCTTTTCGAGAAGTCATAATAAGGACACCACGGGGCATTACGATTATTTAGTGTCTGCTCTCTCTCTCTCTCTCTCTCTCTCTCTCTCTCTTGCTTTCGTCTGTCCCTTTCTTCTTTTTCACATTTTCATTTTCTTTTTCTTTTTCTTTTTCTTTTTATTATTATACTTCTTCTTCTTCTTCTTCTTCTTTTTCCACTTCATTCTTCCTTCCTATATTTACGTGAGAAATCTAAAGATCGAAAGGTATTACAGAATACGGGGTAGAATGGAGACTTTAATAAGTACACCGTACGGTTGCACCGAACCAGTATCACATGCGAGGAACGATTAATTACGAGATAAAGATAAAAGATTTATAAGCATTAAACATGGGAAAACTTGGCATCGATGGAACGTCGGTAAATAGAAGCAATAGAGATAGAGAGAGAGAGAGAGAGAGAGAGAGAGAGAGAGAGATGGAAAAGGAAATTGAAATAGATAGATGAACTTTCGTTTTATAAGTCTACGTCGTAGAACCCCGACGAGGTATAGTGATTTATCACGATTGAAAAAGAAACAATTATACTTTTACGAGCAGTTACCAGAGAACCGATCGACAAACTTTCGCTTATGTTGCGTGTATGAATGGTTTTCTGCGCGTTAAAAAAAAAAAAAAAAATAAGAAAAATCTTGTTTGTATATTTCGGCGATTACAAAGACGTTATTATATCGTACGTAATATAACACAATGGTATTCCATTAAACGTCTAGGGTCGACTTTTGATGGTGCTCGGGTGGTTTCATTCGATAGACACTTTGGTTCCCACAGGTCCACTCTCATCGAGTCTACGTTTATAGTGCGAGCTAGCATATTGTCGATGTTGACAAAAGCCGTGGGGGGTTTCAAGAAGATCCGGTGGACCCGTATCATCCCTCTAAAGCGAGAGAGTTGAAGAGGGGTGCACCCACCAGCAACAGCAGCATCACCAATCGTTGCCTTGGAGGCACCTTCGCGTAGGGTGGGAAAGCGTGACCACCATCTCATTATCGGTTCCCATGGGTACACGGATGCATGCGAGCAAGCAAACGTTCGTGTGCTCTGTTCACGTGGTCGCGTGTATGCCGCAGGTCTCCGTTCGAGAATAATCCATACGAGGGTGCATCGCATTATGTAATATTCTGATGGAGCATACCGCCATCATTGACTAAACGAACTACCAATCTCTTTCTTTTACTCGCGTGTGAACAATCCTGACCCACAATGTACCTTATTCCAATTATCTTTCTATTGGGCATTATTATTCTTTTTTCTTTTTTTTTCTTTTTAACTATCTCTACTAACATTTTATGTCATCATTCGTTTACGAACGTTCTCTAACGAGCGTTGTAAATTCGTCGCTATATAAAAGTATATATTAATATTAAATACTTTTTGTCCAAGTTTCACAGTTCAAAGTTCAAACTACTAGCAAAAGGTTTAATGTTTGATCTCGAGATTCGTTCCGATATCATCGACAGCTTCTTGGAACGCTCGAGATGACAACGATTGATCCGACCTTTGAACCTCCACGAGGATCACCTGAAATTTGATACGGTGGCCTCATCGATCGTGGGAAAGTAAAAATAACTCTAGAATAAACTTCGATAATAAATATTTTACATACAAGAATATCAGTTATTTGTATCCCTTTACACGTGGCTAAAAACTCAGGTTAATATTGAAGTATCTCAAATTGAAATATGTCGACAGTATAGTATTGAAGTATATCGATAGTAAATATCTATTCAGTAATAAACCTGTAGAAGATTATAAAAAATAAATATTGACTTTCTTTTCTATAAATATATATTGCTCAATGTCAAATAAGATTATTTTCAATGCAAGGGATTTTGTGTGATATAACAAGATTTCATTATAATCGTGAATAATCTATTTTTAACGTAACAGTAGAGAAACCTATACTAGTATCGTGCAGAATATGATAATGTCCTCCTGTAGGACATGCGCGGGTGAATACACGTTCAAATATATTACAAACGTGAGATAGCCAGTGAAGGAAAATAAATCCAGATCGCAAACACAATTCCGGTTCCATTTGGTGTTCTCATTTTGGCGACGGGAACTTTTTCGCGTTATCTTTGTACACCATTGTTCCAATGATAGACCATAGGTTAGCGAAGTACCACGTGCGTGTCGGCACGTGGCCAGAACTGACTGGATTCATATAATTCAATTCCGGAGTCGAGCATGACGAAGACAGAAGGAAGAAGAGAGAAGAGATCTCTCTCAGTGAAATTCATGGAACACCCTATGAGAACGGTGCTAGTCAGTTAGGTATTGTTTCCCTTTATCTCGGCTACGAAACCATACGAGAAATAGATCCTAGTATCCCTTTATCGAGGAAGCAAGAGATGTGATCGCACGTGTTACCTATATCCGGTCGTTCGTTCCTTCATTCGCAATTCTTTTGTTACCAAATTTACGCGAATAACGCCTATCACAAATTTTCTACGCTTTGATATACTGATAAAAAAAATATACGTATATCAAAAAATATATATACTAGGATGACTCTGGCCATGCATTGCTATGGCTAGGTTATAAAATGTTAATTGAATATAATTCTAAAACTATTTTAATGCAGTCAAATTAATATTCACTTATAATAAGACATAAAACAACATCAAATGAATAATAATACAGGAAAAAATATGAAAAGTAAGGTTAGTTATGTCATATGTAAATCTGAAAACAAACGTAAAATAATTGAATTGTAATACAGGGCTATCTACCTAGATGACCTTTAAATAATAAATCCTTAAATTAGCAATAAAAAATAACAAAAATTTCATTAAGATCGGTTCAGTAGTTTCAAACTTCATTGGAAACCCAACAATATAACACACATTGAATTTTGATATAAAAAGATATAAATTCTTTAATCTACAAAATAAATCCCTTGACTGGTTCGTTTTAAAAATTGTATATCCATAGACATAAGAACCCTTCGGTTTAGAATTATTTGAAGATCTCTCCCTTTCGTAACACGAGCTACCCGTCGACTAATAAAGTTTGGTACTCGGTCAAACCACCACTTTATAACATGGTGGTCGTGGTGGTGGTTCAACCCCATGGGAACGTTGTCTATGTATTTCCTACAGACAGCTTCGAATTCTCTACTCATTATTGTCCCTGCGTCAACATCGAACGCACAATGTACGATTGGTGGTGGGACGCATATGCTGACCGACAACTAAATAAGTATTGCGAAAAACTACCCTCCCAAATGAAATACTAACCAGGTCCTCGGGGACATTCACGTTACCTCAATTTGTCGCCCACGATTAATCGTAACGAGCTTTCCTCCGCATTTTATATCTTGTCTTTTTCAACTAGGGTTATACCGATTGCTCGATTATGGCTCTTATTCCCCGTGTAAATGACGTAATTTAACTCCAACTCTTCTTTCATCATAATTAATCGAAGATTATTTGCTACGAGATACATCAAACTAAAAGGTTCGATTTAATTGACAACAATTGCTCGAAAGTTAATATATTGGCAATTGGCGTTGTTCAGATGAGAGACACTTAACTGGATACTATTATACATATATAACAACTTGTCAAATTTGTTAACAAGTTTGCAATCACAAATCACATTTGCAAACAAAATTAGTTTGCATTAGGAACTCGAAAGTTCATTGCCACAAATACCAAATCCCACCATTGTAAATTAAATCTGCATCTTTAGGATTACGTTTATATCAATATTTAAAATAAAAGATTTGAAAAAGACTTAAAACTACTACTAAAATGTAAGCATTCGCGAATATTTGTGTCCCATTTTATATTATCCCGGATGAAAGCTCTAGTTCTCGTTAATAATTCGAAATAATACATTCGTCGTCGTTACAGAAAAAGGTCGACGTAGCGTGGCCGATGCCAAGAGCTAGAGGGGTACTTAGTTCAATCGTCTAGAAATCCTCCTATGACGCACATCCGCCAGTGAATCAGTCAGATGCAGAGAGGTCAGTCAGGCCTCTCGTACGATTCTACGAGAGATTCGGTGAGCGAGGGAGAAAGATAGAGAAAAAAAAAGAAGAAGATGAAGAAGAAGAGAAAGAGAGAGAGAGAGAGAGAGAGAGATGAAATAAAATGAAATAAAATGAAATGAGAGTACGCGTATATCCAAGCTGACCACTCGTACCAATCGGAAGCTAGTTGTTCCACTCACCTCCGACACCCACTTTTCCCCCCTCAATCTAGCTTTGCACAGGGTGGTGGTTCGTTGATGGATTTAACTGCAATTCACTTTGCAATTCGCGCTAGTACACCGGAAGACGATATTGCGAGAACGTAACAATCAATTTCTTTTCATAGACTTCCCTCTACCCCCTACCTCCCTACGTACGATGCCACCCATCTAACACTTCGTTCGTTCAATATTAATCAAATCTGAATAAATAAATTTAAAGATTAATTTTAAACATGATCTTAACAAAATATTCATAAGATTATATAAATTCAAAGCAGCGGTTTCAAAATTTATTTAAAATATACGTTGACGTAGATTAAATATGTTAGGATAAAGCGATAAATTCGTTTTATCGTTTTCTTAAAAAACGACTGACGTCATATAAACGTAAAATAAATAAAAAAAAATAAATAATTCAGATAAAAGAAAAAAGAAACAGACACATATTTTTAGAAATATAAATTTAAAAAAATATCACCAAATGAAACAAAAATAAATTTTTAAATCAATTAATAAAAACATTAGCCTGAAGTAGAACAAAAACCATTAAAAAAAAAATGTGTCTTCTTCTGTTTCTTTTTTCTTTTTTTTTTTCTTATTCAAGAGAGAATACGTGCCAATACGAAATGATGATGCATTATTCTACCAGCAGACGTTGATGGCAGCATTAGTAATAGTTTGAAGTAGTAGTGGATGAGGGGATGAAATAAATAGGTGAAAAAATCGAAGGGTTCCTGCCATTCGATGGTGGATGGATGGTAAAAAGAGGGGTGGTGGTAGTGGTGGTGGTAGTAAGTTTGGTGATGGACGATCTTTCGAAAGAATCACACGGACTGGTGGACGATGCAGGTTCTGAGAGTGGCACGTGACTTTACAAGCGTGGGACTGGTGCACGGTGCATGGAAGTAGTTGGTACCTTCGTTAGGATCGCGAAAGGGAGAAGACCGATAATATTGGCACGAGGCATATTGCTGGCGACCCACCCTTCTTCTTCTCTCTCTCCCTCTCTCTCATTCTATGGCCCACATTTTACTCGATGATGCTGCTGCTACTTCCACCCTGCTCGTTGTTTGCAAGGGTGGTAGGAAGCTTTGCATGAGAGAATTTTCAGTAAATCTTATCGATCTGTTACAGGCTTACACATCTATGGGAACACCGTTTATTATTATTGTTATTTTAAATTTTCAAATGTATTATTTATAAGAGCTGGGAATATTGCTAATAAGAAGAAAAAAAGTAAATGTTTAAAATTAAATGAACAATATTATTCAAGATCGTTTTTAATAGTTTTTTTTATTCCTACTTATTCGAATTATTTTAATAGATTCTTATCCGGGTCCAAAATTGTAACCAGCAACCAACCGTATGTTTCTATTTCCCACGAAAAATAACTTGTGTGTCCATTTAAAATGATTATGTAAAATACAATGATAAAAACGATTTAATACGAATATCATTGCGTAAGAATGATTTGGACATTCGAATTTAAATACCTACCTGCATGCTTACCTGAGGGTCAATAGACAAATTAATTTGTTAAGCATGATACGTCGCGTTATAGGATCAACCCGCATGATCCCAGGTGTGGTCCACGAACGACTAAATTCAACGATGGATAGTGAATAGTGGAGAGAAAGAGAGAGAGAGAGAAAGAATAAGATAAATATCGTAGTAAACCCGTATCTATTTTGATTGGACGAAATTGACCAAGACAACCTTATAATAATAAAAAAAAAATAAAACAAGTTAAATGAAATTGGTCGTTGAAATTATGTGGGAGAGATAAGGTGATTTCCAAGAATATGATAGAAATGAAATTGATATTAATGACTAATTGTAGAATATTTGAAAGTAACTCGAAAAACATGGTATCTGCAATTACAGGAAACAATCTTTTAGAAAATGATTACTATTATCTATAGTAAAAGGTACAATTATATATCGTTGAATTTTCTGAAACGTTTCTTACTATCGTTCAAAATCTGCGAGATCATAGGATAGATATAGATAACATTACAAGCTGCAGATATTACATATATATATGTATATAGTATATGTATATAAACTAAAAATAGTTTATGTATTTATTTAATGTATTAATATTTATTTAAATTACATTATAGTAATATATAATTTAGTTATACTAAATAATTATATATTATATATTAATAAAATAAAATGTAGTATATTAATTAAAATAAATATTATAAAATATATAGTATTATTAGAGTGACCAAGATTATTAACACTAATAAATAGTTTATATATACGTATATATAGTTTGATCGCTTGTGACTTGTTAAGGAACGAAACGAAAGCAAAGAAGTAGAAATCTGTGCGATGAGAGATCTTGACGTAGGACAATTAATTAGAGCGGACAGCCGCGATGTGCTAATGACGCGTGAATGATTCGGACCGATCAGTAATTGAAGACCCGCACCGGTCTTCTTTTCCACGAGATGCTAGATGATTGATCATGCTCGATGCGGAAATTGCGCCTCGTAGAGTTTGCGAAAGGATCCCATCTGCGAAACAGTACCATCGCATCCTTGCTCTTCATTACTTCCTTCAACGAACGAAGAAGTAACGAATAACGAGCCAACTCAGACAACGTAGGATAACTTTAGCTCGGAAATTCACTACTACAAACGTTCTACTTATATCTTACCTTTCTTACCTTTTTACGCCACGAAATACGAGATGATTACTTCTCGGCGAATATTAGCCTGCTGATGCTGTTGCACTAACTTCTCTGCCTTTATTTTGCATTTAAAGCGAAATATTACGTGTACGATACTACCGAGAGATAATTGTGCCCATAATTATGAAAGTATTATTCTCTAAGTCCAAATTTAACCAAAAATAAAAAATCACTTTATCAGTTATATCACACCATCATTATTTTAAACTGAAATTAATTCAATGTAATTTTTATGTTTTAATAAATGAATCATTAGAGGTAGTATTTGTTATTTCAATATTATCTAAAATTCAATTAGTGTTCAAATGTAATTCTTGAAAATATCTCGAAATAAAAGATATACGATTTACAATTAAACCACTTTCATAATTATGGGCACATATGACCCTGACTCGCATTGCCAACTCAATTACTTATTATATGCTTGAAAAAAATTATAACTATATACTTTGTATTAGATTATCGTAACAATAATCAAGAACCTAATTTTAGATATCTACTCGAGAAAAAGAAATGAAGAAAAAAACATATTGAGTATAACATTCGTGCCGTAGCCGTGGAAATTTTCACCTGAGCATGATAGGACGATACTCCTTGTAATTTGAACGAAGGGAGTCTACACTCTCACGCATCAAATATTTTCTAATAATTTACTCCCACGCAATACGGTACATGGATCTCACCGAGGGTAGATTTAATTCGTCACTGTCTCAAACATACGAGCTTTTTCACATCGTTTCATTCTGAAGCATTTAAGCGTACAGTCATTCGATGATACCAAAACGAATTTATCCAAATGGAATAGAAACGATGAAGAACTTTTAACATTTCGTCCCATAACACATTCGTGTATATTAAAATCATGTAGAAGATGAACGTTTAGTAAAACAAGACACGTCTAATTGTAAAATATTAGAAATGTACGTACAGTCAATGTTATATTCTATTCTGTGAGAGACGAAAGTAGATCAATTAGGGTAAACCTTGTTAGAGATGAATTATTACATTACGAGAACTTATGAGGAGAAAGAAACTTGTATGCAAATATTAGCTGCATTCCGCCACATGTTACTGCAATTCATGTGAGTCAAAATATGACGTTGTCGTATAAGTTATGTTCAAATATTCATCGAACTTACCGAAATCTATGGCTAACAGATGGCGTTTGATTTACCTGTATCTTTTTCATAAATAAATTAATGTAATAAAAACATATCTGTATGCGAATGCAAAGTTGTGTCAAAATTTCAAAACAATCGACATCTGGATATTTTTTTATATATACAGATAAAAAGTGTGACAATTGCGCTTTAACCTAACAAACGCCAAGGCTTTTCTTCTTTCAAACAAACAAACGTGTAAGTAAGTTTAGTGTTGTAATATTATTAACGTTATTAGCTCATTGACCCGTATAACGAAGCTACGGCGCACGTGAACGCAAACCCATTGTATTGGTCCGACGTTATAACGCACAATGGCATCGAGCACCCTAATAAGTTGGGCGATATAGTGCGAGAGTGGCAGGCCACCATATTCGCGCGAGTTCTTAATTACATGTTTCAACACCGTGAGCCCATAGTGGGTGATATACGATCCTCCGAGCGTAGAACGCGCCGCAGTGCGTTCGTCGTGCGCTAATATCGAAGAAAAATATCGACCACGTAGCTCGTTTCACCTGAAATACTTAATTGCAACAATAATTATTACTCGTTCGTAACGCAAAAGTATATACATATATATATGTAGTATATATATAGTCGTGTATACCGAATAACTTTGCTACTTATTACATAGTATATTACACATTGTATACATATGTAGGTATGTTTCAAAACTTGAACGTTAGTAGTCGGAAATATCAAGATGAAATATCTCAAGTTGGTTTTAAAGATTCGATCGTTACGATCTTGTCGCTGTCAAGTAACACGAGAAGAATCGTAGTAGACGAAAATAGTCGTATTTTCTATGATATTAGTAGGGGCGCTGGTAGCGTAATTCAAACGCATCTCGCGAAAATATCTCTATCTCTTTCTTTTTTTTACTTATTATTCCTCGTTAGGGGGATATCCGTATAGATATATAAACCGTCCTCGCGTTCCAGATCGTTTTACTTACATTCTGGTATAAACTCGGAACGACTATGTCCCGACATTATGGCCGGGGTACATATACAAGATAATACGACCGATTGTTCGAATTTTACGAGGGTCATGTGAGCTCGTTTCGCGGCGTGTGTTCTAGCAGAACATGCATGGCTTTCGTAACCGAGAATTCGCTCGTGATTGATCGACGTATAACTAGACTCTCTATGTAAACATTTTTCGCGGTTAACCAAATGTTGGACAACCTGGTTGTCCATTAGCGAGCTTCCTTCCCCCCGTGGATAACAATACAAGGAAAGTAGGATACAAGTTAAGCACTGTTAACGTTTCTCGAATCACCTGAACTAACTCTCCCTTATCTCTAGTCTTCCACTTTCTCCATTTGTTTAATCGATCCTCGTGAGATTAATCCTGACGTGGAAAATTTGTTTTGTTATATAACCTATTTGCCGGGCCAGTTATTTCAAAAGTTAATTGCAAAAAGATAAACAGTTCTGATCCAGTTCGTATAGATGAAGTTGAACAAAAAAATATCTCCACGGTTTTCCTTTCTATCGAACGTGATTTAACGTACAGTACAATGTAGCGTATAATAGAGGTCGAAGGTGAACAATCCCGGCTGGATTGTTATATCAGATATCTCAGGTAGCTACAGGTGGATTAGAGAAATAACAGGGGCCGCTTTCTCAAATCCATAATACGAAATTACTCCGAAACTAAGTATAGAAAAAGTATATCCAAGTTACTCCTACTTTAATAAAGATTAACAACGGTACTTACAACTCGTCAATCGTCAACTAATTCGTAAACGAAAAGATATACGATCGCTTGTATATAAGTTTCGTATAAACCCCAACTGTCAAAATTAACGATCGCAAAAGTCTGCTTGCTTACACTTTCATTTTGCTTCAGCATTATTCGCTTTTGTCGATAGGATCATAATTCACGCTAGATATCCCCGTATCCCCCCCATAACTTCGAGTACATTTGCTTGTCCAACGAAGAATGATTTAAACTCTTTTTGCAAACAAGCGAAACTCTTTTTTTTCTCGTACGATTTAAAATCTCATTGAAATATCTATTAAAATTCTCGACCCATTATATCCTTGAAATTTAAACCAGGCTATGAATAAAAAAACAATCCTCTCATATCGTTATATTCACTTTAGATGTATTTTACACTACTACAAAACGTGTATATAGACACACGGTTAAGTTAAGCAGCAGCCGTATTAGAATCTCATTTAGTTATGCTTATATCGAGAACAAAATGAGATCTTCTCGTAGTACTCTCGTAGTGTACTTACTCGTAGATATGAGGAAGAAGGATGTGCGGGTATAAAGGAAGGTCGAGAAAGTTCGCTTAACCACAACACGGCGGTCTTTATTATCGCTGTTAGAGGAGAGGCAGGCAGGCACGAAATTAGAGGACAGTTCGACAGGTCCTGCTGCTGCCAAGTAAGATACTTAATTAACGCCGAGACGGTGTGTGTGTGTGTGTGTTGTGTAAGCCTTAATTGATTTACAAACGTCATTGGCCGTAGTGAGTCTGTGCCACGTCACGATCGCGATCTCGATCTCTCCAAGCCCGTGCTTGGGATCGTGCGCCGACAATTTGTCTTGCTCCTCTCTCTCTCTCTCTCTCTCTCTTTCTCTCTCTCTCTCTCTCTCCTCTGGTGATGCCTCTCCAAAGATGCACACTCGCCGCCGCCACCACCTCATCGAGCTCATATTAGACTTATACGATCCTGCAATGCAACCCGATGCATGTGCATGTGCTGCTATTTTCTTAATCGAATTGTACAATTATATTTTTTTTATTATTATTATTATTATTGTTTAAATAAATACAAATTATTTCTTGTTATATATATATATTGGTAATTATGTTAATAAGTAGATAATTTTTTTAAAGTTTCAAATTTAATTTTTACTTGCCAACACCTAAAATAATATGCTCCAACAATTTTTTCTATGTAAAACATAAAGAATAATAATCTTTTATTTCTTTAAATCTCATTGTCAGATAAAAATTGAAGTTAGGTTATAATATAAGCTAGCATTTACTATTATCTTCTTCTTCTTCTTCTTCTTTTTTAAAAGAGAACACGCAAACAACTCGGTATACCGGCTGCTGCTGCTGCTGCTGGACTGTCCCGCACGCAGCTCAATTCTACTCTCCATTTGCAATGCTCCCTTCTCCCTTCTCCCTTCTCCTCTTCTCTTTCCTAGTCTCGTGTTGCGAACGTGTAAACGGCGCTACGGTTAAGGGTCAGTTACACAACGAGTGCTACAGTTACACTAGGAAATTGACCGTCGTCCGTCTTTATATACTCCCAACTATTATCGGCAATGTTAAAACGTAAGCGCAATATGCGATTAGAAAATTTACATAGAGAGCTCGTATCTTCCAAGTAAGTCACAAATAGATATATACACCCACGCAAGTATACATGCTAATAATTTTCTTCAAATCGATTAATCATCAGTGTCGACCCTCCTATATACACATATATATATATACATATATATGCTTTTCCATGTTCTCTCAAACATTTCCCAAGCTTATTTTCTTATTTTCATTAATAAATCCTGTAATAACTTAGAAGAAAAGTAAAGGAAGCAAAGAGAGAGGGCACTAAACTGGCTTGCATTCGTTGCCATCGTACGGAAGAGACCGCAAACACATTGACGACACGTGGTGGGCGTCGAGAAGATTCAGTACTAACAACGCCGAAGCAAAGCCGAAGCCAAGTTGTGAACCAACCAAGCCCACCAAATGGCATTTCATTCGATTCCTGAACCGCCAGAGGCAGGCATTAAACTCTCAACCTGTTCCAGTTTGCTTTTAAACCGCGTTATAACCGAGACACACTTCCTCCTGCGTAAAATAAACTTTACGAGGGTGCAAAAAACAATGAGATGATACCACACGAATCTCTCAATCGAAACTCCGACGTTATTTCAACCATGATGCGAGTAATGCTAGCTAGCTGTGTTTAAAGAGATAGAAATACCAATTGGTACTTTTGCTTTTATGTCTTCGTATATACTTTAAGTATACATTACCTTTTCACGTCTTCCTCAATAGAAATATTTTCATTCTTTAAAAGAAAATCACTTCCTGTTTCTCTTACAATTAATTATAAATTTAACACCTAGTATATATACCTATATATTTTGAGCAAACTCGAACTAAAACTTTATTCGCACCATCGATGAATTATATCCGATATCCAATCTTGATCGACTTTGAATTCTCGAATGTGTCAGGAGAACTAGATTCGAATATAAATCCCACAGACACACAAAGAGATAAATAGGTAAAAAAAAGATTTCCTCATAACGTTGGATATCTTTACGCGTGTCCGTGAACATATTGCATTTATCGATATACGTCGATCGATTTTTCAGATAATCCGTATTATACCTCCTAAGGTATAATAAGTACGTGATTTACACGCTATAGGGATATGAATTCTCGCGAGAATTGTACTCTCCCTCCTCTCGCCTCTCCTCTCCTCTAACCACTTCCGGCGACTTATTACACGAGACTGGGATAAATCTGACCCCCATTATAATTTGCTTGTTTGTCGACGTGAAAAAGTAATAATCTATCACGTGTCGTTGTTGAAATCTAAGAAATTCAAGAACAACAACAACAACCATCATCAAATGAATTGATCATCTCTTGAAATTTAAAGGACTTTTTAAAGATTATTTTTTTATCAATCACCGTAAACATTGGATCAGATAACGACTGTTAAAATCTAAGGAAACGATGATAATATCATTTAAAATAATATAAAATTTGTTATTTCGGGATATCAATCGTAAATAAAGATTCGATAAGATAAAGTTTTTGTTTATTTTTTATGAAGGTATCGAATTGTATATTGAACAGTAGATATATCGTAAACTATATTAAAATTATGTGTTACTATACTTTCACCGTCGATCAGCATAGAAAGTGTGCGATCTCGCGTTGTGTATTACTTTAAAATAATGTATATCCAACAAGACGCTTGACGGTGAACGTTCGAGCGTAACGTATGAATGCTTTCCATGGGTTTTCAGGGCGTATCCGATCGAATAACGACGCGCTTCCTGCGAACGTCTATCATAATAAACATGCTTATACATTTAAAATACTTAATTAACGATTAACCACTCTATTTCTATCCTCCTTCTTCTTCTTCATCCGTTTCTTCTAACCTTTCTCTTGAACAACGTTAGCTAGCTAGCTAGCTGGAAGAAACAGCAAGAGAAGATACACGCCATCATAGCCTGTTCATGGTTATCGGTTGTACCATCGAAACATTTCAAACTCACTCACTCTCCGAAATAGCTTACGCAAAACCAGTAAAATTTTTTCTTCTTGTTTTTTTTTATTTTTATTTTTTTTATTTTGTCTACTTTAAGACGAAAATAAAATACATGACGGAGATACAACGAAGGGCAAAGAAATCCGTTTTCCTGTGCACTAGATGGGGAATTAAAGAGGCATAAATAACAGGGTATTCGTTTAAACAGCGATTTGCCTACGGTATAATTTCGTTCCGTTCTAGGTATCTGTATATCTAAGCTTTATGAAATAATATACCCGACAGGTTTTACAATGGTCAGCGAAGTGAAGCACTTTTTTTTAAAAAGGCGACGCCCCCGAACGTATCCAGTTCTCTCTAATGTCGACTGATAAAGTCGCGGAGATACAACACCGATAGATTTACGCTGTCTAAGTGGGGTAATATACCTAAAAGAGAAGGAGAATTGGATTTTTTATTTTTAATTTCGAATTGTTAACCAAGTAACAGCACGAACTCACGAGGAAACAGATCATTTTTCGAATTCACTTAGCCGTGAAACACCACGGGGCCCCCCGTTCTCAATATGCATAACACACACGCAAAACAAAAGTGTTATACACATTGCCATCGCTATTCTCATCTATTCCTATTGTTAGAAATGTTTTTTCTTTTCTTTCCTTCTTTTATACTATTTGCTCCTGTTATATTTGCAACAAAGATAAATCAGTTGGCAACTTCTCGTTATAATTATCGCATTGGAGTCTGATAGTTTAGCAAGATTCTTTTTTTTTCTCAAGTTTCTACTTTCGAGGACACCATAGGTTGGTAACTCTACCTTGAACGAGTTAACTCTTAGCGAAAGGACTTTCTTTGTTCCGTTTATCATTTTTATATTCATTTTAAAAGAGCTTTCAATTTATATCTCGTTGGAGTTTGTTAAAACACTGTAGTTATGATCTTTCATAAATTCTTCCTGCTCGTCATTTTTAATTTTTAAAGTCTTAACCTAGGGATCATCTCTTTCTGCTTACTTTCATGCACATTTCTAATCACCTATATCGTTCCTACACATAATACAATTTATAGATAATTCATTTTTCGCATCAATACTTCTATCGTTAAAAACAACGAAAGATTTATGAATCTGATATTTTAATCTAATTACATTTACGAAGCTATAGGCAATAATTTATACATAGATATATTCAAACCAGATTGCAACAACGGTTCTTGATGCAAGAAATATATCGAAGGGTATTTCAAATAAAAATCTATCGTCGAGAATATTCATAATTTCTGAGAGATTGAAAAAAAAAATAGAGCAGGAGCTTAGAATAGAGTAGATTCCCCGATGACAAAAAGCTACGTTTGGCTGGATATCGATGATGTGGTGAGGGTGGTGGTGATGGTGGTAGTAGTTTGTGTTCGATGTGTAACGAGCGAACGTCGATACGATATAAATTTAATTACCAGAGCTTGTTCATGCTCGAAGGAGCAGACCCCGGTGGCCCGAGCCAAACAATCACTTTACGTGAAAGTATGAAAATAATTCCAGGACGAAGGAAGCGGACAGTAGGTGGGTCCCGTTCAACTATCCGACGCCGTTGCTGTGTGTATACGTGCGTATACATATATATAGATATATATACGCTATCGTTGGGTGCACCGATCATTAGGCTGCCGCGCTGATCAGTGGACTCTACTCATGGGCGGCGACTACGGTGAACCTCGAGCTACTTTCGAACATCGTAAATTCGCCACATCCACCGTTTATAATACGCCGAACATCGGTGGAATGGTTAAAACGTATCCGTAGATACGAAGCAGATTAGTTAACCGACTTTCTACCGAAAATTTATGAAAAGCCAATTGATAATACTTTCGAGAAACGATATTTATTTGAATATGATTTACGATAAAACCCGCAATTCTGAGACGTTCTATTACGAACCCAACCGAGCTCGTAAAGAATTGAAAAAAGATATTATACAATGTCGAGTAATCTGTCATAGAATCATTGTGACGTTTATAATAAGATAATGACTATGTTGTTATACGATATTACCTTTCATTTTATTACATTGTTTTAGAAAAATCATGTGGAAATCATAGTACGATTTAGAAATAACGAAATCTCGTAATCCTCCGCCCATGGGATGAGTACTACTCACTCGTACTTTTAACGTACGTGCAGATCCCCCCATGTGCACGACTACTACTATCTCCGTGCACGTTATGGTTCAGGATGTCGTCTCGAATACGCTCAGGTGCCTCACCTAATCCAAATTCCTCGGCTGCAATCTTCCAGATCCAATCGAGCTAGCGTCGATTATTGCTTATTGTCTTATTAAATAAATTATTGTATCGAACGACGATACGATACGAGGATATTACGTACGTACCTACGAGTAGTCGCGAGATGTCATTTTAAATAATTGCTCTTCTATACGCTTGTTAAATCTCTTTGCCCAATGCTATAATAACTAGGCGATGAAGAAAATTAAGAAAAATTATCGGCGAACCCTCAAGAATTTCATAACTTTCTACTATCCTCCAACTAATAAGAGTTTGCTGTGCGTTTTATATTCATCGTATATTCGATACAGTACATCATCTTTTTGCTCGTTAACAATCTTCAGAATAGGGGAAGGCATTATGATTTACTGCTCCATTAATAGCAGTATTTCATGCTAGAAATTGATAGTCCTTAGCACGAGCTAACGATCCCTGTTATCTGTCATCGTACTAATTAATTGCACTTTGATTTCCTTTAGATGATTTTTATCGATTAATTCACGCTTTTGTTAATTACATTTTCTTTCCTTTTTTTTTTTTTATTTTTTCTTTTCCTTAAATGTTATAGCATCTCATCGATTCCGTAAGAATAGGGATATACAATTTAATGAAAAATTATATATATATATGCATAAAACTGATAACATTCAATGTATACGCGATGAAATTAGCGCTTGAGACAGCGAATAGGTTTTTTTTTCTTTTTAAAGTCTAATCACGTCGCGTAATGCTAGTAGCTTTCGAATATAATAGTGTGAGTGAAACACGAAGATTTCCTACAACGTACTTATCTTGCTGGTTAATTGCGAGAGTTGAATCCAGTTTGTGATTTACGAGAACGTCCAACCTGATATCATTTTGTCCCTTTCGTACCAAACAACCCATCCAAGATTATCGATTCTTCTTGCAGAACCAGTTAGTTACCGTCTCTACAACATTTCTCCTCGGTTAAATACGCAATAACGCGACTGATTATATCGCATAAAGTTGATACAAGGTGAATGTTAAATCCCTTTAATGCGACGTCAAAGTAAATATTGAATTAAACTATTCTTCCAACTCATGAAAATGAAATAATTAGTCAATTTTTCATTTCATGCGAAAAAAGATATAATAAATAACAAACACTAATCAAATTGTTACTAGCAATTATAACGTAATGTTTATTGTAACAAACTAAATGAAATACCATGAAGTATCGATCGTATACCAAATTTAATTCGAATCGACCTATCGGATCGTAAGAAACACAGTGCAGAAATATTCGACTTTGTAATCGGCCATTTATTTCATCGAACGGTCTCATTATGCACTGCCTATGCGCCCCGGTGTGAATAGTATGCAAGAAACACAGAGTGTTCTTTGATTCTCGAAAGTCTCCTCGCATTATTGGCGGCCCCAAAAGCCACCTGAAAGGACCCATTTCGCTCGACGGGGGTCCCAACGGTAATGCGCGCGATCATCTTAACGGACGCACGAATACGCATGCTGGTAATACACCGTAGAAAGGATGCGTTCGTTAATATACTGCCTCGTGAAATGTGATCATAATTACCGATTCAAACCCCATTTTACCTTGTGTACCTTCTTCTTCTTCTCTCGAGGCGAAATACAACCCCGATCCTTCGAATATATACATATGTATATATATATATATATATACTCTTCCTCTTTAATAAGACATCACAATCCAAGTAAACACGTACCCAATGTCTTTAAAATATAGATATACCTACAAAACGTCAACTATAAAGATTATCAAATGATCTGTGGAACCTTAAATTAGGCTTACAAACAAAATGAATCTTTAGATAATACGCAATAGATTCAACTCTGGTTAGGTTTGTGTCATTCTTATTATCTAAGTGCATACTTAGCATGAAACAAAATTATAGACTATTATTTTCAGTGCCAATAATATATATAGTCACTAAGATTCCAAATTAAAAGGGTAAAACACGTCATACGGAGGTTTTAAAAAGGCTACCGTATATTTCGTATAGGTAAACTTTAACACAACAATATAGGTGCGCACGAAATGGAGCGTTAAAGGTTCAGCCCCCCTGGGCATTATATGCTTAATAAGATATTTTTCTGCGTATTCCATATTCGCGAGACTTTAATGCATTGTACCGGAATCGGCGTTTCGTTGTTGATACCGTAATCCATGTGTGTCGTGTCGTAAGAGATAGGAGAATAATGGTCCCTCTCTATCTGGCAGCAACGCAAGTACTTTAATATGACGAGAAAATATAAGGTTGCTGCTCTCGATATGATACCGCACGCTGAGTAACGATCCAATTTTTCCACATCGCAAAGTTCTACTACACGTCGACTTTTCTACAACGGGCCGCCGCCGCCACCGCCATCGCCATCGCCATCGCCATTGCATTCGCACAAGCGCAGTTCGACCTCTAATGCGTGAAACAACACACAGAGCACACACAAACTTGGGGGTAAAGATAAATCGTAATTTTATTCATCGCGTACTACTACTACGCTATTCTTTAACTTTCACACCCGAGTCTTTCTCGTTACCACGTCTCTATAGGTATAACACAACATGCGTACTGATCATTCATTTTTTTTTATCTCTCGAACGTAAGTACGTACGAACGAACAAACGAATGAACTTAACGAATGAACATGACAAAAATTTGAAGAAACTACCTGTATGCAACGCTTTATGAATTAAGTGAGAATATATTTTTTTTTTTTTTTGAAGTGAAAACTTCTTTAGAATGGGTGTGATTTGAAAAAATGTAACGGAACGGTAGGCGGCTATGTAACGGAGCGGTAGGCGGCGATGAAACGGCCGCGATACTAAATAAGAAGAGTATACAATTATCCTACAGCAGATATTCTGTATTCGTCTCATTCTCTTGAAACTTAGTTTTTTGAAGATTTCACTTCTAACACGTGTGATCTGTACACATGTTTTTTTTTCATTTCTCTCGTGATAATTTTACATGAAAATATTCAAAACTCTGGATGAAGGGGGGGAGGACTTTAAAAAGTATATTTCAAGAAAATACCATCGTGGATTACGTTAGCTCAACTTCTTTACTATCATACTTCTTTATTATACATTATCAACTTGTATATTTCTCTTTCTCTATTATATCGTCTATACATTTACGTCGACACTTTTGCTCACGCTTTCCACGCGAGGTAACACGTGCTAGCGTGCGATACGCATTGGCTAAGGTGGTTATTGTAGAATGAAATGAAGGATAATGGTAATTCCGGCTGCGATACAGGTGCCTTAGCACGACACTATAAACGTATGCTTGTCGACGACGTGCAATGTTATCGCGTGCTTAAGTATTCTTGTGAATTTGTATTTTTTTTTCTTATTACAACCTGCTCAACTACGTGTTGTCGTGATCGTCGTCGTCGTCGTCATAGTCATAGTCATAGTCATAGTCATAGACATAGTCGTCATCGTTGTTTCACATGGATTACGCAACTATAATTTCTTTCATTTTTTTTTTATGACAAATTTTCAATAACTAAACTTATACGAGCCATTATTTTTTTACGTTTTAATACAATATTTAACTGGGCCCACTGGTGTGGTTGGCATTTTAATACGATTATAGACGGAACGTAAAACGTTCGACACTCGATATTGTACTGGCGCAAAAATATCATGATCAATTTATTATTTTTTCTTTTTTTTTTTCGGCTACCGAACATGGAAGGCGTTATAGATAAGTTGGGTGAGTTGTATTTTCATTGCACTGTCACCGTACGATAGAGACATTATTCTATTTATTATTATATGTGATACACGGGAACGAGCCCCAGCTTCTTTATTCTAATATCTGTTTGTTTTTTTTTCTTTTTCTTTTCTTTTCTTCTTAATCCTTTTTTTCCTTCATTTTTTTCTTTTTCTTTCCTTTTTTCATTTGAAATAAAGAGAGTAAAACTCTTAAACAGCTAGTACCCGATAAAATTCATAGTTTTCGTTTGCCGAAGCGTAACTCGTAGTAGACACACCGTGTGTGTCTGTGTGTGTCGTAAGAGGTGAATAATAACGATCGTGATATCAGGTGAGGTCGGTGTTCTCGACTCGCGATACCACATGCTGAGAAATCACGCTGACTTTTGCGCCCGACACGTACATATATATGTATCTAAACTATATACATAGGATGTATGTACATATGTATACCTATATATATATCGGCCACGAGTCTCTTATCTATTCAAAATTTTTCAATCAAATTTCGTTACTTTATATGTATGATCAATTTGATCTTTGGAAATAAAAGTAAAAAAACAAAAATACAATTTTTATAAATTCTATCTTGAAGTCCTAGTTGAAATTTATACTGCCAATATACTGTGGACGCATTTTTTAAAAATATTTTTTTGTTTCAATAACTGCAACTTCAGAATGAAATATATTCGTTAAAATCAGGCAAATATTAATAAATAAATAAAATAATTTTTATATTTAAATATAAAAATAAACAATTGTTAGAAAAATAATTCTTTATTTGGTTAGTATGAATATCATTATCCAATTAATTTAATTTTTTGTTTGCATTTTCGTATTGTGGTAGGTAATAGATTAATAAAAAAAAAGAAAGGATCGAAAGAGAGAATACGTTTATATAAATAATACAAAAATGATCATCTGAAAAATATAATACGATCAGAATCTAAAACCTGTAACGGCAATGTATTTGTGAAAAGATAGATAGACGAGAGATAGGCGCGATTTGTCCTACATCCTGTCGAGTGGATCGAATGAAATCAAGCAACGTTGCTCCAGCTCGTAAGAATCATTCCGTATAACGACAGAATAATATTAACTGGTCGAGGTTCGGCGATCCGGAGAGAAATATACTGCATCGGAGTTGATAAAATTGTATCATTTTTTCATTTTGTTGCAAGGGTTTAACAAGTAACAACGAGAGGAGAAGGACACAAAGTTCACGGAGTGGTGGAACCCAACTCGCGCCGATCGAGAAAAAAAACCCAAAACAACTTGGTTGTTTTCTGTGGCCCAATGTTTCTATGCAACTCATTATTTTTCCCTTATTCTTAAATATCACAACTAAGGTCTCTCTGAAAGTGTAGTACCTTCGTGGAATACCGGCCCAACGATTAGTCGTACGAACACGGTGAACCCATAAATCCTTCCTGCGTTGTACGACGCAATGCGTTTACGCAATATAATACTGTACCGCGAGTATGTACAATCGAGAATAAAAACACATACATACATGTATACTTGCATACATGAAAACGTTACTAGTAGATGTATATATTATAGTTTTACATACGTGTCGGCGATACTAACTCTCACGCACTAAAAACACCCTGCTCGACAAATCGTTCGATAATACGATTAGAATGATAATTAATTTCAACCACGATTATCAAATTCACGTTCACCCTTGCCTATCCTTGTTAAAATAATAATTGTCTTTTGTAATATGAATAAACTTTTATACGATTTCATCGATGTATTTTGTCGAAATTGCAATGATTCGTCAGATTTCTCTACATCGATAAGTGTGACTCAAATTAATTAATTAAAAAAAAATAATAAAAAACACTTCAACATGTTTATCAAAGTAAACGTGCTTTGAATAATCGATTACACACAAAGGTAATAAAAAAATAGAAGAAAAAAGAAAAGAAAGCAAATGAAATACAGAGATCAATAACGATCGAACGGTATATCGGTGTGATCAACGAGAGCAATATATTGATTCTTTAAAATCATATAGCCAGCCGACTGACCAGAAGAAATAAAGCGAGATAAAAGGTATTATAGGAGGTCTGTCATCGATGTTATCTTAGATCCGTTTGCTCCAAAAGCAATATTTTTGAATGGTACGTGCAATGACATTTGTGCACACCACTGTGCTTAAGTGATACGACGAGGCAGCAATTCTACAAAGCGACTTTCTATCGTAATTGATTTGTCATGGTCCGACCGAGTATTGGTTAAAGTTAATCGACGATGAAAAGACCGTAGTAGTCCTTTGCTAACATTCACCACTGGACATAGTTCTCTCTCTCTCTCTCTCTCTCTCTCTCTTTTTTCTATCTTTTTCTATCTTTTTTCTCATTCACTCACACCCAGACACAACGATATTTTCATAGCTTACGCGAAACACAGTTCTAACCGTTGCTGCTGCTGCTGCTGTTGCTGCTGTTGCTCGGATGTACGAGCTTGGATCGTGACGGTGCTGCTTTCGACGTATTATTGCCCGTGTTTCGCAAAAGATCGATAGGTACAGCTTGTGTGGGTTAATCTGAGGAACCCGTTTTGCCAGAAGGCAATATTTTCCGCCTCCGCTTGGCGCCTCCCTTTCTCTCTCACTCCTTCGTTCAAATCTCTAATCCCTCTTCCTCTCTCTTTCTCTCTCTCTCTCTCTCTCTCACTCTCATTCGTACCTTTTTTCTCTCTTTTATACTATTCTCCTTACTATAAAGTCGATCAAAACTACGTTACTATTATTGTTTGTATAAAAATTAATTAACACAACTTGTGTACACGGGAAACGACTAAAGTCGTTTTGCGCGGATTTCACATCTTCAACGGGAAGATTATTTTATTTCTTTGTAAAAAAAATGTACTCTGAAAATATTAATATAAAAAAAGAAAAAACTTACAATACAGAATTGTAATTTTGCAAGGAAATATTACAAATAATTGGAATTAATATTTGAAATAGGGAAGGAAGGGAAGGGAAAGGTGTAAATGACGTTAGAGTAAAATCAAGAATACAGAGAGGTAAAACGTGTATTTGGCCTAAAGGTGTTAGCGCGAATGCATGGAAAAACGCCAAGGGGTTCCCATTGTGTGTGTGTTTCTTACGGTTTCTTTAGAATCTAGATCAGGGAACCTTAACTTTTATCATTCGTGCAATAGCAGCGTAATGATCGGCTTTCTGTGCTGTGAAAAGTGCGAGACGGTGGTGGTGCGTGCCCAGACATATATCGACAGGTACGAATAACAACGAGAAATGAGGTTCGAAGGTTCTCACCCATGGTCGTCGTCGTCATCGTCGTCGTCGTTATCGATTCTCACCGTTCTACAATAATTTATTTTTCTCTCTTTGTTCTTATTATTGTTTTTTTTTTTTTTTTAATTTTCTTGCGTTGTTCGATTTGATTTTTTTCGATTTTTTTCTTCGCCGAACTTTTCTTCACGAACAACACGCGACTTTTCATGACCTCTTTTTTTTTTTCTTTCTTTCTTTCTTGTCTTTATGTATATCTATATACTATACATTGGAAACTCCATCTTTGATACAATCTAAAAATTCTTTTACACATTATCCCGACTGCGAATAAGTCTAACAACTTAATTATATCGACGCGATAATGCTAACAATTTTTCTATTCTTTCTTTCTTTCTTTCTTTCTTTCTTTCTTTCTTTCTTTCTTTCCTTAGTATAAGTGGATTTAATGGCGAGTAAGATCGCAAACGATCTAGGTATATATATATGTATAGTATATGCGGATAATTCCGTGGTGCGAACGCGCCTTTTCTCTTATTTCGCGTGAATTATATTCGCTACTAAAGAAATCCTTAAAGAATCTATTAAAGTTTTATACGTATCTGGGATTAGTATTATGTTTACAACATCTAATTTAAAGATTTATCCTATGGTTGTGATGAAAAACAAGGATCAAACGGGTGATGATATAAAAAAATTCCTTCTCCATAAAAAAAAATAAAATATAAAAAAATGTTAATAGATAATAATACTAAATACTATAATATACAGATGAAGGAGAAAAAGTGATGCATAATGGATGATATAAGATATTATTATAAATTCGTTAGAATAAGACGTGTGACGATGATTATGGATTAACAAGACGATCGGATTTGTGCTAAGCCAATGTTGTTGGAAGATACAATACGTCTTTGATATTTAAGCAAGACACGTTATTTGTCACGGGAAGGTTCTTGTCAACGATATCACAACGATCGCGACACTTGCACGCGGCTTGACGTGTAAATCGTATTTCTTGTAATCTACGCCCCTAACAGAGACACACACCGAACAAAGTTACGCTACCATGAATCATTATGTGACATTTAATCGCGTAACTGGCTTCCTCGAAGGAACAATGATCTCTCCTTCGACGTTATGATAGACGACGATATAACAGAGGAATTCCTCATTCGTCTCGTCTCGTCTTGTCTTGTCTAGTCTCGTCTCTTTCTAATGTATAAGTGTTCTATGAAGATAATTAAGGGTTACGTTGCCAACAATAACAATGCCATTCGTTGTACATTGTTTCTTCAATTGAATCTATTAACAATAAGTATAGGTGAGAAACAGATACCTACCTGAAGAAAAGCTCGTTTACAAAATAGAAGAGATAGGAAATTGACATTAAATATATAGATTTGTCAATTTTACAGAATTAACTATGCCCATAATTATAATCTTGTTTCAATCATATATCTATTAAAAGGATTATATTTGAACGAAATATTGATTATATTTGAAATAAATACAAATCTCTTATTCGAGTCAACGTCTAGTATAATGCGTCAAAATAAAAGGACAAAAGAAAAAAAGAAAGCAAAGGTGTTAGATTTTAATCTTTTTGAACGACCACGATGCAGAAATGGTTCCAACATCTTAAGAAACTTTCACTTAACTTGGAAGATTATTGCTATTGAAAAAACATCTTCGTTGAATATACTAATCCTTGATGACGCTTTAAGGTCGACAGGGTAATTTCATGCGATCAACGTAATTTATACGTCCGATTTTGTCCGGTTATCTTCAACAACGACGACGACGACGACGACGACAACGAGATTTGCGATCCGGTAGTGCCACCAGGTTGGTTTTACGTACGAGAATACAAACTCGTGTGTCTAATGCCACCGAACCGTTTCCGTACGCTCGTTCAAATCTCTTGTGTTTACTTCTTACGTTTATACAGGACATAGTTTTTTCTTTCTTTCTTTTTTTTTTAAACTTCCTCTATAAGATCCTGTAGAGCTTGCTCGTGCGGAACGACTGCTGAAACACCAAAGTAGAACTTAGGATTACGACGATAGTTTCCTTTTACAAACTACACGTAATACTTTGTCACCATTGAATCTCTACCTCTCTTTGGTATTTATTGTAGAATATATATAACGGAAGAAAAATTACATTTTGAAAATAATGCAAGAAGTGAAAACGAAATAACGATATATTTATTGGATTAAATCGGAACCGTAAATTGTCTGTCAAGAAAAATTCAAATAAATCAATTTTATATTTCAAACCATTTTATCAAATATAATACACTTTTTTTAGTTATCTGCTTAAAATACTTTTTGACAATCAAGACAAATTTAAATATTGAAATATCACGTTCCCAAGTAGAAAAAGTGATTCAATGATCGGTCCTTTTCCCACTTAAGTATTACTTACACACATCATTTTAAATCACTTATTATTCAATTACATTATTCTACAATATTATAGGAAAGAAA
The DNA here is from genome assembly GCF_049000335.1 of Polistes dominula. Taxonomy (NCBI): domain Eukaryota; kingdom Metazoa; phylum Arthropoda; class Insecta; order Hymenoptera; family Vespidae; genus Polistes; species Polistes dominula. The sequence continues at coordinate 5,420,062 of NW_028300916.1, read as the reverse complement.
TTGATTTAATTTTAATAAGTATTCTCACACTTTAATAAAACCTATTTTGACGATTGTTTTATTTTCAGACAAGACCTATATACCTGGCACGAAAGAGGAACGAAACTGCAAGAAAATCGGGTTAAACAAACGTTGTGTAGAGGACATAATGGCGCCCTAATGACTTGATAAGCACTCTCTGTCTGGTACAACGTTGCAATAATCCTGTTACGGCGAGGCCTGATCCGTCCGTGCCTGGCAATCCTTCAGGAATGAAGGGGCAAAAGTATTTCGAGTAAGCGAGGCAGCCCGAGCAAGCTTAAGTGGTAAGTTCAACGGTAACCGAGCTGCTGGAGAGTCTCTACCACGCCTCCTACTGAAAATTAGATTGCTCGCGATACCCAATTACCAGCAATGGTAATTAGTTTCTTAGTGGTGCCGATTGCGAAAGTAACAGGTCAACCAAACTAGATTCTATCCTTCGATATTTTCTTTTTATTAATTTTGGGTAAAGTACAAAATTCAAAAACAAATACAAAATTATATATTGAAAATCTTTAACTGATCAATTATTAAAAAAGGATTTTAAAAAACTTAGCATACCGTTAGTATCGTCTAAAAGCGTGCAACTTTAAGCTTACTAGATTTATTCTTGAAAACTATTAGTACTTGAGGACTATTTACTAGGAAGATGTATATTAGTATACCTTTATTATATAACTAATGAGTTTAATTCGAAAGCTACTGAAAATTAGATTGCTTGCGATACCCAATTACCAGCAATGGTAGTTAGTTTTTTAGTAGTGCCGATTGCGAAAGTAACAGATTAACCAAACTAGATTCTATCGTTCGATATTTTTTTAATTAATTTTGGTAAAGTACAAAATTCAAAAACAAATACAAAATTATATATAAAAAAGTTCTTAACTTATCAGTGATTTCTAATATTTGTGAAAATAAACGTATACTTTACGTGTTGCATTTATATATGTATATCGCATATTGTGATATATTTCTTACATATGTGGTTTGAATATTACTATATAGTATTTTTACTGTACAACAACAATCAACAAAAGAATTTTAACTGACTTTCATTTTATTCACATACGTATATTTCTTTATTTTTCATCGTGGTAGCCTTAGTACTCGCACACATGTAATTAACTAATTCAATAAACACCGGAGCAGTGACAGCGTTACCCCCTATATACGAGTATATTCCAACCTGTCATTACACGGACGATTATATCGTTAGTGCTTGCTGGATTTTAACGTGCAATTAGAATAAACCTCAACAACAACACCAACAACAACAACTACAACTACAACTACGAAGACGACTATGTACATTGCACGAACGGCAAAATATAGGAATCACTTCCATAAAGGGATTCCTACGTGGAATGAGTATCCACCAAGCTAACGGTATTTCATCGAATGCCAAGCAAACTTATGGAAATCATCAAAAAGGTTCAAGAAATTATTCATAAGAACTGTCATTATACGGAATATAAAAACTTCATCTCGATTTAGCACGTACCGTGAAGTTACGATTAACATAAATGCTGTTATGTTTAAAGATATCCCTTTTAGTATAAAAAAAAAATCGATCTTTTTAACTTGTCAATGGAATCTGATTATGCATTTTTACGAATCAAAAAAACCAAACCTTTGATATTAATCCAAGATCTAAAAAAAAAAAAGGAAATAAATTTATCTGATGATCTGGTAAAGCGATCAGTTTCTTGAAAACTTTTTAAACCAACATACATACACACACAAACACACACTTGAGGCAACATACTCAAACGAATTGAGTCGTAAAAATCAAAACGAAATCATTGGGTTCGTGTAAAAAGAAGTACTCACCAGGAGGGTGAGGAGGAAGAGGTGGAGGAGGAGGGAGGGTGGAAACGATGCCAGGTGTCGACGAGATGTTTGCTATCTTTTCGGTATCCTTGCAATTTCGAAGAAAATGCGAAGACGTCGTTCACCTTGCCGCAAGGAACGAAGTCTTTAAATCCTTGTATTTCCAGTCTGCTCGTCTTATATATATATATGTGTGTATGTGTGTGTGCGTGAGAGACTTCTTTCAAGGCTAACCAATGTAACATGACCGTCTAATAACGAACGAGAAAGATAAAGAGAAAGAGAGAGAGAGAAAGAGGAAGAAAAAAAAACGAGCCAGACGAATAAAATATCACATCCCGTGATGAGAGAGAGAGAGAAAGATCATGAATGATAAAATATTTTGACTTTTGTTTTTTAATGGTGCTAGGTATAATTTATGTGTTAAAATTATATATAATGTATATCTTTTAATAATACATAGAAGACTCGGAACATTACTGATGATCAAGTTGCTGAAAATGTCCTAATAAAAATAGAACGAAATTGTTCAACAGGATCAAAACAAATATGTTCTAATTTCTTTTTTTTTTACCATTTTCATGAAACACGAAAGGTACAATCTCATGATTTTAACGAATATATTTCATTCTGAAGTTGTAGTTATTAAAAAATTTCAAAATACGCCCCAAAGAAAGGCCATTGACGGGTAATGGGTTAGTAACGATGATAAATTTTCATCTTATAATAAAAATTAAAGAAAAATATATTACAAAGTTTTTCCCAAGGGAAATTGTAAAGACGGATTTTAAACTATCTTCATGGATATCTACGAGATAAAAATAATAAACTAACGGACGAAACGGTTCTCTTACTTAGTATCCCGCCTTCTTGTATCTCCTCGACTAGTATAGTTTCCGAATGAGTATGGTTGCCGAAGTTGGCACCTGCAAAAGCAATGTTAATCGTTTCGTAGCTCGTAAAGGAATCGATCCGATAGATAAGAGAACCAAGATCGAACTTCTCCTGGCTCATTCCTTACCTGTACATACATACAAACATACACACTTATACTTACATATATAGAAACAAACATAAACGGAATCGTCGGTGATTTATCTAAACGTGCAAGTGAAATCGTTCCGGCAGGAGTTTCGTCACTTTAGCGAAGCAAAACGAAACAAGAAGGTGTGGGTTTAAGTTCGTTCCGTCCTCACGATGAAAAAAAACCAAGCATGGCAACTCTTTTCTTAATGTTTTTCTTTTTTTCTTTTTGTAAGAAGCAAAAGATAGAAGAAGAAGAAGAAGAAGAAGAAGAAACAAGAGGGCAAATAATAATTAATACTTTCGTCGTTGATCGTTATCGCGGTTGTACGTAACCCATAAGATTCTTTTTCTCTGTTCACGAGAGTTGATCGACAGCCGAAGAGAGTTTAAAATCAGGATGATCGTTCCGTAGATCCTCGGTCACTCTCGGTGTGATCCGATGATTTATCGTGCCACCGCCCGCCATCTATCATGCCTGATAGCGCCGATAGTCGAGACTCTAGCCGAGACTTCTAGTCAACTCGTGCAGAGTTGGCTTTTCTTGTTGTTCCATTGGCGTCGAATACATATGAACAGAAACAGAGAGATCTTTTCTATTATTTATTTTAACTAAAATTAATAAAATATATAAAATAAATCGTATTTGAATAATTAAACATCACTTGATGATTAAAATTTGATTATAGGCATTACTAAAATATTTCATCCAATTGATCGATTAAAACTTTCATCTTTGAAAATTGCATTTTTATTTTCCTATAAAAATAAGATATATACATAAATGATTTCTTTTATTAAATGTATTTAATTAATATTTATTATATATATATTTTGTTTTCATTGTCAATGAAATTTAAACTTAGTCATTTGAAGAAAATATTCTATCGACGCCAATGAATTCGTCTAGCACTGGTGGTGGTGGTGTTCAACGGCTAGGCACTGGTATGCTCTCATTACCACTCACGCTGGTAATCGCGAGTCCATAACGCGCCAAGGTTAAGGACTCTAGGGCATTGCGGGACTGTGAACACTGAAAGATACACGTTTGCGATACGCGACTTATTACTTCCTATATGATAATATAATGTGTCCCCCCGTCGTCTCGTTGAGTCCTGTCTTGCTTCCAAACAGTGCTATGGCATTTACCATTCAACTAACGTTCCCTCCCTCAACAATATTCTTTGATTCAAATCATATTCGATTGATCTTAACATATATATCGTATTATAAATTCCATTAGGAAACTACCATTGAGTTATTCTAAACGATAAAGATATCCTAAAGAATGTTTTATGATTTCTGAATAAAATTTACTAAACCTTTCACCGTCTTTCACAATCATCCCCTCCTTCTCCATCTATCAAGTCTAGGTCCTAGGTACGTTCTATTCTAAAGGATGATATCTACTCGAACTTATTTTGAAGATGTTAAGTAGAATAATTCTAACAAAATAAATATCTTAAAATACCCATATAGATACTCTTTCTTTCTCTCTCTCTCTCTCTCTCTCTCAAGATTTACAACAAATCGAACTAATGATAACTTCTGTTCGTGCTAGCACATACAGAGGGAGACAAAGTCTTAACCGATGTTATCTTACATAGAACGACTAGGCAGATCCCGAGGTACGACCTACGCTTTCTCTCTCTCAGTCAGAACAGAAAGCCGCCGCCGGCTTTGCTCATTCAACGTAAGAACGAAAGAGAGAAAGAGAGAGAGAGAGAGAGAAAGATTGCCTACGAGAATCACGCCGGGTACCCACGGCGTGCAACGCCGGCGGGTTTTATTGTCTTAAAGGCGTTTCTCGCCGTCTGGGCGGCCTAACTTTTGTGTCATGTTATATATCATCGTTCGCGAGTTACCTTTGCAAAATGCGCCGGTGACCCCCTACCCCCCTTCCAATTCTATCTCTTTCTATTTCTATCTCATTCTCATTATACGTACACCTATATGTCTCTTTCATTCGACACGTAGAAGAAACGCGTGCGACGAATGGGTGGGTGGGGGGCTATGAGGTTTTGCCAGGCGCCACACATCGAGGATCGAACTTTTCTCACGAGATGTGCGGGTCGATACGATCGATGACTTTCTCGATCACACCTGCGACCCGGGGCGAGTTATGCAAAACGCATAATACGACCACGACGACTACGACTAAGACTACGACTAAGACTACGACTACGACGAGAGGGTCCTGAACGAACGTTATAGAACGACCTACGAGTTATGTTACGTTTGTTGCTCTTTGAAGAATTTCCTTGTAACTTTAGTCGAATGACTTTGCGATATTCGCATAAATTATTATTAGGTCATACCCAACCATCTTAGATTTCGAAGAAACAAAAAATATACAAATAAATCCAGAGGGCATCTGTTGGTAATAGATTTTAATGAGTGCACGGAACATTTGAACATAATCTAACTTTTATTTATACGGCAACGTCATATTTATGTTCAATTTTTATTTCCATATTATTGAATATTTCTTATTTTTAATTTTGTGTTACATTGTGTTTTAAACATTAAGGTTTAATTATTTTGTATCGTCTTTTAAAGGGAAGAGGAGACAAGATAGGTTATCTTTTTTTTTTCTTTTCTATTTAATCAGACTGAACAACAGCAACACGTGGCGGGGCACAGTTCATTTACAGATAAAAAAAAAGAAGATAAAAAAAATTCTGGCTAAGAGAAATCTTGGAAGAGATTCTTGGTCGAATCGAATTCAGAGAAGACGAGATAGATCGAGGGTAGAATCGTAATGGTGAGTGTACCAACCCATAACTTAATCGCCGCAAGTCGCCTACACGTGGGTTGCTTATACGACAGACTATACGCTTTGGATGATCGTTTATTTCGCGTTATATCCTCGAGAACGCGCAACGTGCCGCCGATGTAACGTGTATTACAAGAGTTACTCGTTTATTCAAAGACTCCGGCTTTCCTTAAAGTCGATTTATTAGCTAGCGCCAGATAAGATGAGTCTGGGAACGTTACCCATGCGATACTTCAATTCGGCTTGTCGTCGTCATCGTTGTCGTACCCAGAAAAACATGAAACTGAAATAAAAAAACACAAACATTGTATAATCTATGAAAAAAAAAAAACAATTGGATCGTTGGGTACATAGATTGAACTGAAATTCGATTTTGAATCATCATCAGCAAAGATTAAACACCCGTCATGTACGTGTAACACACTGATTCGTCAAGAAAAACCCATCATTACATATACAGTAAGTTACGTAAAAGTATACGTACAATCTCCCACTCTGTAAAATTTTATTAAATTATCATAATAATACAGGTAACCCTCCTATAACATGATAGATAGGTTCCTAGAAAAATGCTGTATTGTATGAGACCCAGAACCATGAGTAGAAGTACAGTGTTGTACAAAGGTTTCTTGAAATGAAACCGTGTTATAGAATGCCTTGTTTTAGGAGGGCTACCTGTAATTTATTTATAATTTGTAAATATAATTTATAATGTACATAAAAAGTATTAGAGGTACATTACAATGTGCACAGGGACTCCGAAGGGGTTAAACTAAACCTTTTGGTCAACCGTGTTCCACTTGTTAGAAATTAACAATTAGAATCTTATCAAAAAATGGTAACAATTCTTGGTATGGTTTATTAAACGGATAAAATAATCAAAGTTGCATATCAGAATATCTTTGACATGACGACGAACCGGAAGGAAAGCAAGGCTCTTTCGAAAGGAGGATCGCGTGCTTAGCCGCAAGTATTGTCGCGTTATTATGCGACATCACATATACACTGATAGTATTGAACCCACGCGAAAACCATGCATAATAACGCGACGACGTATACGCGTTTCATACTTCTCTCTCTCTCTCTCTCTCTTTCTTTTTCACATTGTATATGTTATGACATTTTATTCGTTTAAATATACCGGCCAAGACCTACTTATCGCGCAAAAGATCGAACGATTCACGACTAGAACTCGATATATCGATTCTTACCAAGCTTATATTTTCCTATATAGTATAACATACCTTTTACTCTTTCGTTACGTTGTTAGATATTTTATTGATATTTTATTACTCTAAATATTAAAATAATATTAATGACGTTAGATGTGTCGTATACGTTCACGTAGTAAAAGTATGTGATCCGTGTTGTGTTGCACCTGCAAAATACGCATTGATGATGATGATAATGATGATAATTACGTAATCTCAATGATACATTGACGAAAGGGGTCGATCAACGTAACACAGTACGCACTTATTTACTAGAATCAAGAAAGATAACAACAACAAAATGTATCATAATTTATCATAGCATAGAAAATATGTTAGTTCACCGATTGAAGCAAGTTTTATGCAAAACTAACTTGAACAAACCGTTTGCACTGGGTTGTGATACCACGGGAGAAAGGATAAAGGTGAAATATACCCGTCGTCGTCGTCGTCGTCGTCGTAGTTGTCGTCGTTCGGTCACAATTAAAGCGCAAAATGGGAACAAACAAACACCAAGGAACGTGCCGCGATTCGCGATCAAAGATAACATGATTTTCACTGTAAAAGCAAGCTTACGGTTACGCCAATTAAAGTCGACGACGACGACGACGACGACGACGACGATGAAAGCGTGAAAGCGTAAGGTAGGTACCAAAACGTGTTAAATTCACGAAACCGATGTAAATCACGAGACGTGAACAAAATTGAAGCTAACCGATAGAAGATAATCATTCAAGTTGAAGAGTTAAACGTGTGTAAGTAAACGAAAAAAAATATATATATAACGATCTGTAGAAAATCTTGACGCGAATAAAAAAATAAAATTACAAAAAAAGAAAAAAATAAATTTCAAAAACTTTATATTATCTTTTCTCTTCTTTCTTTAAAATATTTCTTTAGGTTTCTTTTTTTTCTCTTATTTCTTTCTTTCTTTCTTTCTCTTTCATTCTTTTTACATGGTTGTTTTCTGAAAGCAAGCAAACGATATCGCTTTTTTCGTGCGGTGCGATGCGAAAAGGAGATTTCGTCCGTGGGCCCCGTAATGCGGTAGCACGGTTCATGCCACACCGTCGAGACGTAATTGCGTGTTTGCCGAGAGAGTCGAGAGAGAAAGAGAGAGAAGAAAAGAAAAGAGAAGAGAAGAGAAGGTAAGGCAAACCAAACCAAACCAAACCAAGCCCCGGTGTTATTAGTTTCGCCTTCGCCTTCTTCGCCTTTGCCGCGCACGCAATCCTCCTCTCCGGGCTTCTCCGGACTCTCTCTTTCTCTCTCTCTTTCTCTGTGTACATCGAGGAAGAGAAACGGTGAGATAGCTCGATCGACTCGCGGACAATAAGAAACCGTGAGAGGGTGGAGCTGACAAGGAGTGAGCTACCAACCAGCCGGTTAACCGCCTGGATAAAGCGCCTTTCGACCTTTTTTTTATTTCATTTTTCTTTTTTTTTTCTTTTTACCTTCTTCGCTAACTCGTCTATACATCACACAATCCTCGCTGAATCTTTTTTTGTCCTCTCCCTCTTACGAGATTTAAGATTATTTTCTATATATATATATATATATATAGTTAAGTTTATGTGATTAAACAAGACAATTCTAACTAATTTATTTAATTACATTTCTATTCTTATTGGATACTTCAAATTCCTCCACCTCCATTCGCGGATCTACGAAGCATATTTCTTTAAGATCTCTGTTTATTATTATATAGATCTAATTAATAATATCACACTAATAATAAATTATACCCGTCCCTACAAAAAACACTTCAACTAAAAGTATTCAATACTCAAAAGAGTTCAATGTCCGACTCGATTATTTTTTACGAATGAGATCAATTTATATTTATTTCGTACGAAATATAATCGTATATGTATTTCCGTATCGAATAAGTCGAATAAGAAAAATAAATGAAGATCATTAATAAGAATAACACCTTATGCGTATCGATTTACGTCTTCATTAAGAGACTGTGTGCTGGGTCCAGTCCAGTTCAGTCCAGTCCATTAGTTTTCCTTTGCGCGAACTTTCTCGTCATTAGAGATGATATTTAATTAACAATCGAATAATTGGAAAATATTGTCAATCGTCAATACGACTCTCTGCGGGTGTGCGTGCGTGCGTGCATGCATGCGTCCAATCCACGTTGGCGTAATTAAAACTCTCAGATTGTTACACGCCTGCGTTTTCCCTTTCGCCGGATACGTACGACCACGTGGTACTTTCCAACACAACCAATCAGCAAAGGGGGTTCCTTTTTCGTACTAGGTAAAGAAAAAAAAATTAATGACTATGAATGACGACTCTCTTCCTCCATCGACTATCACTTCTTCTTTCTTCTTTTATTTTCTATCATTCTTTTGCGTGGGATCAACGCAGGTGCATCCTCTCTCTCTCTCTCTCTCTCTCTCTTATTTTCATCGTCAAGCGATAGATAGTAGTAGTAGTCATAGAAGAACTCTCTTTCGTATTTTAGCTTCCTTCTACGACGTCAAGATATTTCATATGAAATACAATCGATACGAGGATAGTAGGCAGATATAAACTCACGGAACATCGAAGAATATTCGTGAGCTTTGATGCTTGAATTTTATTATCTACGGTATAGTAATCCTAAAATGTTATCACTATAGTCGATACTTTAACCATTTGATGTCCTTAGATTTGTCAAACGAGATATGACACAACACCAAGTAAAATCACATCTTATTGTTAGTAATTCAAGTTAAATATTAAAAAGTTGTTGACTTCATTAGTAAATTCAAAACATTTTGAGGGTTGGGAAATTCTTAATCGAATTTATGAAATAATGTTGCACAAACATACGTACGAGAAGAAATTCAGTCAACGATCATTGCAAGCGTACACATATATACAACAACAGCACACCAGGGTCGAGAAACTTTCTCTCGTTGAAGGCTCGTTAAGGAACACACGATAGGAGCTCGAAAAAGTAGGCTTAAGGCGTTTTTCGGGAAGGAAGCAATGAAAGAACCTTACCTGTAGTAAGTCGGGCCCCTTCGCCAAAAAAGAAAAAAAAATTAAAAAGAATACGAAGAAGAAGAAGAAGCGGTAAAAATCCTGGACGATTCAGGCACTTCCTCAGGCAGACGCCTTTTAACCACCAGCCGAGTTAATAATTATCGCTCTTGGGTACACCGTTGCTGGGATTCTCTCTCTCTCTCTCTTTTCTGTAAGGGGTTGCCAACGCGAGTGGTCAACGCGCGAGAGACCGCGTTTCGAGCTATCTGTGCATCTGTCTCGTAAATGGGCTCAGGATTTATGGTCGGTCCAACACGCGCGCCGAAAATCGTTGTTGTTCGTTTGCCTCGGACTAACTCTCCACCAAGGATATTTATACGCGCGACCTTGGCAAGCAGTCTCTTCTCCACACCCTGTCATTACCCCCACGCATATGCGCACGCTCTCTGCTGAGGACTTCTGAATGAGGGGAAAAAAAATGAGAGAAAAGACAATCTTTCCTTATTTTTCTTTTTCTCATCTTTTACACTGCGACATGAATCGCGTGTGTCATTCATCTTGATGATCTACTTTCTTTTCCTTATCTCGATACACCACGATCCTTCTCGGTGGTCCATTATCATTGAAGATGATTATTCGTTGTGTTTCATTTTAACAATCTATGTATAAAACGATTAATATCACAATCTTACTCGAGTTCATTATTTTACGATACAAATATGATTATTCTAATTTATTCTTCATGGTGGTAGAAATGATCAATGTCGTCTTTTAACACACACACACACACACACAAAAGAAACAAAAAATCAATCCTCAAAGGATAAAACTTTCGCTCGAGCAAAATCACGAAAGAAAACACCTAGAAGAAGAAAGAACAACTAGTAAAACGTAAAAATCATTCCCAGCTTCAGACGCACACTTTCAACGTTAATTCGAATTACGTAATCTAAAATAAAATAAAAAAAAAATAAAATAAAATCAAAAGAAAGAAAGAGATACGATATCCGGATAGACAATCCCTTAGGAATGAATAATGGACTCGCTTTAAGTTGCCGTACACCACGATCATCGACAAAAGCGAAGCCAACAAGTGTAACGCATGGTCTGAATAACCCTGAAAGATGTTCCTTCCCCTTCTACCGTCAAGTATCATCTACTACAGGACCTACGGGCAGTGATGATCGGAGAAAGAGGAGAAGTCACTCTTGGGAAAAAAAAAAAAAAAAAAAAAATAGACGTCGAACCGAAGCTTGTGTCGGACCCCGCGCACCGGTCAGTCCACGCGCGGCCTGGGTCCTACGGTTCCCCTTCCCCCCTCCCGCGATCGCGAGAAGAGCAAAGGCCTGCATATAATAATAGTCGGTTAATGATCAACCCGTTGAATACACACGCCGTGAATCGCCGTGTGATCACCTCTTCGCCGTGCAAAAGAGTTTCCGACAGAGAGCAATGAAAAAAAAAATTAAACGTATATAGAAGAAGGTGATAGAAAGGTCCGAAAGAACCAAAAAGAGAGAATGAGAGAGAGAAAGAGAGAGAGACCACGAAAAAGACAGTGAATTCTTCTTCTTTATTTTTTTTTCGTATCTTACATACGAGTCCACATCGTCCTCTTTCTTCCTACGACCGGAGAGCATTGGTCTCTTAAAAACCGCGTGATTTATCGTTCATTCCCAGGCGCCGGACAGGTGGACCGTTTTTTACTTAGATAAAAAGTGTATATGTATATATACGTAACCCATACACGAATAGAGTAACAACAGTAGAGGAGAAGATACGAAGCTCATAATGGATACTCGAACGAGAATCAAACGTGAGATTCTTCTCGGATTAGCGTCGTTTACCACACTGCTAATCGGCCGACAATAAAAAAGAAAGAAAGAGATACCCGACGGAAGTTCGTTCGAGCGTGCGTATTGACAGTAATCGGGGCTATCTCTTTTGCCCAATGACCATAATACACCGTACAATGATCCTGACATAGCAAGAATCGTTTAAAGAAAAAGAAGATACGTGTGTGTGTGTTGTGTGTGGCTTCGTTCAAGCGCGTAACAAGACAAAACTTCCTTAGTTCGAACGACATTTACAAACTACCGTATTAATGATTATTTCTTTCATTTAAACTAAACTTAAGAATAGAAATAATAGAACAATTATACTAATAGATCTTTTTATATTATTATTTTAATTGAATTCTATTTTAAAAAATTTTCAAAATGTTCTTTCAAAAGTAATAATAATAATAATTAAAATATATTAAATGTGTTAGTTACATTTTAATCAGCGTATAAACTAAGCAAGTTTAGCGACTCGTTACTTTAAGTAATGAGTTAATTACGAGCACGTGCACAAGCGTTCTATTTAATGCAGACACAAAGTAATAGTAGTCGTGTTTGGTGATGGTGGTGGTAGTACGCTATAATGAAAGGCATTTCTTACTCGCCATTCAGATCTTTGTTCGAGACCGCTCAAAGACACACAAGGATCTAATACAAGTCGAGACATAATTATGTATAACAAACTTGGACAAAATGAAAGATTCAAAAAGAGTTACTTACAAAAATTCGTCAGAACGAATGCTTACACCGATTGAGACATTAATTTGCTTGTCATGTCAATTCTCCAAATACGCTCAAAACTTCGATATATATTTGTTAAATATTTTCTTTTCTACAAACAAAACCAGGAAGAATGATCACGAGCCGGAACTTAACTAAACAACTATTACCACGAACGAACATCTTATTTGTTCCTATTATCGTAAAATATAGAAGTAACAAAGTTGCTATTACGCGTTTAACAGTAATACCATTCTCAGTAAGAAAATTATGGCTCCTAAGAAAAGGGATAAGATAAATCTATTACACGCACTTATCGAGATTACAAGTTTTACTGTAATCTTTACCTTACCATTTCCTGTTTTGTCCATTCTAAATGATATTCGAATGTGCTCGAGGACTAACGAAAATCAATGCAAAAGATCAGGTAGCGTTGGCTACCTCTATCGATCAAATTGCCGTCAATTTTCACAGTGTAAACGTTCTCACAACGTTCAATACTATTTTCCAAAGAAAGATCAAGAAAAAAAAGTAGAAAGAAGAAGAATTTCATCAATGATTTTGTCATTATTTTTCAATAAGTAATACAAAAATGTTCAGAGGAAAGTTCGTCAATAATCGACAGTTCGAAATCAAAGTTTTTAAGCGGCCTGAAACTACAAGGTGAAGGGAATCAATTTAATGCGTTATAAACAGACCTCAACCGTCATTAGGATAATTTCTGTCCCAAGGCGTGTGGGTGGCAGATGTACGAGGCATCCTTGCGAAAGCGGATTGCGTAAATCGTGAATTAACTAAGGGCTAAGGGACTCCTCCGGTCCGATCTTTCGAATTTGCCCGCGAGTCAAATCGTTCTTTGACCGTGAATGAACACAAGCAGCGTATTGATTTTTATTAACAAGATATGATAAATGATATTTTCTTTGATGAGAACATTAATTTTTTTCTTTAAAACATTAAACCAAAATTCTTTGACAAGTAATAATAACTTAAATTAACATAAATGTTAATTAGTGGTAGACAATATATGCCAACTTTAATTAATTAATCACGATTCAAATATGTAATATAAAAGATAAAAATGAAAACATGTTGCAATTACGATTCCAATTCTCGTAGTAGGTTCTTGAAGATCATTTGTTGCAGATCGCAAAGAGATTTGCGTTACGTGAGATAGGAGGGCAAAAGAAATAAAAAGGTAACAACGGTGGTGACCTTTTGGAAACATAACGTCGACAAGCGTGCAGAATAATTAAATCGCGTAGACCAATGTGAGAGACGGTATCGTAGCACACTATCTCGCGATGTCGATATAACCGGATTAAGTGAACCGTTGAGTGCGATTAACAATTGCTGCGGTACTGTTGCTGCTGCTGCTGCTGCTGCTGCTGCTGCTGCCAATGTGTCCAGGACACGCGTATCCCTCTCTTAGGTTTCTTTTCGAACTATAATGCGCCTCTTACGTACATACGTACGTAGGTACATAGCGTACTCGAGCACTTGCATATCGCAAAACGTACTTGTATGGCCGATATAGCGAATGATCGATCAATTCTCTGGCGCCGTCTTTTACTGTACCTGCTTCCTCTCTTTGTGCACTTACGTCTACGTCTAAACTAAACTCTAAACTAAGTGCTAGAGGTCTCGAAGGAACGCAGTTTATCGTTAACCATGCTCTCTACACGCAATACAATGACCCGTGTTTGTGACAGTGGTTTGATTTTAAAGAACCGTTCTGTGTACGAGGAGAGTTCGTTACTGAATCTGATATTACATTTAAACCTATTCAAACGAAACCTACTGAACAAACGTTAAGGTTTATTTTCTTTTTCTTTCTTCTTTTCCAAAAGAATTCATTCCTAGTATCTATTTCTAGTGAAGATCATCCCGCGTGACCCATTTTTTTTCCAACCGAGCGGAAATTCGTCCTCACCGTAAGCAGTCCCGCTAGAAAGCGGATGCTCCCAAAAAGATCCGCTCAAAGTTCGTTCCAATTTTTCAAGCGGAATCAGAAACGAGTAGGAGGAAGGGAAAATATTAATAAATCGAACGATTGAGAGGAACTTCCTGGGTCCTCGACGGTTATTTGGTGCAGATGTACTGTTCAATGTCGCATCCGTCGATAATCGATCGATCGTTCTTTGTAAGCAACAAAGAACACCCTCCTCATTTTTAACGAATGAATATTTCTTTGACGAGAACCATCATATATTCGTACACCCATCGTTGTAACTGGATATAATAATACATAAAAAAGACACGCGAGAATTTTTCGTTTAATCCTTTACCGGAAGATACGCCTACAGTCATTCATACTCGACGTATATATATACACGCATATAAGAGAATAATTTATTCTTAATATCTTCTATAATAAAAAAAAAAATAATACACACATACTGCGTGGTCTATACTTCTTATCTTACTTGTAGATTATTTTATAAAACATATCGTGTATTAGCTTCTATTAATAATACTTATTAATCATTAAAATATCATAACACGGATGAATGAAAACATATAAATGTAAGGTAAGAAGTAAAATATTTTCTATATAATTAATTAGCATTAGGATGACGTTCGTAATAATTAAAAGGTATAAAAAAGATGGAATTGAGAAAAGCGTCTATCATAAGATAGCCGATTCGCGAGCAAACGCAGTAGCGGCAAGACAGTTTTAACGACGTAATAAATCTATAACACGATCTAAAGACGCGTATCTCTGTTGCAATGAAAAAAGGGGTATTGGGCTTGTTCGCGATTGGTTGGCGCGAAATCCCGCGGACTGGACCGGACAGGGACTGGACCGGACACACACGCTCAAGTCCGGACAAGTTTCACGCGGCGAGTGACACGTCCGGCTAATTTATCGTAACCGGTATAATTATCTCCTGGCGAGGTCTAGCGAGGTCTGGTAAAAGGGTTTACCAGCCAATCGGCGAACGCGACCGCCTCTCTCGAACGGCTCCTCCCCCTCGTTCGACACCGAGAGAGTCACACGGATTCTTCCCCTCTTTTCCCTCCCACCGTTTACTCCAGATCTTCCTCGGGGGACTCTTTGACTTTCCGATCTTGCTGTTCTCTCATAGATCATCTTCGTAGATGATCTCGTCGATCATCTTGGCGCATCGTCAATCCTTCCGCTTCGCTCGGTTAAACTTTGCGAGCTCACGTGTCCATGAACAACAAGCAACAACTCTTAACCAACCGATCGAACGGACCCAGTGCACCGCAACGAGTCACGATAAAGGATCTATCGATGTACGACGATGGAGACACCATACTCGTGCTCCAATTTCTATCTGATTTATTCGACGTGTCGAGATAATGTGACCATGCTCTCTCTCTCTCTCTCTCTCTCTCTCTCTTTCTCTCTCTCTCTCTCGCTCATTCGTAAATGGCGCTTTCGCGATTCTAATATTCCGTATGCTTGTGCTTGCCCCGAGTTATTGAGAAATCTTATAGGAGTCAACTTTAGTAACAATTAGCGTAGAATTTTTCTCTATAAGAAGATAAAATAATATAATATTAAAAAATGCAAAATAATTCTCATGATCAATTATATTCCTATATCTATTATATCTATTTTCAAAGTTAAATAAAAACAAAAAGAAAATGGAAAGGTAAAATCGAAGTAGTGGTCAACCAACCGGTGAGTCGATCGAAACGATTTCCAATGTCCACGTCCAAGTAATCTCCATTTTATTATACAAGCTGAGAGAACGGAACGGTCGAATAAGGAAAGTTTGCTTTACGACTGGGTTATTTCGAGGAAGAATATCGGCGATCTCAAGTCTCTCTCTCTCTCTCTCTCTCTTGGTTTAAACCAACAACAACGATCGAGAATCGAGTATGTAAATAGGAAGGTTTCGTTACCCCCTTGTGTGTCTGTGTGTGTCCTCTGATCGAACGACGAGAGCAAAGGTAAAAGTTGGGTTTGTTTCGTTTATACGCCCGCGTGTCTGTCTCTCTAGGTAACTTCGTGTATCGTTGGCTTTCTCTGTTTTTCGCCATGAGAGATTCGCCAAGCGCGAATCTATGCAAATAAAATCACGTGGGCGGTCGTCGTTCTACGACGACTGGATCCCGTAGACTGAATGAACCCTTGCGCCACGCGGAGTGAATGGATTTACCTAACGTTTAACGTCCACCGACGTACTTTTGCCTACGTTTTGAGATCTATCCATCTATCTCTCTCTCTCTCTCTCTCTCTCTCTCTCTCTCTCTCTCTCTCTCTCTCTCTCTCTCTTTCTCTTGGCGTATTACTCGGTTGGAAGTCTTCCGTTTTGTTTTATTTTGCTTTTTGTTTTCAACTCTGATCGTAGAATCAATCGCGCAGGTGTGCCCAAGATCGATACATCGATGTTATATCAAAAAGAAGATAGACACGAGATATACATTGAAATAAAAAGAACATTTATTCGTGCGTATAAATCCCCCCCCACCTTCAACCCCCCACTGAAATCTTAAAGGTTCTTCTCTCTTTTAGCGTGAAGATTGTAAATAAATCTATCGTGGGTAGTCGATGTGAAAAAAAGAAAAAAATAAACTATCACATTTGCATAACGATCTTTTTATCTATATATCTATCTATCTATATCTTTAAAATACTTAAATCTGGTACAGCTATATAATACTGTATACATCTTTACTGTTATACATTCTATTTATCTATCATTATTGTAAATTCTCTCTCGATCATAAATCTATTTGACTAATCTATCTTTTTATCTATCTATCTATCTCTTTCTTTTAGAAAAAGAACTCGTCATAAATCGGAAATTGATTTTACAACACTAAGATTACGAATGTGTCAAGAATTATCTTACTAAATTAGCGATATAAATGAATCATTTACAGGTGCATCATTCTAATGAAAATTGCCGATCTAATCGCGTAATCATTTTCCTAAAACTTGAAGATCGAAGAGAAAAAGAAGAAGAAGCAGAAGAAGCGACCATCACACACGCGAGATTACTCGACGTGATTTTCTATCATTCTCGTAAATTAGAAATAATCTTACAGGAAGATATAAATCTCCTCGTTCAGCGTTAAACCGATCTTCTTGTTTTACGTTGTGCACAGCATTATCCTTAACTATCTATCTATCGATCCTATTAGTCATCATCATCATCATCATCATCTTGCGTGTGGTGTTTGTGAATCAGAATACTCGCGGTATATTATATTTTACAACATAAAAAAAAAAAAAAAAACCAGAAAAATTTGCAATTTTTCTTATTCTCTCTCTCTTTCTCTCTCTCTCTTTATCTCTCTCACTCTTGCAAAACGTTGGTGTCTCCGCAACGTCTGCGTTCTTCTCGTATCGCTTTCCAATGGCTGCGATGTACCGTTACGAAAGCACGTGTAACTGCATTAAATCTTTAAAAGAAGGGGGAACGGGGGGGGACAAAAGAAAGAAGTTGAAAGAGAGTGCGAGACGAAGCAAAGAGAGAGAGAAAAATAAGAATCGTAAGGTGCAGCAACCACAGTCACTGTATAGGAAAAGACCCGTATAAGCCCACGCCTCGTGATCCTTCACCGTTCTTCAACGTCGATATTCAAATCAGCGTCTCCTCTACCCCGTCGTCGTCGTCGCCGTCGTCGTCGTCGTCGTCGTCGTCGTCGTCGTCTTCGTCGTCGTCGTCGTTGTCGTTCTTCTTCTTTCTATGTATGTGTGTGTGTGTGCACGACGCACGTCGTCCTCTTTTTACCACCTTTTCGTGCCGTAATTTACCGTTACAAAAGGCTTCTTCGCCCACGCGCTTCTCCATGGTTCTTCTTCTCCCCCTTTAAGAACCCACCCCCTCCCCCTACCCATCCACCCCCCTTCCCATTCTCCCCACCTCCTTTTCTTCTCTTCTCATCATCGGCTCTCAACAATCGGCCATCGATCCGTCGATTCACGCTGCCATTGTAATTTTTGTTCTCTCTCTCTCTCTCTCTCTCTCTCTCTTTCTCTTTCTTTCTTTCTTACTCACTTACTTTCTCTGAGAGATGTAGATGGAAGACCTTCTTCTTCTTCTTCTTCTTCTTCTTCGTCTTCTTCCTTAAAGTTTTTCCTTACTCATGAATCGTTTAGTCGAAGGACGTGGCGCAGGTGCGGTGACTCGGTTAACGAGAAAATATCCTGGACTGAGGTGACGCTGACGAAAAAAAAAAGAACCGTGAAGATCGATGCCCACTATCTCATTCCATCTCTCTCTGTCTCTTTCTCTCTCGTTTTATCTTCTTTATTTAAAGAGAAAAAGAGAGACAGGCTTTTTTTTTATTTTTTTTGGGAGAGGATGGGAGGGGCGGGGGCGAGGGGGTTATTGAAAGAGCCACTGATTAGCTGGAATTCGAATGGAAATTTTTTTTTTTTTTTTGATTTCGTACGAGCACGCCTCGATTATAAATAAAAAAAAAGTTAATATTCTGACAAGCCAGGAGGTTCGTTATTGGTCGAAGAAGAGTATAAGATGAACGAACGATGTGCACGAAATTTAGAAAGCAACCTGTTATTGGTCGAATGATCTCTGAGTAAGGTTGAATTTGTTATCATTAATAACATAATAAATATTTATCTACGAAGTTAAAGTTAATCAAAGAAAAAGAACTGTATCGCTTTAAACTTTGTTCCTTACAAACTCAGTCTGATGGTAACATCAAAATACCACACCCAAGAGGAATTTAATCTTTTTGATATAATTGTGTGCGTGTGTGTGTATATGCTCGGACGACACCTTCTCGATTTCACACTGTTATCAGAGTGTCATCGTTGTTATTCCGTCGACAAAGCAAAATTCTATTGTCAGCATTCAAAACTTTTTTCTTTTATCTTTTATCTTTTCGTTTATAAAACACATTTAATTGTAATTTATTTTTCAAATTATTATTAATCAAAATGTATATACATTTATTTGTTAAATATGACTTTTTCAACAAATGAATTCGAAAATTCGATAAGAAATTAAATTCAATCAAAATGTAGTATAAAATTGTTTAATTGTTATATTTATAATAATTAATAATTACATGTGTAATGGTTGATTTTGTTCAAGTAAAATTAAATGGCCTAAATGACAAGTCAGATAAAAACAACTTGAATAGAACACGGAACGTGTTAAGAATTATATTTGAAAAATTGTGAATTTATTAGAATCCATAACACAGGTAGTAGTAGGTCCGTTCTTCAGATAAAAATTGCGAGGGGAACTGTGCTATCCATCATACCAAGAATGCAAAGTCGTTAACATTCGATCCAATCTCTAATGTTTGGAATAGTGTGACGAAGGGGAAGAAGGGTAAGGGGGAGGGGGTGATAAGTAGTTAAATACGGGACAACGCAAACGATGCCAGAAGGTGGCCATAACATGCACGTGTCGCGAATATTTTGCGGATGGGAGCACGCGCTGTTGAAACCCGAGATGTCTCGCCAAGGCGCGGAAGATGGTGTCGTCGACGTTGTAAACACAACCCGTAAAACTGTTGTACGTGAACTTCATCATCCTCTTTTTCTCTTTGCCTTTGTCGTTCGCCGTTTAACTAACACTGCTACTACTACTACTACTACTACTACTACCTACGTAATATATTTGTAAAAACATGATTTATAACTCATCAGTGAGTCTTAATTCAAATGAAAACTTCGATATCTTTTTTCTTGGATAAAGAAATTGTGATGACAAGGAAGAAAAAAATAGTAATTAATAAACTAGTCGGATTTGTTACGTAATCGTTTTAGATAGGGTCGAATCCAGCTCAAAGAAAACATGTATATATATACATGTGTGTGTGTGTGTGTGTATTTAATGGATATCCTATAAGTTAGAAGCGTAAAACGCGGTAGAAAACGCATTAAAACCACCAACGCTAGACTCCATTTTTATTGGTCGATATTACGAAAGGTCGTTTTTCTTTGTCGTTGTCGGTGTGTCGGGGTGGTGTTCTATGTCGTTTTCCAATAACTCCAGACAAACGTTTTGAAACATGGATCTCGAAGAGTATTCATAAACGTCTAACTGTATCATAAGCTGCAACGAGTAATTCTGACTGAGAGCGTTCAAATTCAATATTTAAGCGACTCTAGGTTGTAGATGTAGTAAATCCTAGTCTTCATGGCATGCCGATTAGGAATTCATAACCAAAGTCATAACGAATTGTTACGATAGACCACTAAGATTACGAACATTCACGCTTATTCAAAAGATATTATTTGTCGCTTCTGGGAGATTGAGATTGTTGTTGTTGTGTTGCAGCATACAAAGAACCCAATTACTAATGAAAGTCTTATCTATTTTCTAAATAAAACAATAAACTACGTCAATAAATTTTCCGTTGAATAATACAAAAAATTATATAAACATTATTTCTATATACTACTTTATGTAATAATAAATTGATCATAATATTTACATTGATCGTATTTGAGACGTAAAAATAAATTCGTTGGCAAGGCATGTCGTATACAGAACTGGTTGTTAAAAGATTCAATTTCACTTTTTCGTTTTATTTATAAATGAAAAAAAAAAAAAGATTATAAAATAATACGATGAATTTTGAAATGATAACACAAAACTATAAAACGTGATCAATAGACAATCGATGAAATAAAATCAACACGAGTCCTTTTTCAAATTATTTATCTTAACGCGGTGAATCAAAATATAATAAATTATTTCAATGTATTTATTCCTCTGTGTAAGATCAAATTTTTTTCCTCATTTTTTTAATCAACATCTACACATGAAATACATGTTATATTGAAAGAAAAATTCTAAAAGAAAAAAAAACAATTAAACCAACCCCTCGTGATTATCAACAGGAAGAAACGGTCATAACGTTCTAATGAACCTTACAATCGATTAGAATTTTCGAAAGATCTGAACAGGGGGTGGTTTTTCTATAAAACAATTTCACAGTTGTTTTAAAAACCTTCCTTTAAAAACAAGGATCCTTCCCCGTTATCTTTAGATCCTTAATAGCCACGAGAAATAGTTTTTCTTTCTTTTTCATTTTTTTTTTTTATTTCAGATGAGATTACAGAAAAATCTTAACCAACAAAATTGGAAAAGTTATAAACGCGTAGGGTAAGAATCTTTGTTCTTAGTTTACGGTTAGGAAAATATATGAATTCGTGTCTCTTGGTCTCGATGTATATACGCTCAACGCGACACTCTAAATAATACTCCCCATCCAGAAAGATTTATTTCCATCTAAACGATGCTCGCTGGCGCACACGCTGGGGTTTCGTTGACTCGGTAAAACTTATGCCTCTTCTCAACCATGTTGGAATAGTCGCGCGAAACGAACGAACGAACGAACGAACGCGAACAGATGAACGGAGGAGAGTACTGAGACTCCTT
This sequence comes from Polistes dominula, assembly GCF_049000335.1. NCBI lineage: Eukaryota > Metazoa > Arthropoda > Insecta > Hymenoptera > Vespidae > Polistes > Polistes dominula. Next base: position 5,398,314 of record NW_028300916.1, on the reverse strand, counting down.
GTATGCAAAATCGGTGACTCTACTTTGCGAATAAATGCATCATGGCGCGTAATGGGCGAGGCTCGTATGGTATTGCCATAAAACATGATCGTCCTACACATCCTCACCTGTCGAGCGAAATATCGTCAAGAATAAAAGAACTCTACCCCTGCACACACGTTTACGAAATATTCGATGAACTCATAAAAAAAAAAAACATACTATCCTAATGTTTCTCATTGCTTTTGCTTGCGTTATAACTTTGAAAAAAAAAATATCATGTGTATAGATCACACACGCACACACGTTAAAAGTGAAACCTTCAAATAAGCAAGTTTCAAAACGAATGAGACGAATGCAGAGTATACCAAGAGTTGAATTCATTTATTACATAATATTATTTTTATTGGAAATATAATATAGCAAGTATGACGTGTGCGTGTTTTATTTTTGAAACAGAACGCGTGTCAAGTTTCTTCCATTTAAAAAAAGTATTTCTATTTTATTAGCAAAATTAATGAATAAATGTTCTTTAATGCGACACATATTATATAGATAGAAATCTTTTTCTTACTGTCACACCTTGACCTTCAACAAATTATTTTTCAGTCTCGAGAATTCGCATTAGAGTTACCTGATTATTATATTCAACTAGCTATTGCTGCTTCGTCGAAGAGACGAAGTTTTGCAATTTAATTTAAAGCGCTCGTCAAGTCACAGTGTCACACAGATAAACAGCAGAGAGACTAACATAAACGTACGTGTGCATTCATGCATTCGCGTACATCGTTCCATCAACATATTCAATGGTCTATTAGCGTCGAACGAAAGAAAAACGACAGGAAGTTGCGAAGAAGTACGAAGGTCAAGAAGGCGGAGCACCCACACTCTCTTACCTGGTGTAACATATATAGGTAGGTATACACAACAATAAATAATTTTATATAAGCGAACCAGAGAAGAGTAAATAAATCGATCGATAATAGACGGCTCGTAAAGAACGACGGGGAGTCGTCGGTGGAAGCTTTTCGATCACACACATACATACACATTAAAACAATGGACACACTCGCTAAGTCATCTTCGAAAATTGGCAGGTGGCTACATTTCTTCTTCGGCATCCTTTTATTCTTTTCTTTTTAGCCTTCTCTACTTTAGCAGGTAAATCAATATTTAATTTCGTTCGTTCTTTCGCTAAGCTACACAGAGAGCAGGTGCGTTAAAATAAGGCCCACGTACCTAATATTGTTTTAAACGGTCAGATAAACGCTGATTTTTCCCTCGCTACGGGGGAATGATCCCTTTTTCTTTTGTATTTTTTTTTTACCTTTTCTCCATTTCACGCTCAAGCACGTGATTACAATCTAGAAGAGATACAACGAAGATAATTAATCGTATCTATCTTAGTGTTGGATCTACACTATTTTTATCCTATTATTTAATATAATAGATGTAATTTTGTTATACGTAAACATATATAATGGGTAAATTAGTCGATTTTCGAGAAAGAAAAACAGAAAAGAAGAAAAAAAGTGAGAAGATCCAGTACGAGTAATGAATCATCTTACGAGGAACAACAAGAGAAAATCCATAAGCAAGAAGAAGGTAAATCCTTGAACCGGACCTTGGCGGTACGCGCCTAGCTGCACATTAGTCAAACAATTAAGAGTTTGTAATGGAACGTCACATAAATAACGTCAGTGCATGAGACGTTTCGCGATGCGCTTGTATGCCCTCCTTCCTTCCTTCCCTCCCTCCGAAGCTTTCCTCCTCCTCGACATCGGACCCGGTGAATCGCGTTAATGGAATACATACGTGCTTTCGCTGCGTGTGCATGTGCCAAGGGGGCGTTTAGGTTCGATGTGCGGTCGCACTAATATCGCGTGGGCGGTTCAATTTCAAACGACCTAACTTTCTCGAATTGCATTGGCGACATTAACCTGTCATAATTACAAAGATCTCGTACCTCCCACTTTAACCTCGGCACGCATTCTCTTACTGCAATCCATTACATGGTAACTCGAATTGATCATCGGAATCGTTTATTTTACATCATCGATGTTGTGTAAGTTCGTTAACCTTTTCGATCTTTTAAAACGGTGAGAAAACTAGTAATCAAACAGATTATACGGACTCCTATTCCATGATTTCGATCGATAAATAAAAAAACTTCTCAAAGATCTCGATAATTTTAGGCTCTAGTTTTAAAGAGATGATTCTTTCACCATAAAATTCTCAAAAGATTGGAATGCTTGAAAAGTGTGTCGTCGCGTGAAACTTTAATTATTAGAGAAGAATGAACGATATAAATTGTCAGTAGGAGTAATTAGTGTCGGTTGGCTGGCCCCTTGAGTAATTAGCAATTAAGCGCCACGTAATTGCCTAATTCCTGCCCGTCATTCGAGCACGGTCCTTAGCACCGATAAGATCGCCGACCGACCTCCTCCGGGCGATCGTTAAACGTGTGTGTGTATGTGTGTGTGCGTGCATTCGAGAGTTCGTGTATCGAACGCATCGATTCCTCTAAAGGAAGCACCTTTTCTTTGGTTCTTTATCTTTACAGCAGGTAGCACGGGAGCCTTGTTTCCTCGAATGAGGCATTTTTACGAGCACCCCTTTTTCGTGTATGTAACTCCACCATAATCGTGTCGTATAAAAAAAAAAAAAAGAAAATTATAATAATTATCACGAAGCATTCATAAAAGGTTATAAATTGCAATTGATTTATTGGATTGGTTTAACGAAAAATAGAGACTAATCATATTGCCCTTTTTATTTCCCATTCCAGTTTTATTTCTTCTTGACATTTCCATAAGAAAAGTGTGCTCGTAGAAAAAAGAAAAAAGCAACAACCCTAACATTACCCACCCATTCTTCGTTCACAATTCGTGAAAATGAAAATCCGGCGCTTGTACGGCGTCTAAATGCCGCGCGCGTAAGCGGTGCTGCTGACCAATCGAGAAAAGGTTTTGAGAGCGTGCGTGACAATGAGCCATGAATCAATTTGGTCACGTCACATCAAAGTTGCTCGACCGCTTAAGGTCTAGATACCGACCGGTTGGCATTTCGCAGAAACGATACCGCCGTCCGTTGTTGTCGCACACAAGCGCATAAGAGAGTTCTCGATTCTGTCAGCGTGATTAAGGTGCACTACAAAATGTCCGTGTCCCGCCTCTTTACTCTTTCTCATTCTCTTTCTACCCTTTTTCTATGTATCTCTATAAAACTTACCCAAAGAACAAAGATAACGCAAGGATTAGGCCTAGAAATTATGAAAGATACGAATCGTCATGGATTTCCTCACACAAACCTTTTGCTATCTGTATTTTTCTTTTTTTATCCCTCGAATAAATTATTAATAACTATTACTATTATGACGATAGGACAAAGGAAAGATAAAAAGGATTTTTGACATAACCTCCTTTACCGACAACGAAAACTCGTGGTGGGTCTAACACGTCCGACAAATGGGTGAACAAGATTCTTACAAAAAAGGGTAAGTAAGATAAGTGCGTGCAAATTAATCACCGATCCTAGGATACACATTTACAATTCTTCGCACATGTCGCTTGGACATAGAAGAATCAAAAAGGAAGATATAGAAAGAGGGGAAGGGAATAAACTCGAGACGACGACGACGACGACGACGACGACGACGGGTGACTCGTGTCGTAAATGCGTAGGCAAGGGTGAACAGACGCACTCCATTCACTTGGCGCCACATTCATTCATAGCTAGAACGAACTATGTGCTAGAGCGCCACGACTCATGAGTCTCCTGATTTCTCTCTCTCTCTCTCTCTCTCTCTTTCTCTCTTTTCTATTTCATATCGACTAAAGCATGGTTGCAACCAACGATGTTCGCAATATTTCCTTCTTTCTTCCTCTTCCCTCTCTCTCTCTCTCTCTCTCTCTCTCTCTCTCTCTCTCTCTCTTTCATTCTTTCTTTCATTCTTTTTTCTTTCTCTCTTCATACTCAGTCAAGCTTCACGCGACAAATGTCCCGATCTAGTTGCGTTATTATCGCTTGTGTGCGTTATTACACGCGTTAACCATGGGCCACGTTCCCCGTTTTCTCCATATACCGACACTCGGTGTGTGGGTGTTGGGATATTTTCTCCATTCGTCATTTTTTACTCTCACTGACAGTTAGCATGAACAAAGTATTGATGAAAAAAAAAATAAAATAAAATAAAAAAAACAAGAAATAATCGATATTTGTACATCATTTTCTTAAATACGTTTAATATACTTACTTTTCTCTTTATTTAAAAGTGAAACTTCTCTTTTGGGGTTGAGTACCGAAAATTGTCAAACAACACGACAAAAGTGAAAGGTTTTGTAGGGGAACTTGTTATTTATGACAAAAGGGAAAAAGGATGTACACAGCAGGAGAAATTTAAAAAATTTCACTTTTTCAATCACCTGTAGCTTTAATGAGCTTTTCCTTTTTTTTATTATTAATATAATGTTTCTTTAAAATTTCAAGATTTGTTAAATGTATCGTATTAGAAAAATAATGTAGAAAACGTTGTCGTCTTATAATTAGAGAATAACGATCGCGTAATTCGTTTGACAAACAATCAAGCAACAACATTCGAGTTAACTCAATTCACCATGGACATGCGTTTCAAGGTAATTCAATTTATCGAGTCGTGGGGCCTCGCTCGCGTTCGTTTAACAACGTTTTTACAATTTTATCCGATGAATCGTATAAGAACGTGTTTATATATTTCATTAATTGTTCCACTCTCCAAGTTCTCGCGTGATCTCGTTCGTTCTATCCGGGTGACAGCGGGGGGAGGGGAGGGGGAGGTGGAGGGAAGGTGGGGGGAGGAGATATAACAACAACACGAATGCACACTGTCGAATAAATCCTTAACACACGCACTTACGTTACTTGCTACGTACGTACTTGTGTATCACCTACGCGTTATCTATGCGATGTTGTGTATAACGTTGTAATAACTAATCGCAATTAGCATTTGTTTAATTCTTATCTTGGAAAAGCTGTTTTACCTATCGAATTAATCGCCACGATCATTTTTACACCTTACCGAACTACAATAATAAATGTATATTAAACATAGAATAAACGTTCAACAATAAACTATTCTTGGTCCGCATACGGATTTTGCGCGTGGTCGTATAACGACTTTCCCGTTACGTAAATTCTTATTTAATGTTGTACTATCATGAGAAGACGCGAAAACAAATTAATTTATGTAAAGTCCGATTATCACGTGCGTTAATTTCAACTACGTTCTATGTATTTACTTATGGTATTATGTATAATATTACACATACGTACGTATGTACATATACAACATACGCGTTTCTCTTGTTACAAGAACTGTGCTCTGCATATTTCTTTAATGATTGTTTCTTTTAAAACGTGTATCATATTATAAACGTTGTAAACTTACCTTTATACTTATCTTAAAGCGACTAACGAACCTAACTTATATCTAATCACATTAGCTAATAAGACGATTCAAAGATCCATCCTGTCGATGAATCGACGCGTGTCGTTGACAGAGAATTTGCACCATTTGCATCATGCGTATCTCATTTGGCATGGCAACAAAACACGCATACGTATAAGTCAAATAAATTTGATACTTTTCTAATATCATTTTGATATCTTTCGAAAGAAGACTGACAAATAAAACAACAAGACAATAAACTGGAAGAAATTTGAGCAACTTTTTAGTTGATAATAGTCCTTAGTTCCTTAAAACGTCAGAACATTCGTATACTTTTTTAATAAAAAATTATCAAAGTGAATTTGTTGCTATGAAATTAGCTTGCAAAATGATATCATCGAAAGGAATGGAATTTTAATATTTCAGGTATGTACATATGCGTATGTCTCTATGTGTATGTTTGTAAATATCAAAGTTTATCAATGATACAATTTAACGCTGTTATATACATATATGTAGTACCTATACTAACATATCTCTAGCCTCGGGGGTAAGAGTCTACGGACCGTGCATAACATTCGTATAAATCGTCGGCACACGCACTTACGACCGTTGTATGTCACCTACGCGAATACCTATAATTTAAAGTTATAATAACTAGTTTCTGGCCTGATCGCTTGCTGGGGCGCCGGTCTCTCTAGATACACGTGCACAGTATTGTGCATTTTGAAAGACAGAGAAGAATAAGAAGAAGAAGAAGAAGAGGAAACGAGTTGAAGTATAACAGGTAGACAGAAAGAGAGAGAAAGAAAAGGGCGGAAGAACGATTGGAAGGCTCTTATCTTCACCAAGCGATGATTCACACTCTCCAATGAAGAAGAAAAAGAAGAAGAAGAAGGTGTCACTGGTTGTATGCATAAGCGCGACTCATTACGCGACCATCTCATCGCCATCTTAAGTGCCCACGTGCCCCTTCTTCATCACTGTATATATGCAAATCGAGAGATTGGATAGCCCGTAACACATACTCAAGCTTTTTTCACCCTTCCTTCCCCCTTTGAAAATTCATTTGAAATCGACACTGATATCGTGTAATCGATCCCAAAGGATAATTATAATTTTGTTTTTTTTTTATTTCTATATTTTTCTATTTTTCATTATTTTTTTTCTTTTCACCTATCATGTTAACTAGACAAAAAATAACTATCTTTTCTTACCAGAAACAAACGTATATTTTCATTTGTATACACAAAGATGCTACTCCGTCAAATGAAGAAACCAACTGCCAACTGTCTAACACAATCGGTAATAAAGTATGTCGATTTATTACGTTGGCTTTTATCTCTCGCTAATTTGATCAACCTGTACCTTTCTATGGATTGCGAGAAATACTCACAACAACAGACTCCTCGTGCAAGTCTGATTCATTTCGTTTCCGATCCTAGCTCGTGCAAATGACGACGTTGCATAGCGTACGGAATTATATATATATATATATATATATATATATATATACATGCCATAAGCGTAATCAACATTTAAATCTATAGCTTACGATATAAATGAATGAACAATTTGAAATAATGTTTATGGTGTTCTAAGTTTACTTTATCGAACGATTGACATTTTGTTTTTACCAAACTTCTATAATCTAAAGATACTGTAATTTATACAGGAAAGATATTAAAACATTGATAAAATAAGGAAAATTCGTTAAAATGAATGACTCGACGCCTATGAAAACGTACGCGTGAGCGCTCGACTACCACTCTTCGTCTACGGACCACGCCGTCATTTTCATAATGACAATAGCCCGACAGCCCACACGGGGTGCCCATGATGAGTAGTTTACGGTGCGACTCCCGCCACCTTCGCAAATCCCAAGCCGGTCGAGTCACTGGTCCCTGTCGGTCTACATCTAGCAACGTGTCTCGTTAAACTATCCTTCGGTTTAACGATTTCATTAGGTTTTCTTAGTCTTCCTTGACCGATCAACGTGAAACCGATTGATTTAAATAAAACAATTTTTCATCTGATCAATTTCATGAAAATTATATAAATACATTCAAACAAAAAATACATGCTTTTTTCCTCTAATACGTATTCTATTATATAAATATACCTATTGTATATTTTCTTATTGTTTAAACTGTACTTAACTCGTAGAACTTTTGGAAAGATCGTACTGTTGCGATAAAGCATAACCTCCAGAGGGCGTACTAATTGTAAGTAGACGCTTTTTAACGAGCGCAATTAAAGGAGTACAATCGAATCGTGATTCCGCGAGAGGAGATACACAGACACATATATATATATTGGCAATCGTTATCTGAGGAGTGTCATCGAGGTCTCCGTAGAAGAATCTGGATCGGTAGCTTATACCTGTTTCACGAAGAGACGATTACGATAAACTCGAAATCGATAAAGATCTCGTTTATGAAGGGAACCCTCTCCTTGCTCGAGGAGGGAGAAGTGGACAGGAGGATGATCGGCCAAGTTTCTCAAGATTCTTAATCTAATCTCTAACGGAGCAATTATCGTTCCTTTGGAAGGGTCAAAGTCTTTCTCTCTTTCTCTCTCTCTCTATCTTTTTCTCTTTGGCGAGGGGGGGGGGGACAGGAAATGCGAAGCACGTTGTTAGATAGCTCAGGTAGTAGAAAGGTAAAAGTACGCGAAGGAGATATGCGAAGAAAACGGCGCTCGACACTTGCCGCGCGATGAATGCTCGTGCAGATCGGCAATCTTAATGGGACACCCACGTGCACCGCGTATCCCGTAGGATAAGAGGAAGAAGCATCTTCGTGACATTAGAAATCGTGCCTAGTAGGAACGCGCATCGTATCGTATCGTATCGTATCGATTCGACACGATTCGCACACCGGCATGCACCACTCGTATTCCGTTAATTGCAAATTTATCTATAACGTCGCGTACACCTATCTTTGAGAGCAGGACATCCAATGAAAACAAAAAAAAAACTCGTCGAAAATCGTCGTCTTTTCATTCTTGAGATTAAGTCGAGCAAAATAATCCTAGGAGATTCGAATAATCCCCACCCCCACCATCCTTCCTCCCTTCCTGATTTTCTTCTCTTTGGAACGTTACGAATCAAATCAATTGACTTCCTAATAGGTATAACAATTTAATAAATCAATTCGTAGAGAAAATTTTGAAGTATCTACAATAATTCCAAGGTGTTTGTTTATTCCGGTTTTTGTTTTGTTTGGTTTTATTTTGTTTTTCTTCGTCTCTTCTTCTTTCGTTATCATACATCGAAAGATGGCAAGCAGCAAGTAGCAACTTGGGTTTAGCACGAGCCCGAATGCACTCCAGTCGCTTACATTATTGCCGGAGCGTGACTCATTCGATGTCTGTCGCTCGACCACGCGTGATTATTTCACGTTTGAAACCACCTCCGCGGTGGTGGTAGGTATTATATGTATAGCTATACACAACACCGTCGTCGTCGTCGTCGTCGTCGTCAACATTGCCACCTCCCGTTTGTGCACAAACGTACGCTCTCCCCCTTCCCATTGATTCGCGTTGGCAGTTCTAGCGGGCCCCGCGTTAAAACTTTTTATTCCTTTCTACTTCCCGCAACTAAGATTTCCCTCCCCCCTCCCCGTCTCATCTAATAACCATTTCAAGATAATCGCTTTCTCATTTACGAAAGACATTGCTCCGGCTATGTCGAGATTATAGAGTGTAAATCACGTAAATTCGAAGCGCCTTTGAAGGTACGATACTAAAATCGATTTATTTTCTATTAGAAAGTCCATTAAATGTTAGACAATAACAATAACAATAAGAACAACAACGACGACGACGGTAATTTACAAAGTATTCAAATAGTTGCTTGAACTATTGATCTTAATCCATTAGAAAAATGATTACTATAGATCGAGAAATGTGATAAAATCGTTTTCTTAGATTTTTTGATATTATTTATCCGGCGATCGGGAATAATCGTAATAATTTGATTGGAAAAAGAGATTTTTCTTTCTTTCTTTTTTTTTTTTTTATAGAATGGAATGTGAAAAATATCGATAAGTTGATATAGGAGAAAAAATGTTTTATACTTAACGCCTCTTCTAATGCCAACAACGTGTCGCGTCGTCGCGTTTCACTTATCCAGAAGACATTTTAACAATGGTACAAGAGTTAAAGACAATGCATCGTTAACGTCTATCCGTTCTTCCGTCACGATTTTTCATCTGCCCGCTCCTAGCTCCCGGTAAAAGTAAAAACCTAAAATCCGGTCACAACGTTCTTCCATCGACCCTCTCTCTCTCTCTCAACATTGAACAATTTTCAATTCAATGATTCAATGAAATTCTGACGAATCCTCGAAAGTTTTACGATGGCAATTTAATTAGCAACTTTAACGAAGTGACAAACGAATAATCATCATGAACCTTTTTCTTCGAAGGTTATAACGAACAATTTGCAAACAATGAAATGACGCGTGGAAAATAGTTGCGATAATTGTTACTTTGGAGATAGTAGCGTAGGTAACATTAAATGGGCGTTCTTTAAGAATCTTCCTAAAATTCTTTTATACAGTAGATTCAATAAGGAAGACAACGTAAAAAGTAATACAGTAGAATATCTGAACAGGATTTCTCGATAGGACCAACGATCAAACGATCGAACGAACGAACGAACGTCTTCGTTTACCTTTCTCCTTGCTTTTCCGTCTCTTTTCTCTTCTTCTTCTTCTTCTTGCGACAATGCAGACTAACCGGGAATGCAGTCATAAAACAAACGATAGAGAGATAATATTTTCTACCGAGCAAACAATGGCTAACTTACGGCGATCGTAAACAATCCCCTTATCCGCAGGTCGTTAACACTGCATAATAACTTTCATCAACCCCCGTCGAGCATGTTGTAAATGTTGTCTATCGACATAGTTACATAGTTTTCTTAAGAAACTAACTACTGCCTCCTCCAATTTTGCGTCAAGCTAAAGCAACTGGGCTTATGTTAGATTTAACTAAAAACGTTTATGTTCGTGCTAAACCCCTCCTCGCTCTTTTGTGATCCATTAACGTGAACAAAGTGAGTTAGTTACTCAAGAATAGTCGAGAAAAATCCTTATTTCGAATTCCGAATGGGTTTTACTTTGGTACTTAAATAAAATCGATTATGCAATTTCTCGTAAAAACTCTAACAAAAAATAAAACGACCATCGTGTTGCGCATGTTGCTTCAGTTCTTATATTATGATGTCTTCTAATTCAAATATTTAATTAACTCTTTGGGGCACGGTGGGATTAAAAGTGTCCCACCTTTTTGATACACCGTAATACACGGTGGGACATTTTTAGTCCCACCTCGAAATATTATTGCAATAGCTACACATTCTCATAAATTTATATTTCGTCTTATTTACGACAAACAAATTTCTTGAATTTTTCAGGTGCCAGTTACATTGTCATGAACTCGTGTTGTCCCAAACTGTAGTTTTAGTCAAGTGGTTATATTAGAGTTTGAGAAATAAAATAAAAACAAACAAAAAATTGCTCTTGATAACGCTTTGATTTCGGGCGTCGCCGCGCCCACGTCTATCAGGGAATGATCTATTTACGATCGAGCGTGATCTATCGGCTATCGTCGAACCGTGGGTGTCGGACATTCGATCCACGTTACTGGATATCTCGCTTCGGTGAGAGGTCATTCTGACTCATTTAAGCCTCCGGTGCGATGTGTTAACGACGTCGGCGCACTGTGCTGGTATAACTGCAATCATAATGCGCGATTATATAAGCATAAACTAAGAGATACGATACCAAAGCGAATTACATCGTTCAGATCGTAACTCGTACTCTGCGAGAACGTAAAACTTCCTTGAGAGATATACTTTACGAGCTACGAAAGTAAAACAACAAGAAAAAGAAAAAGAAGCAAAAAGATTCAAGAGATTTCAAGAGTTTGGACCCCACCAGCGTAATCATTTTTTTTTTTTGATTTCCGACTATTTGTTGGTCTTCACATTTATTTACTTTTTCTTTTTATGATAAACAGTTTATCCTACGAATATTATTATATAATATAGTAATAATATTATTATTATATTCTATATTTATATAATACTATACTATGCTATACTATATACTCTAATATATATAATATACACTATAAGTAAAGTAAGTAAAGTATTATATAAAGTAATTTACATAATATATATTATTATTATATATATTATTATATATATATATTATTTTTATATTGTTATTTTATATATATTATTAATTATTATAAATGATTAATTAATTATACGCCCCCTGGAAATTAATTGTTTTTTAATTTTAATAGCAATTATAATAGGAAATATATATATGTATTAATGTTTCTACCGCCTCCCTGAATCGCTGCAATACCCATCAGGGTGCAGTAGCGCCCACTTTGGGAATCACTGATCTAGTATAATCAAACAAAAACAATAATATTGAGAATACACGTCGAACGCGAATATATAAATGGTACTTGGATTAATTTGAAAGAAATGTTATTAATCGTTGAAAGATCAAAGAACATATTCTATATAAAGTGGATGGGAATCAAACCGGCTTCTTAATCGCGTTAATTTGTAAATCATTTGGGGCGTTGTAGAAGTTGTTAAAAAAAAAAATTAAAAAAAAAAACAACATGAGGGAAGGTACTATAGAGGCACACCAGGACGGGTTTATACGTCGTCGCAAAACACCCCCTGGGGAGGTAGAGACTTGGTGCTGTGGCGGCGGCTGCGGCGGCGTGATATATCGATCGAAGCTCCGATTGCGTAAGTGCAATTAAAGCGATCTTGTAATAGTCGAGTCGCGTATAATTAATGAACGAAATCTTACTGACGCTCCGAGCGCGTTGTTGTTCTATCTTAGCGCACGATCTTGCCACGGGCATAGGACTGAGTAAGCGTAATTTGCCATATTGTCTCTAATAATTCCAACTAATTAGTTAGCTCTCTTATTTATATGGATCGTTAGGGGATAAGGTAGGTGAAATCAAGACATACGTACAAGTTCAATTTCGAAATGAGAATAAGAGAAAACTTTCGACTTCCGATTGTGTTCTGTCCATCGTGTTCGTACCAAACACGACTATTGCGAGTGAACGGAGTAGTCAAAGAAACTAAATTGAAATGTAAAAGCGGACTAGGAAATAATCAAGGTCTTCTCTCTTCTCTTCTCTTCTCTTCTCTTCTCTTCTCTTTTCTGCTGTGCTGCTTTGCTCTGCTCTGCTCTGCTCCTTCTTCCTTGGCAAACAGCGCATAAAACCTGGCCGGTCATAAATCCGCGACCTCCGGGCAGCGTGATAGCCAGACTCCATTTTCCTTTCCTTCCCTTTTCTTCCCTCATGCCCTTTTTTCTCTTTCTCTTTTTCTCCCTTGCGAAGTGCCGCCTTCACCAACGTCCTCCACATCGTCTCCGCATCTACGCTTGCTTGCATTTACCCTTGCTCATGCTTGGCTCATGCGCAAAACTAATTCCATCCTCTAATGGATCCAAGAGACTCTCTTTGCTACCGTATTCGCCATGCCTACACGTTATACAGATTTAAAGTGGTTCTACTCGGTTGAACTGACCTTTAGCTTGACTCTCTTCAAGCAAAACGCTAGCTCATGATTGATCCTTCGAACGGTATAAAACAGCCGTTGTTATTGTTTTAAAGGAACATTTCTAACGCCTTGTACCTGGAATTTGTAAATCAAAGTACCCGAGGGCACGTTGACACGTGGTGGTAGTGGTAGTTGTAGTGCGTGCGATGCAAATGCGTCTCTCTTTCCTGAACCATTTACGCCCACCGACACAGGATCATAGAACCACAGGAGCATAACAGACTCGCTATTAAGATTTACCCGGTCCACCGTGATCTTTTGACGTAAATTTCCTTTGTGTTTATTGGATTTACTTACGTACGAACGTTTACGATGACCGTGATGTGTAATTAAAGTAACACGACACCTCTCGTTCTGTAATGAAGACGCTTTATAGAGCTTTGAAATGAGATAGAACATGGAAGATGAAGATGAAAAGAGAATGAAAGAGAACGAATATGGTACAGAGAGATTGTCTATCCAACCAGCGACATTTTATACCTTTGTTACCGTCTTAAAGTGATATAAAAACCGCACGCTCTGCACATTTGCATTAAATCCAAGATCTCGTGTTAAAAACGTCACGAATAAATAATAATTTATACGACTGATTTGAAAATGAATCTTCTTATTAGATTAGATATTTGACTATTTATTAATACAATTTAAATATTATTTTTGTACTATTCAATGGTAATTATATTAAGGTGAACCCCAAGAGTTTATTATGTTGAAAGTTTACTTTGAAAACTGCACAATTAGATTTGTTCTTTGTAAAATTTACTTTATAAATGTTAACACATTTGCGACCATTCGCTGACGTGAATTCACGTTTTTTCAAGTTCTATTCCTGGTTAACCGCTGACGACGGTTCAAGAATCAAAAGTATTTTCATTGGAAAGATTCTAAATTCGTTTAAACTCGTGGTAATGATAGATCAATCGAGGTTGATTCGAAAGGTTGTGGATATATAACGAGGATCGAAAAAGAAGGTACGAAAAAAAATCAAAGAAACATTCGGAGGAGAACACTCTTGTGCAATTTCAGCGAGTCGTTTTCTTCTTCTTCTTCTTCTTCTTCTTGTTTTTTTTTCCTTCCCCTCCACTTGCATGCGACATAACTTTCGAGAAACGACTTCTGCGCTGGCCAGGTCTCTCTACGGTGGACAATCAGATAAGAACGAACGCCCGCACGATCTTACGTAACTGTACGCGCGTTACGTCGTATAAACGAAACTCGCGCGACACAACGAAGGAGGAGGAGGAGTTTTAAAACGCGAGATCACAAAACAAGAGAAAAAGAGAGAGAAGAGAGAGAGAGAGAGAAGAGAGAGAGAGAGAGAAGAGAGCTTCGTTTTCTCGATGAGAAATAAGAAAAAAAAGGGACCGTTTCTCGATGCCATTAGTAAAGGTACTACTACTCCTCCAAAGATCTCTTCGAAAGATCCTACACGAGAAAAGAACTGTCTCTCTCTCTCTCTCTCTCTCTCTTACCTTTCCTTTATTTTTCTACCTTCTTAATATTTATTTGTTTTATATCCCCTTATCTTTTTCTTACCCCTACCCCCTTTTCATTTCCCTACTATTTTTATTTCCTTTTACGTAAAACCGAGTATCCTCCTCCTCCTATATTGTCATATTGAACAATTAACATTTTTTATTAGTACATCAAAATTAACATCAATTTATTATTATTTTGCCATTATATTCTTTGAATAATAAAAATAATGCCGTGGGCAAAACATTTGATTTCGACGTGGCAGTCAAAGGGTTAATATTGGTTTCTGCAATGGTTTTTACCATTATACTCTATTTTATTCATGATTTTATCAACTTTCTCAATAATTAATCGCAATACTATCGCTTATTATTCAATAATCAATACATTCAATTATCCGAGTTAATTTTGAATGCTGAAAATTTAAAAAATTATTTAAAAAAAAAAAAAAAAGACTAAACATTGCAATTTCGTGCAACAATTCAATGATATCACGAGATCTTGAAAGCTTCGGGAATTCGGGTAAACCCGCATCGTTTCTTCTCGACACCATGCATATATTTTACAAGTTTTTTTTTTAATTCCCATTTTTTATATTACCCAAAAGCAGTCAAAATGACTACTTTGTGAAGGAATAACTAATGTGTAAAGAAATTTATTTAATAAAAAATTAATTTTTAATATTTTTTTATATTATTTACAATTACAATTTAATTTAACAAACACAATTCTAAAAAAATTGTATCATTATATAAATCATTATTTTTCTAATTGAAACTAAAAAGTAGTCAAAATGACTTCCTTGGGCAATCTAGTGTTGATAGCAATTATTTATGAAACTGGTGATGATAAAAAGGAAACGATCGATATAATACCAACAGATAGTATAAGTAAGCATGAGAAATACCATCGACTGGCATTAGAGTGATTATCCTAAGCATGCAACATGATGTACATATTTAACCATTTGCGAAAAATGACGAATAGAAATATCACATAAATTTGAATTTCCTTAGCAGTAATAATATTTTAGTTTGCTATTGTAATTAAAAACAATCAACGCGTTTCTTATTTTTTTTATATTAATTTTTAATCCATGTTATTTCAGAGTGCTAGTAATGTGTTTCATTATAAATATTCAACATAAGTCTAATGTATAAAATGAATGTTCTACTTTATAAATTGAAACCGTAGAGATTATTTATCACTTATATATAAAAAGTGCCATGTAAATCGAAGAACGAATGTATTTAATATCTATATACCTACTCGTCTTTTTAACAGATCTTAAAAAAAAGATTTCTTAACATTGGTCAACATAGTTTTTCCCATTTGACCAACTTTCCTCCGTACTTTAAATAATTGTCGCATTACTACGAGGTAAGAAGTTTCTATCAGCTAAAGTGATATTTATTACATACGTGAAAATCTCTCATATGAATATTGAAATGCACATAAGAGAGTCGAGTTTTTTTTTTTTAATATATTATAAATATACTTACTGTGTACAGTACACAAGGACGTTTTTTTTTTTTTTTAAATTATTATATAATGATAAACTATACTTAAAATTGAAGCACATCCCTTAGCATATCTCTAAACAAGGAACTAATTGCTAATGAAAACATCGCATATTTAGTGATTGATAATACTACTATCCACAATGACAAGCATAATGTGGAATGTGAAAGTATGACGAACACTTTAACAATAAATTTTTTTCTTATATTTATTTTTATGTTTATTATTCTTTATTTGGTTTTCTTCGCCTTGGACCATCTTCACCACTAGATTTATCCTATAGGAGAAATCAAATATTATTAATTATGAATGTATCTATTTAGAATTTCATTAAGCTGTTTCTTTTTTCTTTGTTGTAAATAAATAAAATAAACATATATAGATTATTTAAATAAAATTGAAACTATATATATGCTCTTAACATGAGGATAATATTAGAAGGGACCTGAAAGAAATAGGATACGAAGACCGCGAATGGAAGGATCGCGCTCAGGGACAGAAACAATGGCCCCGGGATTTGATATTTGTGGCAATGAACTTTCCAATTCCTAATGCTAGTTAATAATAATACTTTTACCATTTTAGATTCAATGATCTCCTCTGTTTCACTTGTATTTTCAATTTCTTTGTTTTCTTCTATAGCTGCCTCTTGCTGAGTTTCTCCTTCTTCTTCTTCTTCTTCATTATTTAGTAATTCTTTATTAATATCTAAAGTTTCCTTTTCCTCTTCTTTACCATCATTTTTTTCCTACAAATAATATAGCAAAGATTATTTGTAATATAAATATATATATTTCGAATTTAACACATAATAGTTTAATAATATTATAATATACAAAACTATTTATATTAGAATAGCACTACTGGTGCAATTGATAGCACGAAAACACGTACTTTACAAGCAATAATTTGAACTAGCTTAAATAATTTTTAAAAATATAAATCAAATGTAGTTTAACTTTAATTTATAATCTGAACACATACCATATGTGAATACTGTGATATATTGCAATATTAATTATAAAAACTTTATCAAGAGAAATAGAGTAAAAAAATATCATCAAATTTATCAACAACAACAACAAAATATGTTTTATACCTGACTACCAGAACAGCAACAATAAAGTAATAGAAGTACAGGTAGGCCTGCACCTAGTATATATACAGCCCACATCCAAGGATGTTCTGTAGTAAATGTTGCTATTTGACGCCACATAGTCCACTATAAATAACCAGCAATAAAATACTGCAAATTAATTGTGCGAATACATTTACAAATTTAACTGTATAAATGTAATAAAAAAAAAAAAACACCAATATTACGTGATCATGTATGATATACATTATAAATTGTAATGAGAAATAGTTAAATTACTGTACAAATTGTTCAAATGATCTATAATAATATATAAAATATACATTGTCTTTTTTTCTTTTTTTCTTGTTTACACAATAACTACTTACAGCTTATTAAAGCCATCAACAAATCAAAAGCATTATAAAATATACATAATAATGATAGTCCTATTATTTTGCTCAAACTTTGAAAAAATTGTGGTCTCATAAGTTACTACAAAAAATTGAATACATTATATAAGCAGAGATTTTAAATTTCGTGAATGAATGAAGTACCTCGCGTGAACGTTTTATTAAATACCAAACATATATTGTGATTGGTACCATACAGTAACAAAAATAAAGGGCCCACCAGCCAGGTTTGTAGTTCATGGAACGCATCATACGTCCCCAAAATGTTTCCTTTATGTTATAATGTGCGTATTTCAAATAAAAGAAAGATTATAAAGTTTCAGTTTTGACATAAGAAAAACAATAAATAAAATGTATAAAATATTATTACCAATAGCTATTGTTATATAAGAAAAAAAAAGGCAAGAATAGCTAATATGGATTTTACCTATTATTTCAAATAAAATGTAAAAATGAATTTTTATATGTAGAAATATTTAAAAATGTTGATAATAAAACTACTTACACTTTCTTCAGCAATTTTAACTCGTCTCACTTCAAATGTTTCATCGGACCATTTTCTTGCAACTTCTTCGTCATCGGTAATAAGAATATTGTCAAAAATAATATCAGAAGACATGGACCACAGTTCAAATCCAATAGCATACTGTAATTTTTAGTTGAATTATAAAACTGATTTTAATTGAACATAATTTGTTTCTAATATTTCATCTTCAAAACTTACAATTGATGACATTAAGAATGGATGTTCGTCATTAAAATAATCAGGATTATGAATTAATTTAGGTTTCCATTTTCCACTGTAATTAGGATTATTAATCAATGGGGGTAACCATTTTCCTTTATAACGTGGATTCTTCTTCATTTTCTGCTTGTAAGGACCACAACCTGGAGCATCTGCGCATTTAGGATTTGGTATTTCTGGAGGTGCCCATTCTCCATCCATATCAACGTCCCAATCTTCAGGCTTAACAGAATCAGTATTTGGTATCATAGGTGGCTCATCTTCCAACCAACCTTCTGGCATAACATCTTCTTCATCCACTATTTGAGCTGGAGCATCTTCATCCCAATCATCAGGTTTAACTGCTGACGGATCAGAGATTTTTTCTCTATCGTCCCAATCATCGGGTTGTTTATCATTTGGATCTTCTATTTCTAAAGGTGGATTTACAGGAGGAATAAAATCGTCTAATAACGATCCTGTATTTACAATCTTATTGTCAACTTTGATTTCAAAAGTGTTATTAGGACGAACTATTAAAGTATATAAATGTGGTTGTTTATCTTTAAAGAAATCTTCCAATCTCTCCTTTGGCTTCTTACTATGTTTTTCTTCTACTATACCATTTAAAGGATTTTTATGGCAGAAAATAAAATGTAGCTATATTAAGAGAAAAAAGTTATATAAATTAATCCATAGAAACAAAGAAATCTTATATGTGTGTGTATATTTTATAATATCTTTATATACCTTATGATCATTCCCACACTTATCTGGTCCAAACATAATAGTATATGGAGTTTTATCATGAAAGTTTTTTAAATTTGATTCCTTATTTTTAGGATCAAGCGTTAATAATTTAAGGTATGCGCCACCACATTCTTGACCATCTTGAAAATTAACCTCATATTGTACAATTAATGGTTTATCATTGAAATGAAAAGGAGTACTTAATAAAGTAGAAATAGCTGCATGTCTAGCTTTGCTTTTCAATACTAAACCTAAGTCACCATCTTGTATAGGTCTTTTAGGCTCTTCGATAGTCCAGATTCCTATAAAAAAAAAAAAAAAAAAAAACAATTCTTTTTTTATTTCACTTAACTTTTAATGATCATTTTTCATTGAAATGTTTCAATATATGAATAAAAATAATAATAAATAGTAATGGTAATACGAACCATCATATTTGGCTATATCTTCATCGATATGATCTTTTTTAGCTTCTGACAATACCCAGGTAGTATCAAATCTTTCCTTATTGTCAAAATGTTCTGCTAAGTAAACAAATCCAGATGGCTTTGGACTTTGGTACGTTGATCTTGTATTTGTATCTTTAATATCATTATCATGTTGTTCATTAGCATTTAATATATTACAAATTAAACTTAAATAAATTAATAATGCACACGCTACGATTTTTGCCATCTCATATTCCTGAAATATAAAGACAAAGTTCAATTCAAATGAAATTTCTTATAAATCTAATATTTGTTTATAAATCTGTTATTTAAATTGACAGAGAAAACATGGTAAAACTTTAAATAATCAATTCATGTAAGTCATATTGTAAAAAATCATTCTGATAAATTATATAATGAAGATTTAAGTTTGTTAAAAAAAAAATATATCAATTTTGTTGATAAATTGATATATGATTATCTTAAACAAAACCTTGCTAATTTTGAATTAAATACTTTCATTGATAATATGATATAATTTAATAATTGCTAATTGATAAATGAAATATATTCTGAACAAAAAAAAATGTATGTTTGAGGAAAAAAAATCATAAAAATAATAAATTATATATTAATAATTAATTATTTATCTAAATATTTTCATTAATATTACTTACACGTGAAACACCGTATACTAAATTTTATTAATATCACTGTTAAAATGTATTTTATTTAATTCTTAATGAATAAGTTTAATATACGCTTTGACAAAGATAGAAATTGTATTATTTAATTAAGCAGCAATGTTAATCTATACGTGGGGCTTTTTACTTTGACGTGTACTAAAAACGAATTCCACTACCGGAAATGATTAATGGAAAATAAGGGAGTGCCATGTTTAATCAATACATTTCTTTGATAAGTAAATAATTTTAATAGAAAAAAAATCCTAAAATTTATAATAAAAAAGATAACGGACTCACCTGAATACGTATTTTAATTTTTAATAATTGTTTATTACACCGTAACGTCACTTACAAAATATCATGCTCAATATCCATGTATATAGATATATAATACGTATATATAACTATACATATATACCAGTGCTGCCAATCTTATACTTGAAATATTCCTTGATAATTGATTCAAAAAATCCCGCTTTTTGGGGAAGATAACTAACTATTGGTTATGTTGGGTACACTTATTCAATATGGCGGGAAACTTTGAATTTATATATTTATATCAATGAAAATATATATAACTTTCTTTATCTTTCTTTGGACCATTTTAAAACTTTAATATTTTGTTTTAAATTGTAGAATAAAGATGAATTTGATAAATTTGTTCAATTCAAAATAAATACAATTAAAATTTTAGCACATATTGTACTTTAATATTAATCAGTACATGAAAATACGCCATACGATAAAAAAGGAAGAAGTGGGGTTATATTATGCATGTGTGGGGTACGTATGCATATACACTCACTTTACCATGTTGGCATCATTCCGCGCTACAACGAAAATTTGAAAGTTGTCCGTTGGATGTGTAGTAAATTGTCAAGAAAATAAAACAGTGTTATCGTCGTAAAAGTGTAAAAATCGTAAAAAAAAAATGCAGAACAATTCGACTAAACGCAGATCATCTTCAAATCCCATAAGAATTTCTAGTATAGATAAAGTGGATAAGAGTTTAATTAAAAATGATACAAGAAAAACGTTTTCAGTAAAGACGAAAACTTCTTTTTCTACTTCTGACGTATCTCATATTCCCAGACCTCGTATGAGAAGTTCTTCTTGTGATTCAGAGAAAAATAGACTTTCCACCTTAAAAAATACTGGTAAAATGTTATGATATTAATATATAAATTATATATAATATATATGTAGGGATTTGGTATTTCTACTCCAGAAATACCAAAGGTATTTGTATATTTATTTTATATTTCATATGGGTGAACATAGAAATGAGTATAAATTAATATATTTACTTTAATTGAAATTAATATATATACATGTATCTAAATTTATATAAGACCTAGTAAATAGTACTTTATTAAGTAATAGATATTTATCAAATATTTGTTATTAATTACACAGGCAAAAGCATGCTTCATCTGCCAACGACTCCAGCCACACCATCAAACAGCAATGTCCGTAAGCATAATATGATGAGTTTGTCAACTGGTCGAAGAACGCCATCAAAAGATCGAGCAAGTAACATCGGTGCTAAAGGAGCTCGTAAAGATACACGAACTTTGCTAGATAGAAATTATCAAGCTCAAATGCTACATAAAATAGACAGTTATATTCACGAAATTCAATGTTCTTCTATGTTAAACAGTAATGGCAGTTTGAAACCTATTACATTGAAAATGTTTGTTGAAGTATCTGATTTATTGGTAAAACTTATAGATCCTAAGCAAACTTTAACTCTTGCCAATTATATAGAACAATTACCAAAAACTGCTAAGAAATTGCATTATCCTGGAATGATTTCCAAATCGTTGTTAAAAACAGCAAATACTCCTCATTCTTGGCCTTATGTTTTGGGCTGGTTATGTTGGTTGGTCGAAGTTTGTCAAATTAAAGATTTGGCATATAATAGCTTTCAATTAGATAATTTGCCATTTATAGGTACGGAGCAACAAATGAAAGATAATAGAAATTCTTTCTTTTTTATGCTAAAAATCTATGCTGCTTGGAATAATGAAAACCTTGATGAAGAAGCAACTCTTGTCAATGAATATTTGCAAGATATTGAAAAACAGTATGGAGTTACTGAAAATGATTTAGCAGAAGCATACGCTGCTCTAGATAAAGAAGAACTCAGCTTACAAGAGACTGAACGACAATTAAAAGATATTGATACAGATGTTCAAAACTTAAAGGATGTTTTAATGTCTCTTGAAAAAGATGCAGCTAAACAGTCTAATGATATAAAAGCACAAGAAGAGTACATTAAGAATCTTAATATAGAAAAAGAACAATTTCAGATTCAAAATAAACGTTTCTATGAAAAAATTCAAATACAAAACAAGCAATATAAAGAATTACTTTCAGTAATAAAAGAACAACCAATGTCTAAAAGAGAAAAAGAAGACATACTTAATAAATGTTTGGAACTTAAAACTTATATACAACAATTTGATGAACATTTGAAAGATATGCAAAAAGACATATATAAATTGGATATTAAAATAGCATCTGTAAATAGCAATTTAAACAAAATAGTTTTAAATTACAATCAAGAAATATTTAAACATTTTGGTAGTGATACTAATATAGATGTCGAAGAACTTAAAATGCCAGAAAAAGATATGCTAGATCCGAATATTATGGATAATTTAAATAGTAAAGCTAATTTGATGAATGAATTAAAAGATGGATGGATTAAAAATTTAACTAAATTGGAATCTTATATAGAAGCTGATACAAATAAATTAGAACTTTTGCAGAGACAAATGAAAACTTTAGAGGAAGAAAATGTAATTTTACATAATAAATTAAAAGATAAAAAAGCTCATATCAATGATTGGAAAAATGAGGAGAACACATTACGAGAACAAATACAGATATTGCAAAATGAAATACAAAGTTATAAGGAGATGACTCCTAATTTACAAGGTGTTACGAGTGAATTAGAAGAGTTAAAAGAAAAATTAGATGCTGTAAGGAGAAGAAAATTGTACATTGAACAAAATGGGAAAAGATTTTTGAAAAATTATATGAAACTTTGGGTGAACATAGAAATGAGTTGCATAAAATTTTAAAAAAAGATTAACACTGGTCATCATGATACATTATTAAAATATTATCTTTTTGTATATATATAATAACTCATGAAAGTATTTGAACACTTACCTTGAAATATTTTATTAATAATAATATAAGTATATATTACATTATACTTACAGAAATATTATTTATACTGTATAAATTCTGATTTATGACTGACAAATAGCTTTGTTTTCATTGATTCTTGTATCGTATTTCTCTGTGTTTAAATACTTTTGTGATTTCAGCAATCTATAATTTTGTAAGAAATAATTCATAATTATTGTATATATATATTTCGATTTACTCGAAACATTACTTATATAATTTAAAAAGAGTCATATCTACTTATAATGTAAATAATATTTCTGCAAGTATTATATGATATTGTATAATATTGTATAATATATTGTTTAAAATTTTAAAGCGTTGTAGCTGTGTCTCTTTTTGTCTTACTTTCTTTCTCTTTTCAAATTGTGAAAATTTTGGCGCTCGCTGGCACGTTGCAACACAAACGCCATCTGTAGGTTACACCAAAGAAACATATAGTAAATCGAATAACGCGTGCTTTTCCCTGCTTCCTATAATACATTTCGAAACTAGTTCCACCAAACTAAGATATTACATATCAATAAAAATTTATATAAAAATGACATATGTGAATAAGATTTAACGTTTTAAAAATCTAATTTTATTAATTTTTAATATTCTACGATATAAATCGATTTTACAACTATTAATAGGTTATCCCTAGTTTGTAATTATTTTATGTTGGTAGCGTAATAATAAATATAGATAGAAAATTTATGCAAACGTATACGATCGGATAACTTTGACAATAAAAATATAAATAAGATTTTATATATGTCAAATCGGAGAAATTGAAATAAATAAGCATACGTGCATTTGTTGAATTTTATATAAATGGTCGATAAGTCTCAATTTGATGAAAAATCGAATTTTCCTATATATGACAACTTTTGAAGAATTATGTACATAATATTAATATTATAATAATATAACTAACAGATATATATATATACTTATTATACGGTACGTGTTTAAATTAAATAAATTAATATTTATAATGAAATATGTAAATGTTTTTCAAACAACTTTGAGGTTATGATCTTTTATATTAATGTGAAGTAATATGTGTGTGTGTGTATATATATAGATTTTAAATTATTATAAGAAGCTTTTAATATAAAAATAATATATGTGATCATATCCTACAATTGCATAATGTGACAATAATGAATTTAAAAAGTTCATATTTTTTTAGTTAAGTATAGCAATGATTTATAAGCCATTGCAAGCCAACGAGATTAACTTTACTTTTAGAATGTTTACAAATGTTAATGTAGAAATACTTAATTGATGCTAAACATTCATTTCATATTTAAAATAAATTTCTTTTTTTAATAATAAGCTTAACACCATTAAATAACGTATTGGTGTATGACTGTTGAACAATAAATGATATTTTTTATTATATTGAGCTAATCAATTTGGCAAATGAACAATTAATACATAAATTCAATTAATATTTTTTATTTTTATCACATAGAAGTACTTTTGTTTTATTAAAATTGTTTCTCTTTTTGTTTTTTTTAGTATAATGAGCAATAAAATTGAAGAGACATGTAAAACTTTGGATCAATGTAATGGATATTCTTCGGATAACATTCAGAACCCTTCAGATAACCAGGTATTACGGATTGTTTTATTTTAATGTAAATATGATGAAATTTAACAAAATGTGAATCTTTTTGTTTCTATAGCATATATTTCAAAATGCATTCCCTAGCAAACTTGTATTAGATAATTATAACACGATATTAGAAGTAAAAATAAAAAAAAAAACTTCTAAACCAGCTGAAAAAATGGTCAGTAGTACATATAACCGTGAACAAAATACCGAAGAAAGACAAAGATCTAACGGAGAGCATCGTCAAAATTGGTTGCAAGATTTACAGGAACATACTCGACCTTATTTAAAGAAAAATTTGCAAAATTTATCTTCCAAAAATCAACATACGAAAAAAATATCTTCCTCTGAATGTAAAGACAATAAAAAACTTTCGACTCCTCAACAAAAATTAAGATATAAAAGTAATGTAAGTAAAGATATAACAAGAGAATAATGAAAATATTACAAACGTCGTTGATAATAACTTTTTTGTTTATTTAATTATTCCAATTTAAAGAACCAACAATTTCTATCGTTATAGAGTTTTAATAAACAGTTGGATGAAGTACCAGTTAAACAGGTTCCTTTGCAAAAAGTATCAAAAGAACATGTGAAAAAATCTCAACAAACGGGATTTTCATCAAGCAGCGCGTCTACAAAATGTATAAAATGTACTAAATCGGTTCTCGTTATTGACGAAGAAGTTCAATGTGGTGGAATATTTGATTCCTCGTATGGTCAATATAATAGTCTTAATCCTGTTCGAACATTGGGATTTTTGATGAAAGAATTAGAACGTTTAATAAAAGATGAGGAATCCAGCATAATTCTCACGAAAATGGAACAAATGTTAATTCGTATACCAATAGAATTTACAAAGTCAACAACAACAACGGTACGTTAATGAAAATACAAATGTTAACCCTTTAACATTCTTTGATATCGACACTTTGAACAATGTAGGTATCTTGCATCATATAGCATAATAATTGTGTGCAACATGCAAGTTGATGTATAAATTTCTGTAATAGGATTTACATGTATTAACTCCTCATACAATACTTGATGAAAAGACTGTGGAAATAGAGAAAATGTGTAAACAAGTGAATACCGTATGTGGATCTTTACGCGAAGAACGAAATGCTTTAAAACGGTATATAGATATATTATTTTTATTGAATAACCTTATACAATGTTCCCTAATTTTATATTATTTTAGGGATGTTGAGAAACATTCTAAGCTTCTAGAAGAAGCTCAGCGCAAACAATTAGACTCAGAATCTACTATATCAAAATTAAAAGAACAATTAAACGAAGCATTGAAGACAATAGAAAGTAAAGATGAAGTAATATCAGAATTACAAACAAAATTAACAGAATTAAGAACAGATTTGAATAAACAAATAGAGCTTACACGACAGAGTCATTTAGAATTACAAAATGTAATGCTGGAAAGGGACAAATTGTCGGTTATAAATTCTCATAAAGACTCACAATTTAACGAATATCATCATAATGTCATGAAGTTAGTATTATAGATAATAAATATATTATTATAATTGAAGAAATAAAACTTGTTAAATGTAATTAATATTTAATTTATGATTTTTAGGGAATTCCAAAATGAAATAAAAGATTGGTTAGATTTGTTTAAAGAAGCTATTATCAAAGAAAAAAATGCAAACTTACATGGTTCATTAGTACAACATGGATTTTCTTGTTCTTCACCTTCTCCAACATCTTCCGATCGATCTAATATTCCTACATCCTGGAATGGTTCATTGGAAGTGTCTGTATCTTTAATAGATGATAAGAAAAAAAAGGCAACATCTAAAAAGGGCAACTTATTAATTCCATCTTACAGTAGAATAACAGAACAAGATACGGCAGAAACTATAATGGAAGAGATTAATGAATCAAAGAATAATAGGGACTCTTCACAATTAGAATTTATTAGTTTACCTCCTGGGGAATCAACTTCATTTCGATCTTATAAAGATCAAGAATGTTTAGATGAAAGTGGTATCAATAAAGATAAAGATTATTTGTTTCCGTCCAAATCTAAATTATCTGATTGTGTTCAACAATTTGTTGATGCTGATTCTACAAAATCTAGTGTTCCGTGTATTAATGAAAATGACAATGAAAACAAAACATATAAAAAACATTTGTCCAAAATTCGAAAAACATTACAATTCGATAATAAGAACAAAAATCATGATAATGAAAGTATAGAAGATAGTTGTACATTTAGAGAAACTAACGTATCAGGTGATATAATAACTTCCAATATAAGTGAACGATTTGAAGCTATGTTCGATGAAGTTCGACGTAAGCCTAGAATTTCTGTCAATGTACCAAGTCCACCACGAAATTATCCTCATCCGGATTGGACCGATAGTACTTTACCTAGTAGTGTTAGTGTCGATTCCGAATTAAATATTGATCAGCCTAATATTATTTGATCTTGTATTTTTATATTGTGTTTCTATTTTATATATATATATATACCTCTTTATATTTTTATATCAAAACTAAACTGAACTAATATTTCTTATTTATAACATTTTCATCTCTGAAATGAGAATATACCCCCCTATAAGGTTGTGTAGATATATATATATATATATAATATGATATATGATAATGAAAAATAAATATTAGAGAGATAAATATACATATATAAATATATATAAGTATTTTAAAGAAATACTTTTTAATAAATGAACATTCGACATTTAATTTTATTTAATATGAATTATCATAAATCAAAGCATTATATTCCGTTTGAGTTAACTTTCAAGACTCATTATTATCCATTGCAGAGATTTATTATATTGAAAAGAAAGATATAATAAAAATAGAAACATAACGTGTTATATGGTAATAACTGAAAAAAAAAAAAAAGAAACAAACATTTAATGAATTAATTCTTTTGATTGTGTTTAAATTTTATTACATCAAACTTTATTTTTTAATATATGATATATCAAAAAGAGAATCGTGTGTGTAAGTTTAAAATTGTACATGTACTTATTTTTTTTTTGTTTTGTTTTTTTGTTTTGTTTCGTTTCGATTGAAAATTTATTTTATAAATATATATTTTCACGTGGTTTTATATTTAATATATCCTGCGATTTATCTAAGTATAGCGAAAAATTTTCTTGAGAAAAATCTTCTTTTTGTGCAAATTACAAAATAATAAAGACAGCTTTATATTGCTCGACAAATGTTATATACGATACGATCAGTGAGATAGGTCCACTTTATTTATTATTATATTATCCCAAAATTTGAATAGATCAATCGAGAAATATAAATTTTCGTTTTTTTTTCTTTTTCTACTTTTTTTTTCTTTTTTTTGTTTAATAGAACCAATTTATATTCGTTTTAATATTTTAAAGTTTTTTTTTTTCGAGATTAATTAGATAAATGTAATCGGAACTATATTTAAAAAAAAAAAAATGGTAATACTTTTGGTCGAGACTAAACGATAAATAAATTCGTTTAACTCGACGCTCAATCGATTGTCATTGATGAAAATAATTTGTTGTTGTTGTTGTTGTTGTTATTATTATTATAATGAAATATATATAATGTATTATTATTATTATTAGATCTTGTTTAAAAAGTCTAACGCTATGCGGAATTAAGGTAACAAATATAAGTTTGACATGAAAAACCAGGTGTATATATATATATATTTTTTATCACATATGTATATATACAAGTAAAGTATAATACTTATATATAATATTTTGTAAGTCTTAATAGGATTAAAAGGGAACATTTTTAGTACAAGTAAAACATTCATCGATTTTGAGCGAAGACGTCTTTAAATACATACGCGTTTTTCCAATAAGCGTGTTAAAAAAGTACACATGTGTCCTGTGTGTGTGTTTGTGTACCAATTTTTTTTTTTTTTTTTTTTTTTATACAACGAAACTGGATCTTCATGATTTCCACTGATCGAAGAAGAAGAAGAAGAAGAAGAAGTAGAAGTAGAAGAAGTAGAAGAAGCAGAAGAAGAAGAAGAAGAAGAAGAAGATGTAAACGTTCGACTTTTTTTTTGTTGTTGTTTTTTCTTTTCACACAAATCGCATATTATGAAACAAAATTACGGTACAAACGAATTAACGAATGAAAATGGTTGGTATCAATACGAAATGGAAGGAAGGAGACTGTCTTCGCATTTTCTTAGTTTCGATAAAAATGCGATAAAACGCGAAATATATTGTATATTCGTTTAAAACCATTATTTATACACATTCCCCGTTTCACGATGGAATCTTCCTCGATGAATATTCACGCATTATATATATATATATACGTATATATATATGTAAGTATATACACAAACATATACATACATGCATACATATACGATATTTTCTTCATCTTTCCTTTCTAATCTTTTTTTTTCTTTCTTTATTTATTTATTTATTTATTTATTATTTTTTTTCTTCTTCCTTTTTTCTTTTTTTTTTTAAATCTATCGTCAAAATTTTATATTTTGCCCGTTTGTTTTGTGTGTAATCCTTCGACATTTATCTTTTTTCTTTTTTTTCTTTTTCCTTCTTTTCGCTCGACAATTCGTTGTGATTCGTGTTGATTTTCGTTAAAAATTTTTACGTTTGAAAAATTTCAATAGGCCATCGATTAAATTAAATGCTGATTATGAAAGATTCTCGAAGGAGTCGAAGAAAATTCCTACGTATTTTGGTTTCAAGTTCATTTTCTTTTCAATTTTTTATTTCCGTTTTTTTTTCTTTCTTTTTTTTTTTTTTAATTCTTTTTTTGAAGTTTTTTTTTTTTATTTTCTCTTCCTTTTTCTTGCTTTCTTTCTTTCTTTCTTTCTTTCTTTCTTTCTTTTGAATACTTAAACTTTCCTCTTCGCATACGTATACTTTCACGTACATTTAAATTGTACGTACGTTATTTTTATTTTTACTTTTATTTTTACTTTTATTTTTACTTTTATTTTTATTTTTATTTTTATTTTACTTTATTTTATTTTATTTTATTTTATTTTATTTTATTTTATTTTATTTTTTTCCTTATCTTTACGACCTTACACGGACATAATATCTGATGCATTTTAAAAACATAAATTTTATTTTTTTTTCTTACTTCTCTCTGTCTCTCTCTCTCTCTTTTTTTTTTGTTTTGTTTTATTTTGTTCTTTTGCTTCCATTTTTTTTTTTTTCATCATCATGATCATCATCATCATCACCATCATCGTCATTCATTATAGCCTAACGATGGTTTTTAAAATGGCTAATCCTACGTATCCTTTATTTCATTTGTTTCTTTGTTATTTTATATTTCTTTCCCTCTCTCTCTCTCTCTCTCTCTCTCTCTCTTTGTTTCTTGTTGTATGTATAATAATATTTCATATTTTTATAATGATCGCGCGTATAGAGAATATAGAAAAATATGTGTCTGTGTCTGTGTATGTATGATGTGTAAATATGTTTATGTGCAAGATAGAAATATGACAAAAATGAAAGAAATGAAACGTTCATTTGAGAGAGATATATAGATTTTTTGCAATAAAAAATTTCGTATACTTATGAAAAATCAAACTAAACAAATACATAAAGTGAGTGTTATACGTAAAATTGTACAACAGTTATTGTTTAATTAAATTTTTCATTGAAAACTATTCATATTAATATCAAAACTCACATTTCATAAAATAACAAATGAACATTGTTTAATATTTCAAGTATATATTATTAAATACATGTGTGTGTGTGTGAAACAGTTAAACTCATGAAATATGTAATAAAGGTATATTAAACGTATTTATTTAGAAATTATCCTTCATACTAAATACACTACATATCGATCATTTTTAAGCAAAAAAATTTAGCAAAGGTAACAATATACAATTTTTAGTGACACTCACTTTATATATGTATATATATATATGTGACGATGACATGTGTTGTTTGTGTGTACATTTGTGTGTATGTGTGGTACGGAACAAGGATTTACAATAAGTGTGTCGTTATCATATTTTTGTTCTTTTTCCATCTTCTTTTTTGTTGCTACGAAAATCAAAATAACGATTTATAACAATAATAATAATATTAATAATAATAATAATGAATAATGAATAAATAAATCAAATCGATCGAACGATATTCCGAAAATTACCAAATCGAAGAAGAAGAAGAATTATTCTGTTCTATTGCTTCTTAATTTTTTGCATTTTTTTTTTCTTTTCTTTTTTCTTTTTTTTTCTTTTCTTACGCATTCTTTTTCGCTTATTAACGCTCATTCACACATTAATATTGAATATTGGCTTTTAAATTACACACCGAGATTAATCGGGAAACAATCTTTGATTCTTCGTTGATATAAAAACATCTTACCTCTCTCTCTCTCTCTCTTTCTCTCTCTCTCTCTCTCACTCACAATTTCTCTCTTTCTCTCTTTCTTTCTTTCCTAAATCGTACGCTATACATATAATACAAAAGTGATCGTTTTACGTGCACGTTGCAAATTAATGCTTTTTTTTTTAATTTTTATTTTTATTTTAAATTTTTATTTGTAATTGTAATTGTAATTTTAATTTTATTTATTTACTTACTTGATAAAATGTTAAAGAGCGGCGTTTTTCGCTAAAACGAACGAAATCTTGTATTTACCATTATTTAAAATTCTTACTTTTGTATCTCTGTACTTTTACTTTTATTTTTTCTTTCTTTCTTTCTTTCTTTCTTCTTCTTTTCTTTACAATTGCATTTTTATTATTTTTTTTCTCTCTCTCTTTCCTTTTAACGATGCGCCGCCATTTTGAAATACACTGTGTCGTTGAGAAGATAGATATCATTTTACAATGAATAAAATATCGAATGTGTAAAATCTCTCTCTCACACTCTCTCTCTCTCTCTCACTCTCTGTGTTACAACGATGCTGATGTTTATTACTTTTTTTTAATTTATTTTTTTTTTTTAATCTCAACGATATTAGATTTTTTTCGCACACACACACACACACACATATATATATAAATATATACATATATGTATATATGTATATATATATATTCTAATTTTTATTATTATTATTATTATTTTTTTTTTTTTTAAATCGATCACGACCAACGCACGATGTTTCATTTCATTTCTTTTTTTATTTTTTTCACGATGATGCGAAATATTTCTCTCCCTCTCTCTCTCTGTCTCTCTCTCACTCTTTTTCTCTCTCACTCTCTCTCTCTCTCTCTCTCTCTCTCTCTCTTTTCGATTAATTACGAAACATACTCGTTTTTTTCAAGCCTTGTTTATTTTTTTTTTTCTATATTGAATATTATTTTTGCAAGGAAAATAAAATAAAAAAGAAGAATAGTTTTGAGTGTATTCTGCAAAAAGGAGTTTAACTTTGATAGATTTGTTGTTGGTTGTGTGTTGTGTGTGTGTGTTTCTTTCTTTTTGTTTTTCTCTTTTTTTTTATTATTATTATTATTATTATTATTCATTTCTTTTGATTGTGACATTTGAATATTCAGTTTTTTGTTTGTATTTTTTTTCTCATGAATTTTGATTGAGCGTTATAGGGCATCTCATCATCATCATCATCATCATCATCATCATCATCATCATCATCATTATCATCATCGAGAAGAATAAATAATTACACAATATTTTTTCATAGTAAATAGTAATTTACATTAACAAAATAATTGTGGGATCTCTTCGCATTTTGTTTTTTTTTTGTTGATTAGAAAAAGGGGGTCGGTCGTTTTAAAATTTTCTTTTGTTTCTCTTTTTCAACGAAATGTTCGATAAATCTAACAAACAAAAAAAAAACACGAAGATAAATTGTCCTAAAATCTAAATAGCGTGTCCATTTGTAATATGCGTGTATTATGCACGGTGTTGTACATATGTGTAGATGTATATGTGTATGTTTGTATGTTTTTTTTTTTAAAGTCGGCACATGTCATATGATGAGTTTTTTTTTTTATTATTATTTTTTATTTTTAGAAGAAGAAATCGTGGTGCACTTTTTTTTTGTTCTTTTTTTTTTGTTTTTTATTTTTTCATTACAAAACGGCGACGCTTTTTTCTCTCATTTCTCATTTTCTCTCTCATTTCTCATTTTTTTTTCTTCCTAATTTTATTTTATTTTATTTTATTTGGTTTAATTATTATTATTATTATTATCATCATCAACAAATTTAATTCCAATGATAAAAAGAAATAGAAAGAAAACAAATTGTCAATTTTTATTTAATAATGAAACACAAGAAGCAGCAAAACGTCACCGTTTTTATACAATAGACAATATTCGCTATTTTCTTTTTTTTTTTTTTTCCTTATTTTAATTGTTTTTTTTTTCTTTCCTTTCATTACAAATTACCGTATAATGTAATGTATAATAATAATAATCATAATCATAATAATATAATAATAGTAATAATAATAATAATAATAATAATATATTACAATAGACGGTCATATCGAGTAAAAATTGTAAAACCATGTGTGTGTGGTGATGAGTCCATTAAAATGAATCTAATCGACTCGAATTATCCTAAGTAATTAGCATTTAACTATTTTATACGTTTCGAATATAGCTCAGATATATCGGAAGTGATAGTGGGTTTGCTGTAAAAATAAAAATTTAACATTTGTCATCTTGAGGTTGCGTATGGAAGGACATGTTTTATTGTTTATTGTACGTTATATACTGCTTTGTTCGGTGTAAAAATATAAAGCATTTCGATTACAGACTTCGTACGCAAGGTGCCATTGTTAATGAACATAAATATTACTTTTTTTTTTTGTTCCTGGCTATTATCGATATCTCTCTCTCTCTCTCTCTCTCTCTCTCTCTCTCTCCAACTCATTCATTCTCTCTCTCTCTTTCACATTTGATAATTTCTCTTCTTGACACTGGGTTTTTATCGATGAAAAACAAAAGTAAAATACAACGACAAAAGGATCTATTGTAAAACGAATGTAAAATCAAGTGTGAATGATGCATAATGATGCATAATGATGCTTTTTTTTCATACAATTTTGAATAATTCTTATACGTAAATAATATCATGAGATAAAGAAAGTGAATAAAAGTAGTGCAAAAGAAAGAAAGAAAAAAAAACAAATATACAATAATATCGGTAATATAAATTTGTTGTTGTTGCCCAGTTTCAAGGAGCGATATTTGAAAAATCATCTTGCCATCTCTTCTTTCAATCTTTTCATTTAACAATGGCGCCCAGGCTATGGAGTTAATAATTGCTTCTCTGTTTTTTTTTTTTTTATGTGGTAATGATAACAATATGCATGTATAACAAATGTATTTTAAAAACGGTTTCGCTTGTGGTATTACTGCACTCTGTAACAAATAAGATATCGTCATTCAACTGGTGGCGTATTTTTATTATCAACAAGGGCTCCGGGGGTTATTTATTTTCTTTTATTTTATTTTATTTTATTTTTTTTCTTCTTCTTTATATCTTGGGACACATACTTTTTTTTTCTTATCGTTTTGCTGCAATTATACTTATTTTTATTTTATTCTTCTTTTAAAAACACTATGCACTTCCCGTTTCGTGCGCCAAAAGGACTCTACGCGCATCCCATTGTTTTTTATTGTTTTTTATTATTTTTGACATAATTCATGGTATATATAATAATAATAATAATAATAATAATAATAATAATAATAATAATAATAATAATAATAATAATTTTCATCGATTTTATAGCACAAGAATAATAATAATAATAAAAATGGGTTATGGTCCTTTGGGCGCTTCAACAAGAGGACAGAGCAGCGAAAATCCCCATCATATCTTTTATCTATCGCCATTTTTTTATTTCTTATATATATAATATATATATATGTATATATAATATATAAAGAACGCTCGTGTTTGTCACACTGTAAAAATTAACGAATCTGTGGTACCATGTGGTCCTGTATATATATATACACACACTATACACCTAGTGTTTCTTTGCTTTTCCCACTTTTTTATCATCTCATTTCTACAATTTTCATCATACATCTTCTCTCTCTCTCTCTCATTCCCTTATTACCTTTTATTTACTTCATTCTTCTCTCTCTCTCTCTCTCTCTCTCTCTCTCTCTCACTTTCTTTCTTTCACTTTTTTTTTTGTTTATATGCCGTATACCGAGAAATATTCTTAATACCGTTACTAAATGTTTAATTTTAATATATTGTGTGATTAATCTTTTTTTTTTTTCCTTTCTTTCTTTTTTTTTCTTTCTTCTTCTTCTTTAGCGTGCGGTTGACTAAATCCTGTAGTAAGTAAAACTAGAGATCACTTGGAAAAAATGACGTTTTTATTTTATTTTATTTTATTTTACTTTACTTTACTTTACTTTATTTTATTTTACTTTATTTTACTTTATTTTACTTTATTTTACTTTATTTTATTTTCTTTTTCATTTATTTATCCCCCTTCTCTTTGTTTGTTTGTTTGTTTTTTTTTTCTTCAAAGGGAGATAGATAAATGAGAATATTTCGTTAATATGGGCTACCTTTATTCTCTCCTTAAAATCGTAATTTATCGGACACGACGCGACATTTTATTTTTCTTCTTTTTTTTTTATTCCTTTTTTTTTACCTTTTCTTTTTTTTTTGAAAGAAGCGGCGCAAGGAAAGTGTTAATTCCATCTGTTTATCCTATCTCTCTCTCTCTCTCTCTCTCTCTCTCCATTTTTTGTTTGTATTTTTTCCCTTTCTTCCTTAAAATTTAAGGATATTTTGATATCTTTTCCTTCCCTTCCCTTCCCTTCCCTTCCCTCCCCCTACTTTTTCTTCAAAAGAGACCAATTGATATATTTACTTTGCATATGTGCAATTATTCTGCTGTCTCTTTCAATATTTTCCTTTTTCTCTAACTATACTTTGTCCTTTCTTTCAAACAAATTATTAGAGAAGAAAGAAATAAAAACAAAGTTCTTTAAAAAGAGATGCGAGAGATCCAAATCGAAAAATGTGTCGTCGTCTAACTGTAGAAATTAACCAATGGAATGTTTTTTTGGTTTTGTTTGTTTAATAATAATTAGCTTCTGTTATTTTTGGGTTTTTTTTTTTTCATGCAGATTTTTCGTTTACCTGTCTCTCTCTCTCTCTCTCTCTTTTCTCTCCCTCACCTTTTTTTCTTTTGTTCAGTTTTTGTAATTTTATCCTTATTTACTATAATATTTCGTTTATGCACACTTTATACGATTCCTCGCGTTTTTATGGCGGTCCCCTCGCGTGTTCAACTTCGATCGATTCAAAAATGTTGTTTATTATGATAAGTGTATGATGTAAGTAATGTGTATGTGTAGTGTTTATTTTTTTTTGTTTATGTACGTGAGTGTGCGTGCGCGCGCCCTTTCTCTCTTTCTCTCTCTCTCTCTCTCTCTCTCTCTCTCTCTCTTATACACACTCTCTCATTCTCTCTGTCTCCCTCTCTCTCTCTCACTCACTCACTCTTACTATTTATTTTCGCTTTCATTTTTCATCATGTTGTTTAATTAAATACACAATAATAACATTGCGCATCGTACGCGTGCAATCCTCACGAGGGACACCGTCTTATCGATGATAATAATAATAATAATTAATAATAATTAATAATTAATAATAATAAAACATAATTAATGATATAAACATTACGACGCGATCGAAAAAATTGGATAACAATCTGGATCGTTGGAGGCACGTGAATTTTTGGTAATTTGATTTTAATTTCTTTTTTTTTTTTTAATTTTATTTCCTTTCAACATTTATATTCTTTAAAAAAAAAAAAAAAGAAAAAATTCATTGCTGCTTCCCATCGATCGAGATCGTTTGAAATTTTATTTTTTTTTTTTTATTTTACTTCGTTTTTATTTTCTCTCTCTCTCTCTCTCTCTCTCTCTCTCTCCTTCTTAATTTTCCTATCGCGAAAATCTTATCCGTAAGTTTTTTGTTTGCGGCAAAAGACGTTTTTATTTTTGGTAAAACAGTCATTTTAAAATGTAATGTTTTTTATTAATTATATTTTATACTCTTTTTTTTTCTTTCTTCCTTTCTTTTTTTTTTTCTTTTTTTTTTATTACTTGTCTGTCTCTTTCTCTCTCTGTTTATTTATTTATTTATTTTTTTTTTCTATCTCGTTTTGTTTCCCCCCGCCCCCATCCCACCCCTCCCTGTTTATTTTTTTCTCTTTCTTTCTTTCTTTCTTCTTCTCGCAATCTCAATCTATAATAAGTCACACTGAATTACGTATTCTTCGGTAGAGCGTGTGGAAGATGCTCACTTATATAAAGTTTCGGAGCACCTATCCGCAATATCCCCTTTTTTTATTTTATTTTATTTTATTTTATTTTATTTTTTTCTTTATTCATGTACACATATGTAATTATATTATGTACTTACGTGCGTGCTCGATGATAACGACCACGATGACGTTGATAATGATTTTACACCTTTTTTTTTCTTCTTTTGTTTTGTCTTTTTTTTCTTTCTTTTACTCTGCCAAACCATAATAATAATAATCATTATTATTATTATTATTATTATTATTATTATTATTATTATTATTATTATTATACTTAAATAATAATAATAATAATAATAATTATTGTTATTATTAGGATGTTGTTTATCGAATCGAGCCTCTTAAAATTCGCGATTTAAGATTTTCTCTTTTCCCCTTTTTTTTTTTATTATTTTTTCTTTTCATTTTGTTTAGTTATTTATATATAAGTATTTTTTGTTTTGTTTTGTTTTGTATGGTTTTTTTTTTTGAATGAAAAACCGGACCAGCTACGGTATTCCTGTTTCTTTTTGTTTGTTTCGTTTTTATTTTTATCTTTTTTCTTTCTTGTTATTTTTTCATTAATTAATTAATTAATTAATTATTATTATTATTATTATTATTATTATTACTACTCGCTCTTTGAAAAATCCCAAAAAATCTTTGAAAATGAATCAGTTTATTGGGATCAGAGGAGTAATCGTTTCTATGCTGATATAATCGTGGCCATAAAAGCCATGCGGTTATTAACCAGCCAATCACAGTTAACCGTTTCTGCACTCTGCAATTTTATTACGACAACATTTTTCTTTCGTTTCTTTACCCTTTTGTGCGTCATCGTATCAATAATAATTTCACTTTATTATTAACGAATTGCAGAATGCGTTTGATTATCTTATTTTCGTTAAACGAAGTATATAATACTCTTTGTGAAGAGAATTATTACAAGTTATTTCAAATTTTGAATCGTACGTTTGCGAAAGCATCGAAACCTTTTGTACACTTTTACATTTTATCCCCTCCCCATTTTTTTTTTTTTTTACTATTTTCCTTAACACTAGATATACCATCATTATCAGTATATACCTATTTCTATTGCACCAGTCAAAATGACTGGTTTATACAAAAAGAATGCTGTTTGAGCTTTGTTTCCAGTCTTTATTTTCTACTTTTACAAAATAAAACCCCAAAATGTTTAGCAATAATAATTGTAATAAATAAATGATAGATTTATAGACATTTGTAAATAACAAAACGATTAATTATTTAAAAAAATCAAAATGTTACATGAAGTAGACATTTTCAATTAAAAATGGCCGGACATCAGTCAAAAAATGACTGATTTGGTATATCTAGTGTTAACAGTTGTGTGTTTTGCGATAAAAGTAAAAAAGAGTAAAGAAGAAGATGTAAAAAAGTTTACGACTCAAAGATCGTATTCGTGTTTAAAAAAAAAAATGAAAAATGAAAAATGAAAAATGAAAAATGAACAAAGAAAAGAAAAGAAAAGAAAAAAAATTTCATGTAAAAATGTTGAGACGAGAGAGAGAATACAAACACAACAAACATAACACTTCATATCTTTATCCCGTGTACTTTCTTTCAAATATAAGAACGCTATTGAAATTGGGACATAAAGAGAGCGCATTGGAATAAAGTAGGTACGTTGATCCTAACCTAACCTTTCCTAAGCATACCAAAGAAATATAAGAGATGTTGTATGACTAACAACGTGTGTGTGTGTGGGTCCCCCCCCCCCACCCACAGAGATAAATTCGTGATAAATTAAAGAAATATAATAAATGGGAATCTTTTCGTATAATCTAGTCGAATATGAAAAAGAATATAAATATATACGAGAATAAATATCTTGAAATAGGTATATTATATCAGTCAACACCATATTTAATAAAGATTTATCGATTTTATCGATAGTCCTGAAGTAGTCGACTAACTTCATGGCGTAGAAAATTATCATGTCGCGTTGTGCGCGCGCATCGGTACAAATTCACTCTCGTCATTGTTTTTTTTTGGGTTTTTTTTTGTTGCCTAATAATTTCCAAAATATCAAATAAATAATATACAATCTCACGCATACACACAGCAGACAGACAGACAGACAGACAGACACGTACGAGAAAAATGGAAGAGACAAAGAAATTAATGAGATGATCGTACGGATTTTGAAATAAACGATTTGAAATAAAAGTGCACGAGAAATGGCACTTGATAGCCCATGTACGTATTTTATATTCGATTACGAATGCCTGTAAGAAGAAAAAGAGAGAAAGAGAGTAAAAGAGTGAGAGAGATAAAGAAAGAAAGAAAGAAAGAAAGAAAGAGAGTTGATCGTCGTCGTGGTGTCGTCGTGCTCTCTTCTTGTTCTCTACCCCCCTTCTCCCCCGTACCACCATCACCACCACCATCACCACTACCACCTTCTACCACCTCTTAAAAGTTTATTTCCACTCTCTGATCGCGCCCTCCTTGGGTTGCTACTGGCAATGGTGTATGGTGGAGAGCAAGAAAAACGCTTGAACGCCGATTCGAAGGTCGACAGGCGTTTCATTGGCGTAGCAGGTAGCTTTTACGTTAAAAAAAAAAAAAAAAAGGAAGAAAAAAGATCTCTCAACATATAAACACTGTTGGGGAAGAATCCATCGTATATTTCTACGAAAGTATGTAGTAAGATCACATAGTAATCG
Source organism: Polistes dominula (assembly GCF_049000335.1). NCBI lineage: Eukaryota > Metazoa > Arthropoda > Insecta > Hymenoptera > Vespidae > Polistes > Polistes dominula. Next base: position 5,358,448 of record NW_028300916.1, on the reverse strand, counting down.
TCGTATATTATGATTTAATACTAAAAATCATAATCGTGATTTAATTATCTTTTTATTTTAGCCCCCCCCCTTTTCCTCCATTTTTGTTTGATCTACTGGGTTAGCAAGAATGTAATTTTGGCTTGCGCCAATAGACAGCGTTATGTTTGTTTCGTTATTTTTTGGTTGATGTTAGAATTTGTTTCTTTTGAGGTTTGGTAGTTGACACTTTTAAGTTGCTATTGAAACAAACTTTGTGTAATTTTGTTTACAACTGTTAGTTTAGAAACAATTGAGTTTAACTTTACACTAGAAAACCGAGATTACTTTCTTGCCAACCCAATATTTGAATACTACGAGCAAATGATTGAACCCTTTGTATTCGGCATGAAATATAGAATAGTCTTCTATGAAGTTGTAGCAGTAGAACAACAAATAAACAAAAAAAAGATCAAAAGTAACCGTATAGTTTTGCACTGTATCGTTATTTTTGAATAAATAAAAATAAACAAGAATGTCTTGGAAGATTTTTCCTATTAAATTAGATAATACGATTAATCTAACGGGTCTAACATTTTGAAACTCGTTGAATTTCGTCGTGCTCGTTTTAAATATCTCCCGTTATGCATTGCATAACTCTTGTTGTGTAGTATACACGCGTATGTATTTGTGTGTGTGTGTGTGTGAGTTTATGGGGCGGCCGGTCGGTCGTGGAAAAAGAAAAGGGAAAGGAAGAAATGAAGAAAGAAAGAAAGAAAGAAAGAAAGAAAGAAAGAAAGAAAGAAAAGAGGAGAGCCGTGAACGGTCGAGGGACAAGCAAGAAAAACAAAGTTCAAGCAGGAAGTGGCTCGCCTAAAAAGAAAAGCCTTCTCTCTTCTCTCTTTCTCTCTTTTTCTCTTTTTCTCAGTAGCGCTCGTCCATGGCGAACAAGCTGAGTGGAGTAGTAGGCCAAGTGGAAGGAACTTCCTTCGAGTGTTGCTCCTTTTCTTCCGAGACAGACGAAGAAAAAGAGATGAAACAAGATGAGAGAGAGAGAGAGAGAGAGAGAGTGAAAAAGGTAAGGTGGTATCTTTTATTTCGTTCGAGGGAGTAACAGTCAGCCGGTATTTCGCGGACGCAAAATAAAGTATAAAGGGTGTTTGGTGCGTCGTTTGGTATATCGCGTACAAGAGTGGAGGAACCTTCCTTCTTCATCTTTTATTTTCTCTACTTTGGATCGTCGTCGTAGTCGTCGTTCCCCCATCTTTTTTTTATTTTCTTTTCTTCTTTTTCTTTTTTTTTCTTCTTTTTCTCTAATCCCTCTCACAGTTTCTCTTTCTTGCTTCTTCCCAAGTGGTTGGTGATAGTGGTAGTGGTGGTGGTGGTGGTGGTGGTGTTGCTGCATTCACTCTCTCCCACCTTCTCCTCTTTCTCCTCCTGCTTCTTTTTCTTTTTCTTCTTCTACTTCTTCTTCTTCTCGTTTTCCACGATATCTGCCAGACCCCTCAGACTTCTTTCCCCTTCTTACTCTCTACTCCATTGGGCTCGCGCAGACGTTTCTGCCAGACGGGACGAGTTCTCAACTTCCTTGCATTTTCGTGTCTTCCGGAAATCAAAGGGCTCTCTTTTTCTTTATTACCCTCGTTCTATCGTCAACAACTTTTCTTACTCGATGTTTTCAAAATATCTCATTTTCCCTCCCCCCCCCACATCAACACACTTTTTTCCCTTTTTTTTCTGTTTTTTTTTTTTTTTTTTTTTTTTTTTTTTTACACAGATCCTGATCAAATTATTACTTTCTCCCTATTTTTGATTCTTGTTTTTTTTTTGGTTGTTGTTGAAATTATACTTTTTTTTTCTTTTTTGTACAGGATTATTTCTCAATCGAATTCGTATAAGACGATTATTGAATTAATCAACGAGAAGTATACGTATGTATACTCGTATATTTCATTTATGTATATGTATGTATATGTACGTCGTGAAAAATTAAGAATGCGAATAATTATGGAAGTTAACGAGCAACGACGATGACGATACGATGATGACGACGACGAAGAAGAAGCTTTAATCGAATTAGTTATGGAGAAACGCGATCGTATCGTTCATCGAGCTTGGAATGGCACATAATTCGATCACGATCGTATAAAATTATAGAGGTTATAGAGTGTTCGCCTTTGATCGTGTACGCCTAAAGGTATCACATTGAAATATGAATTTGCATGACCGACGATCCACCACCACCACCACCACCACCATCACCAATTCTTCTATTCTACATATCATCGATCGAGTATATCAACTTTTTTTTTTTCTTTTTTTTTTTTTTTTGCATGAAAGGAGACGACACGATGAGAGAGGCGTTTTTCACTTACCTACGCATATTTTCGATAAAAAAAAGAAAAAGAAAAAGAAAAAGAAACAAGAAGTAAATGAGGATAAAATATATTTAAAGATATTGATCGATGTCTCACATTGCGATGCAGCACATTCATAATAAAATGCGAAATTTTATTCGTCTACTTTTTTATTAATCTTAGTTTCTTGACGATTCATAAAAACGAAAATGTGCGAATAAAGGAACAACGAAACGTGAAGATCTAAACCCGGACTCTCTCCGAGAGCCATTCGTAAAAGCCGTCGCGACAGTCGCGTCGTGCCAAGTTCGCGAACCTTGAACCCTTCTTTCGATCTCGTTATTTCAGCCCTGGACCTTTCTTTCTACTATACGTTTATTCTCGTTTATTCGCGATTCGTTTCGCGATCATAAAATATGTATATTTATATATGTATTCGCATATATATCTTGACTTTTTTCTTTTTGTTTGCATATGATACCACCTATTAATGTTGTACTACTATAATGTATTTGCATTACGTAAAAAGAGAATTCGTTGATAAATTACGAAATCAATTTTATTTAAATTTCTACACTTGTTTTATTCGTCGCGAATTCACGATGTGTTTCCTGACCTAACGCAACACTTTCTATCTTTCATTTCATTCACAATTTTCTTTTTGGTATCTTACTTTTCTTTCTTTCTTTCTTTCTGTCTGTCTCTCTTTTTCTTCATTCCATTTGTTCTTTCTACCAAAAGAAAAAGAAAAAGAAAAAAAAAACGAAAAAGAAAAGAAGAAAAAGAAAAAAAGGAACAAACCATCGAAAGGTATCAATGTAGAGTATATTTATTTGTAAAAATGGAAAGAAAAGGAACGAAAAAAGAAAGAAATAAAGAAAGAATTGGGTGCAAGCAGAACGCAAAGTGATAACTCCAAGAGGAGTTAGTTCTTTTCTCTCATCGAAAAATGTCACACTCCGAGCGATTGAGAAAAAGAAAGAGATTGAGAAACGCTGTTGTGTGGAACGAGACGAGTCGGCTCAAGGCCGCACGACGGTCCCACTCCCCCGCCAGTCGAGTCAAGGGCGTTAGCCCCCACCGCTAGGCCCGGCCCGGCTTGGTCTGGTCCGGCCCAGCCCGGTCCGACTCGACTCGAAGCCACATAACCAGCCTGCTTGCTTGCTTGCTTCTTCTCTTTCTTCTCATTTCTTTTTTTCTTTTATTTTATTTTATTTTATTTTCTTTTCTTTTATTTTATTTTCTCTTCTTTGCACCTATGCATGTCCTCTATGTGTGTTCTATGTTAAGGTACTGTATCCATATATATCCATGTACCCTGTTGGGGTTGTCTTTCTTTAACTTGCACCTATGATTCTTTAAATCTTCTTTTATTTGTGATTATTTTTCATCTTAAAACTCTTATTATCATTTGATTATCTTTTCTATATTTTCACCTTTTAATTATACTTTATATTCTTCTTTGATATTTTTACTTTTATTTTAAACAATTTCATCAAATACGTTTTATAATTGGATGATGGACTAGGTAAAAATAAAAGAAATTGAAAAGTAACATTGTGATTAAATGATTAATTGATAAAATAAAATGTTGTCTATTTTACGACTTATTGTTCAGAATTACAATTACCAACATAATTATATATATATATAATGTACAATATAAAAAAGAAAAAGATGAACGAGACGAAATATGTAGTTCAAGTTGGGAACCCCTGACATTCATAGGTTAATATAATCTTTAAACGATTAGAAGAGAGAGAATCTATTGATGAACAAATTAAAAGTCATTGTTAAATTGTTACCAATATATTAGCGATGAAAATTGGTCTCAATATACTTGTTTAAAATAATCGTATCGATGAGAAAATATTTAGGGTGTATACATATGTAGGTATATAACGATCAAAAGAGAAGTTAGGAGAGAAGGGAAGAAATATATAGAAGATGTTAGTGGGATGATCATGGTTGGGTGTGCAGCGCGATATCGTAGCGTGTTACTTCTCCTTGGCTGGATCCTCTTCCCTGGACAACATTCTTCGTCTCCAGTACGAGTCCCAACGGGTTTTCGGGCATGCGCGATGATCCATCATCCTTCGCACCATACCGATGCCTCTGCTCGTTCTTCTTATCCTTCGGCTTACGTTTCGCGGCTGAACGTGCAACTATTCTCTGGCAAAGCAAACGTTCTGCCCTCCCAACCAAGATCTCTGTCTCTTTCTGTTCTTTTCTTTTCTTTTCTTTTCTTTTCTTTTCTTTTCTTTCCTTTCCTTTCTTGCTTTTTCTCACCCGTCATATTCCCCACCTCCGCATTTTTACCTTTTCTTTTCTTTTCTTTTCTTTCTTCTCCTACTCAAATCGTCAGAAAAGAACGACAATCCATCGTCCGTTAAACTCGCCAAATAATGACAATGATTAAGCCTCGTTCACACCGTTTCTTCAAATGATCGAGAGATAAAAAATCGATATCGGCTAACTTCATCCTGTTAAACTGTTATTTCGCGTCGCTGTACGCGCGCATCGTAACCATATTCATTCCTCATCATTTATTATGTCTCTAACGCGCCAAAAAAAGTACAACTTCAAACAACAAATGTACTTATTAATAATTTTGTAATTAAGATTTCAGTGTCTAATATTTATATACGATATAATTATTCGCATTTTTTAAATGACGTATTTTATCTTTTTCTCTAAAAATGTTCGCGTCATTCCGTGGCATTCGTGGCATTATGACACTGCCTGATCGATGGCAAATGGTCATCAACAAAAATGGACAGTACCTAATTGAATAAATCTTATATTTTTAAGCAAAAATTTGGAATTGTCAATCTTTATTTAAAATCCGTAATTACTTTTAGCTGCCAACCCAATAGAATCTTTTTTTCTGACAATGAGCAATGAAAAAGATTGATTTCTCATCGTTGCTTGCTCGAGATAACTTAAAAGTCTAAATTATATTTGATCATTTTGATCGTGTGTTCTCGTTTCTTCTTGCATCATCGAACACGACGAAGGTGGACTATCCGAGCGCTTCGTACGTGTTCGACTCCATTCAAGGACACAATATTCAGAAACCGAAAGTGCGATCACGCGAAAATCTAACGCGTCTCACCGAACCGGTCTAACCGGATTCGTCGTGCGGCTGGTTAAGGTGGTACGCGACGATTGGCGAGCCGCGTAAACTCGTTCCTCGTCATTTTTGGCAATAACTACATTAACGCGCTTCTTCTTCTTCTTCTTCTTCTTCTTCTTCGCTCGTTCTAACCACAAAGAACGCGAACGCTAACGCTAACAGAAGTCTAAGTCTTTATGGCCAAGTTTTACAGCAGAAAGACTAACGTAAGGAAATATCTTCTATCTATTTCTAAATAAGAAATTCTTTCTATTTCCGCCATCTTAGGACATTTACAATATTTGTCAATATATTGTGCTATTAGGGGATATTATTTTTCATTAACAGTCACGTGCATAATTTTTGACAAATGTTCTTTTACTTCTTCCAAGTCTTTTCAATTGTAACTATATAAAGTGGTGTCTTGAGTTTCGATGGATGCTTATTTCAAAGCTCTTATCTCTCCTTTTTCTTCGTTTCTTATCTCTTGTTGTTCTGTTAGCGGGCGCGCGCATACGCGCATAAGCAAGCAAGCAAGTAAGCGAATGAACAGAGGGGGTCACGCATCTCTATTGGATTTATCGACGCGGCAAACTTCGAACTAGCGATTTTTTACTATTCCTTTATTATCTCTTTCTCTTTCTTTCACTTTGAATGAAAGAAATTCTCTTTCCATTGTCCTCTTCTTCGTGATATCGAATATTAATAATACAATTGACGTGAAATTTATTCTCTTTTATAATTTCACTTCCATCCCCTTCCCTTTCAACCTCCCACTCCTTCTATTTTTCATTTATTCGCTCAACGAATAAGAAAAAAGATCTTTTCGCAAGTTTCTTTTTTATTCCCTTTTTTCTTCTGATATCTGTTGATCTCTTTCTCTCTCTTTCTTTCCATCGTCCTCCATTGTCTCGTAAACTGAGACATTATTTAATTCGATTTACTTCTTCGCACACTTTTCTAATCATTTTTTTTTATTTCAGAACACGCCAAAGTCCTATCAAAATTTGTTCTCTACACGCTGCAATGTTCTTAAACTTTTTAAATCGAACTTTCGAGTCTATTTACTTTATTGTTAGTCTATGACGATCTTTTTTCTATTTTCTTTCCTTTTAGATAAAAATTTTCAACAAAAATGTTACGTTGAAATAAAAATTTAACTTAAAAAATGTTTGAAATAAATAAAACAAGTATTGTGTATATTGAAATACGGATAATAAGAGAGATATATCGAATATATCGAATATAAATATCATCGACCAACTTCATCCTGTTAAATTGTTTTCTTCGTGTCACGCTGTGAGGAGCGCAAGTCGTAAAAATTCACTCTCGTCATATTTTTTCCTTAACGCGCCAAAAGAAGTATGGTATAATAACTTCATAAAATTTGTTCATATAATTAGGGTGAACCAAAAAAAGGTTCGTGAGTTTTATTGCGTTGAAACTTCACTTTGAAATTGCATACAATGAATTGATTGGTTTTATTTCTTTTTTTTTTTTTGTACAATTTACTTTGAAAATATTCATTTTAAAAGATACCAATAACATTGATTCTCTTTTTATTTTTTCAATATTTTGTGCTAATAGGGATGTTTTTGGTTCACCCTAAAATAATCACCATTCATTGGTTCACCATAATATTTGCATACATTTAATCATTTGAAAATACGTAAAAGAGATCAGTTTCCATCGTCAATCATAGTACATCGTTTATCTCCTGTTAACTCCCCTCCCATTCCCTCTCCACTCCACTTCTCCCCCTCAGTATCCCCTTTCTTGTCGCTCGACCTTTAACCCTTCTCTACAAAAGCTAATTCTCTGGAAGAGAATGAGACACTGGGTTATGACTGCTTGAGAGAAGAATCTTACACGATATTCTCAAAAACTTTGATGATTGTTCAACGAATAATGACGGATCCGTCAATTTTTTTCCTCGAAGATTGAGAACCACTGATTCTTAGAGAGTTCTTGCGCGCGCGTGCGCACAGCGAAAGCAAATTGACCGTACGATCGCGAACCTTCGTTCGCGAAGATTTTAATGTGTGTGTATGTTGAGCTGCTTGTTACTACTACTACTACTACTAATATTCTACGTGCCAAGTATGGGATCGAGACACATATACGTTCACATATACGTTCACATATACATATACATGTATATATAAAACGTGTGGTGTGCAAAGAGTCGCGCAAATAATCTGAATCAAGGCTAAATCATCCTCTCTCTTTCTCTCTCTCTCTCTCTCTTTCTTTCTTTCTTTTCTTTCTTTTTAGCATCGGGCTCATTCGGACTCTTACTTCGGACTCGGAACGTGAATGCCGAATCGTTTTCTTTTTGATGACGTCGAAAGTTCCGTCTCGCCCTCGTCGAATTTATGACGCATCTTAATATTAGTCTTTTTCAAATATTGTTTTGTATATTTTTTAGTTTAGAGAATGGAATGTGATTTAAAGACGAGCACACGAATTCGTGGTCCATTTTTTGTCGGCCATCTTGATCGACATGTTTCGATTTGAAATTATAACCAAAAAAAAAAAAAAAGAAAATAATTAAGTATCTTGTTATTAATTGTTCTCTCGTTTTACTTATATTTATATGACACATTTTAAATATTCATTTAATCGTTGTGTGTATTATATGTGTGTATTTTTGAAAATAAAACACGAATTTAATAAAGAAACAAAATTATTAATGAATTTAAAAATGGAGTAGCCGCCATTTTGATATAGATCATTCTTCAAAATTCGATTTTAAAGTGTTATTGCTAATATTTTGACAATTGAATTACGCGTTGTACGATTGAAAATACACAATTTTTACGTTATTTTTCTTTCTCTCATAGTTGTTTATTTTTTTTCATTGTTATTTTATGTAAAAAAAAATATTAAAAAAAAACCAATGGCCGAGAGGTTTTTTTTCTTTTGCTCCTAAAAGAAAATCAAACGGAACGGGTAGGAAATAAATTGACAAAAACTGAAAATATATATATATTAACGAATTATAAAAATATTAAAATGTCGGATATTTAACCGAGACAATTAAAAAAATTTTTTTTCATATATTTTCTCAAACACACACATATTCCATTTTTTTTTTTCTTATCGATGAAAGGAATTTTTTTAATATATATATAAAAAAAAAAGAAAGGTAGATGACTTTTGTCAGTCGTGCGTCTTCTCGGTGTTTTTTAATCTTCTCGGTGAAACATCCGTGATTATTACGACCGAAAGGAACAAAAAAAAAAAATAATGAAGAAAAACTAAAGAGAAAAGAATAAAATAGGTTTTGGGGGGAGGGGGAGGATAAAGGATCAGGGATGGGAAGGATTTGAGGATATAAGAGGTCCTGTTGTCTGCCTCCTCCTAGGCGAATACGTCAGCCTCTGGTTTTATTGTAAGTTTTATTGTATAAAAAAGTGAAAATGAAAAACAGAACACGCTCGGGACAGGGGGTTAAACGGGCCCATTTTCTCGGTGAACTTCAACGCGTGCTGATTAATTATAATATACACGTCTATATAATATATTAAAAAGAAATTGAAAAAGAAGGAGAAATAAAAAGAAAGAACGAAAGAAAGAAAGAAGAAGAAGAAGAAGAAGTATGTGAAGTAAGAAAAAAAAAAAATCGTATACGGTAATCGAGAGTAGGGGGGTAAGACTCTCGGCAATAAAAAAAAAGATGGAGAATATTGGAAGCTGTGGGGAAGGGAAGGGGGAGGGATAGTAATAGTAGAAGAAGAAGAAGGTTGAAAAAGAAAAACAACGTCACAAAGAAGACATAAAAGATTATAAAAATCCTGGTTGACGTATCTCTCTTTGGGTGCTGCTTGTTCAACCCTAGAGATCCTGGGCCCGTAACTTACGCCGAGACACTACTCTCTCGTCAGTCACAAAATGTTTATGAGACGAATCGAATCTTGTGTTTTTTCTTTTTTTTTTCTTTTCTTTTCTTTTCTTTTCTTTTCTTATTTTTCTTCTTGTTCTTTTTCGTTCTCTTTTCCCACTCCCCTAAAAAATATTACTATTAGGAACCTGGTTCCGCCACAACTTTACATCTAATTGGATAGCAGCGAAAACCGTGCCGAATCTCGGCCGACGAGATCACAATGATTCATTTAAAACAAAAACAAAAATTACAATATACATATATATAATAATAATACAAATATATTGATACTACTACTACTACTACTACTACTACTAATAATAATAATAATAATAATAATAATAATAAAAATGATGATGTTTTAATTAAAACGAATTATAGCGCAATGAGAGTTTTTTCTTTTCTTTTTGTTACACCTTTTTGTTATTTATTCCTTTTATTTTGCTTTTAATTTCCAAATCTCAAAAGGGGACAAAGAAGTTTTTTTTTCTTGTTTTTTTTTTTTTTTTTTTTTTTTTTTTCAGCACAAAGAAAAAAGGAATAGAGATTTTAAAAATCGGATGATGTCGAGAGAGTTTGGGACTCGGTGTTTCGCTGCTTTCGCTTGTAAAACTTGTAAATAATGATATATGCATCACCGGTGCTTGGCACAACGGCTACTATCTCTTTCTCTATATCTTTCTTTCTTTCTTTCTCTCTTTCTCTCTCTTTTTCACTTTTTCTTCTCTCTTACACACTAACTTTCTCTCTCTCTTTCTAGCGGTATTTTTATTTCTTCTTTTTTTTTACAATTACGACCGTGCAACTTATCTTTGTGTGTTGTGTGTATGTGTCTGTATATTATGTATTTGCATTTGATACATACATATACATATATATTTATATTATTCATATATAAATATATAAATATATATATATATATATATGTATATATAAATTTATATAAATAAAAGGCGGGCTACGCGTGCGTTGAAAACGATAAATGCGCCATCTTCTTTTGAATTTTTTTTTTTTTCATAATTTTTTTTTCTTTTTCTTTTACTCTCTTTTATTTTCACATAACATAATTCGTTTCTTAACATTATCACATTTTTCTTTTTTATTATTATTCAAGATTCTTGAAAATATAAATAGATATTTTAAAAAGAAAAAAATTTTCTTTTAACTTTCTCACCTTCTTTCTCTCTCTTTCTTTCTCTCTCTCTCTCTCTCTCTCGTTCTTTCTCTACAAAAATATAAAATAGAAGAGAAAAACGTAAAAAATAATAATAACCTCTCGTTGTTTATTTTTTTTTCCTTTTTTTTTTCTTTTTTTAAGTAAAAAGCTTGAAAGATTTTTTTTTTTGTTTTTGTTAAATTAACGTTCTCCTACATGGGTGTGTGTTTTTTTGTCTTAATTATAATCTAATATATAATATAATATAATATAATAATGTATAATATAATATAATAATATATAATATAATATAATATAATAATATATAATATAATATAATAATATATAATATAATATAATATAATATAGTAGAATATATAATATAATATATAATATAATATATAATATAATATATAATATATATTTTTCGTTTATTTTTTAGTCGAAATAAAATTAAAATTAAAACTAAAACTAAAATTAAAATTAAAATTAAAATTAAAATTAAAATTAAAATTAAAATTAAAAATAATCAAATTTTCGAATAATTATTTCTAAATACATTCGTTTACATCGAAAAAAAAAAAAAAACATTTATATATATATAACTTTCCAACGCATCACGAGCCACAATCCTAAAAAAAATGTGTGTATTATTTTCGTTTTTTTTTTCTTTTCTTTTCTTCCTTCCTTTCTTTCTTTCTAACGCACAAACGATCTTGTGTATTGCACCTGCATTATTATATTGACATAACCTCAAAAGGTATTATTATAATATTCTTATGCTTTGTTATTTTTTCTCTTTCTTTTTTTTTTCATTTAAAATACAAAAAAAAACTTTAAAATAAAATTTTGAAAAGATTTTGATTTAAAAAATAATAAAAAAAAAAAAACAGACAACGTATATATAAATTACAAACATATTTCAAGGTAGTAAGAAGTTTCTAAAAATTAATAAACAAAGGAGGAGAAGAACATATATATATATGCATATATATATATCTATAAGAATATTAGATACAATAATAATAATAATAATAATAATGATAATTAATAAAAGTCGTTGGAGATGCGCCATCCTGTCGCGAGTTTTGGTTCGATTTTCTTTTTTTTTTTAAATCGTCCAATAAACTCTGAGTCTTATATAAAAAAAAAAAAAAAAAAAAAATAATAAGAAAAACAATAATTTACAAATTGTAAATACAAATATTAATTAACGACCAACCACGCTGAACTATGATTATTATGATTAACGATGACAATAAAAATATTAAAAGAAATACAAATAATAATATAATATAATATAATATGATAATAATAATAATAATAATTATTATTATTATTATAATAAGAAAAAAATAATAAAACTTAACTTCTACATTATATATAATATATATATCTATATATATATATATTTATGTTGAGCATTGAATGGGACGACGGGGATGGCCCAATCTAAACGACATTTCGTTCTTATGAAAGCACACAATCGACTAAACAATAATTATAATAATAATAATAATAAAAAAATTGATAGGCACGGTTAATGATAATATTAGAAATATTTGTTTTAAATAAAATTCATTACGGAACAAAAAAAGAAGAATATATCTAGTCTATTTCTGTCGCCATTAACCTACATACATATATATGTATGTATGTATGTATATATGTATACGAATTTTTTTAACCTTATCAAATAATTAAAACAATAATTATTATTATTATCATATAAATGAAGAAAAAATAAAACAATATTGCGATATAGTTAAATCGACTATAGAATAATAATAATAATAATAATAATAATAATAATAATAATAATAATAATAATAATAATAATAAAATGGATTGAAATCAGAGGCAAGAACGAAGAAAGAGACTATTTTCACCCCCTAACAAATAATATATAAAAACATATTTCGATTCGGTCAGACAACGTCGTTATCTCGTATCTCTGCGTTTCTGTCGCAAAATATAAAAGATATATATATATATATATATCTATATATATGTAATATGTATGTATTATAGATATTTGTATTAAAAAATTGTATCGACGAAATATTTGTTCTTATTGAAAATTAATCCTATTTCGATCGGTATTCAATTTCTTTTGATATATATTTTCTCGTTATTGTTTAAATAGAACAATAATAATGAGAACAATTTTTAATTTTTTTAAATCACAGTGCGTATATATATATATATATATATATATATATATATATATATATATACGTATACATGTGTATAGAGTTCAGTTAAATTATGAAATTTGTAGATTATACATATCATCTATATATATATGTATTAATATTTTTCTGTGGTTATTAAAATGATTAAAGTTATAATAACACATTCGTCGATCAAAATGGCACCGGGTAAGATTCTGACGTCGTCTAACCGATCAAGCAAGTAAACCAACCAACCAACCAACCAACCAACCGATCGAACCAGTTTTCTTCCAACATTAATCCGCAGTTAATTTCGAAGGAGGAGTTCTACTACTTTGAGTTCTCTCCTTTCGTTACACGCACGCATATAAGGAACTTAAATAATAATAATAATAATATAATAATAATAATAATAATAATAATAATAAAATTAAAAGAAACATTATTTCTCTCTCTCTTTTTATCGTGCCAGATGCAACACACACCATCATGGCTCTTATTCATTTTTTTATATATACCTATATATATATTTTTTAATTATTATCCTTTTGTGTGCAAAAGTCCAATGTTTTTTTTCTCTTTTCTCTATTTTTCCTTTAACGTTTGTTTTTTCATTTTAAAAAACGTTTTTTGTTTTTTATTTTTTTTTAACGAATCGGATCAAGCACTTATGCATATACATATCTATATATTGTTTATCTCATATATGTCCCTGTGTGTTTAAGTGTATGCCTGTTTTGAGTGTGCGTATTATTATTATATGTGTAATTATAATCCATATTTATAATTACATTTATCCCTTTGTTTTTTTCTATAATTAAAAAAAAAAAGTTTAATGTATATTTCAATTGAATATCGCACATTTTTCGTTATAATCATTAATGTTTTTCTTTTACGTTTTCATCGAGTCATATCAATGTGTCATGTATATATATATATATATATATTTATACATATATTATATACATGTATATACTACACTTTGAATTTTGTGACTGCGAGATATATAGAGTATAATAATAATCATAATAATCATAATAATAATAATAATAATAATAATAATAATAATAATAATAATAATAATAATAATAATAATAATAATAATAATAATAATATAATGATAAGTATAAGCGCTAGCAATCGACTATTCAAGATAATAACGTATATAAAAAAAAAGGGTAAAAGATAAAACATTCTGAACGTCAGATATAAAAAAGAATGTGTGTTGGTTGAAGGGGTGAGGAGCATTTCTCTCTCTCTCTCTTTCTCTCCCTCACTTTGTTACTCTCTCTCTCTCTCTCTCTCTCTTTTCACTCTTTTTCTCATTTTCCTTTTTTTTCTTTTTCTTTTTCGACATATAGTTGAACGAGCATGTAATTACAATATTATTATTAAGGCTGTATAAAAGAAAAGAAAAGAAAAGAAAAGAAAAGGAAAAAAAACAATTCTATAAATGAAATTAACCACTGCACCGTATACGAAATCTTTTCCGAAAACTTAATAATTATAATAATAATCATAATAATAATAATAATAATAATAATAATAATAATAATAATAATAATAATAATATATATATATATATATATATATATATATATTTATAATAATAATCATCGATCGATTACGATTATAATAAAACAATAATTAATAGTACAAATAATAATAATAAAATAATTCTAATAAAATGACAATAATATTTTATATATATATATATAATATATGCACTTAGAACGATATAATTTGTAAATAATAATAATAATAATAATAATAATAATAATAATAATAATAATAATAATAATAATAATAATAATATAAAAAAAACAAGAGGTGACATTATTATATCTACACTTTGTCTCTACAGAAAAGGAGAAAAAGATGAAAAAAAAAAAAAAAAAAAATAATAATAATAATAATAAAAAAGATTAAAAAGAAAAAAAAAAGAGAAAAAAGGAGAAGAAACCGCGGGTCATAATATTCGTCGTTGATTATCATCATCCCCTTCCTCCCTTCCTTCCTTCTTCCCCTTTACCCCTTTTTTTCATTTTCCCCACGGCCACGCGATACACAAACATCCCCCTTTTTATTTTTTTCTTTATTATTTTTTTTTTTTTCGTCTTTTCGTCGTTCATTCGAAAGAACAACAACGAGACACACACGGACGACTACTACACGACGACGACGACGACGACGACGAAGACGAAGACGAGAATTTCTATTCGAACAGTTCAATTTCTACATCGTGTAAGACCTCCACACACACACACACACACACTGTTATTGTTGTTGTTTTTATTGTTATTGTTTATTCTTTTTTTGGTTGACGAATTTCTTAACTATTTCATTTTATTCAAATGTTTGTCTATTTCTTTTCTTATTAACGTCTCGATCGCGACATGTTGTATGTCTTTTTCTTCTGTTCCTCTCTCTCTCTCTCCTCTCTCTCTCTCTCTCCCTCTCTTCATACCTAACCTCACACTCTATCACTTATTCTCTTTCTCTAACACATACTATTATTTTATATAGTGTATACATTAATTATTTTCCTGGAAAAAATCCATAATTTTATTTCTTTTTGCACAAACTTAGTTTGTCAATAGAAAATTTGTTAGTAATTATGTTAGTATTAATATTTGTTAACCCTTTGAGTGTTATGGGCGCCTATTGGTGTTTGGTAAAAATTACTAGGGAGGTCTATTGACGCATATACGTGTTTGTTAATATTAATGTAAAATAATGTAATGCTTATATTAATTAATTAAATTATATTCAAAGAAAGAAAAACTTTAATTATTAAATATAATTTATTATTAGAATTTAGTTAATAATAAATTATTCCGTTCCTATAAAAGCACTTTAGTTAAAAGTATTCAACACTCAAAGGGTTAAATTCCCTTCAACAACCCCCCTATCTTTTGAAAGTTAGAAAAACCTTCGAAATTAAGCATTTCACTATGAATTATTAATTATTCTCGTAATTTTGCAATTGAATGAAAAAAAAGAAGAAAAAAATAAATAAATACATTTTTATAATATTTCAATCTCAGGTGGGAAATAAGATTTGTTGTTATTGTTTCTTTTTTCTTTTTTCTTCCTCCTATCGATAAATTTGTGTTCATTAAAATTGGTTATTATGCAAATTTGAGGGATACGTGTTTGTGTCGAACGAAGAAAACAATTTTCTATCTAGATGAAGTTTTTTCTAGTATTATATATATATGTATATTGTATAATATGTGTAATAAATGCAAGTTGGAATAAAAGTATCGATTATTCAAAAAATATTTGAAAAATCTAATTTTCACATGTATATATATATTGGGTTTGCAAGTAAATAATTGCAGATTTCTTTTTTTTAAGGTGGCCACTTAAAAATCAGCAATTATCTTCACTTGCTAACCTAATATATGAACCGTTTTGAACCGTGTCGATAGTAAGAAAAAAGAAAAAAAAGTTAGTAAACAAGGGGATAACAAAAAAATTTTATGACTCTAGGAATTTTGATAAATTTTTTTTTTTTTTAAATTTAAAATGCATTACAAATATAAACATTAACCACTTGACATATGAACAAAATTTTTTTTTTTTGCCGACGCGTTCATAGGATACCATTTAATTTGACTTAATTGTGAACACTTATGTACAAACCAAAAACCAGAGCTTTTTATATTTACATGTACATTGCTTTAGGCTATTTTTTGAAAAGAAATTGCACGACTGATAGAGTTAATTTAATGGTATACTAAACGTTGTTGGCCAAAAACAATTCTTGACGTGTCGGAGACGTCATCAAAGTCTACAATAGCACATGAAATGAAATCAAGATATGTCAAGTGTTTAATTGCATAAAAAATATTGAAAAATAAATAAGCATAATAAGTCTATGTTTAACAAAAGAGAAATACCACAAAAAAATTCAGATTCTTAAATTAAAAGCATACCTTAAGAAACACAAAAATTAAACCCTGAAGATAAAATAATAAATTGCATGCACGAAATAAACTAATGAAACTGTTATAATTAATTATAAAAGTATTCATTTACAAATAAAAAATAAAAAAAGACAAATTCTTTTTTTCCACACAAAAGACAGAGAAAAAAATAAAATAACTAAAACTAATATGAAATTGTATTAAAAAAAAGAAAAAAAAAAATATGTGTATTCTACATGTTAGTAGTGAAACTTTCAAAAATCCAATCTTCGAGAGAATGAGACGAATGTGTACAGTTTTGATACGGTATTAGCTAAATTTACAGTTTATTATTTATAATAATGTTGTTGAAGGTATTATCAAGCCTCGATACGTGCCCCAAGAAATGTAAGATTAAGGATAGAAATTGGGTTTTTTCTTGGACTAGAGTTTTGCATCAACGTTTTCATTCTTCAAGAATGTTTATCGTTGTAAAATAAATAAATATAGAATAATATCCTTTTTGTAAAACTTAGGTATAAAATATTATTGATTAAGCTGATTTTCGAATTCCCATTTTTATCTACATTTTTTTTTCAGCATTTTTTTGTCGGTCTCATTCTCTCGCAGGCTCAATCCTAAATGTTTGTTTTTTTCTTTCTTTTTCTTAAAACTGCAGATTGCTCAATAACGCTACTCTGAATTAGTAAAATTTGTATGTCTAGTGAAACGCGTTGTATTTGCGAGTCATATGATTTTTCATTTGTTGTAATAATATTATATATTAGGTTATTAACTATGAAATGTCTGATTACTCGAATTGTTTTCATCTAGAAAGCAGACATTTCATATTTAATGACCCAATATATTTTCAAGTGTTTTACATTTTTTCCCATATACGTGCAATTAGTGTCATTGTTTTGGCATATATTCGAAAATATACTGTCAACAGCCAAATGGTTAAAAAAAAGAAAGAAAAAAGACAAAAATTTTCACAAATATCTTTTAAAACGTATGCCAGTTAATCGAGAGTTTACAAAAGAAAGACCCGAGCAAAACGAATGAATGAATGAATAATAAATGAACGAATGATGATGATTTGATAATGAATAAATGTATGAACGTAAATATATTGTTAGTATATATATATTATATTAGGTCTACCGGGAAAAGTTCTGTCCATTTTTAGAATTAAACAAATTAATAAATCTTGATACAATGCTTATTCCTCATATTCTCGCTTCATATAGTAAGATTATCGCTCCAGCGCTTTCGGGGTCTTCCAAATTGTTATCTTTCGGTTCTCCATTCGATATCCTCTTTGTCCGCGCACCTTCTTTATGATTTCATCCATTATAATATTAAAAAGTAGGAGACTCAGTGAATCATCCTCTTTCCACCAAATCGTTGTTTATCTTTGCCTGTACTCGATTATTTCGGTAGATGTTTTCGATAGTTTTAACCCTATGACTGCTAACTACTTTAAGTTGAAGCGATCAGCTTGGGACTGAATATTATTTTTTTTTTCTATGTATTTATGATTATGCATATAAGACAGCAGTAAACAGCGAAAACTTCGCCGAGCGTGCATTTGCCTCCATAATCCTTATCGAAACAACGAAAAAGATCCCAATAACAAGCGGAATCAAACAAGGAAGGAGACAGTCTAAGTCCGATCTTGTTTAACCTGATCATGGACGAAATAATCAAGGAGGTGAAAACAGCTGGAGAAGGAGTTAAGATAGAAAAATCAAGAAAATATAAAAATAATATGTTACATCGACGAAGCAGTCATCATATTGGAAAATGAAGACGATCTGAGTATATTTCTGTGGGGGCCCCCATCACCTGAAATATGGGTGACGTTCTTCTTGTTGAAGTTAACAGGATTTTTAATTGAATTTTTAAATGGAATTTAATAGAACAATTACTAAAATGTATATATAGGATGTCAAAAGTAAATATATATTGCCCACCTCGGTACCTCCCTCCGGTTTTTGAAATGGAACTGCGACATCGATGATCGTTATCTTTTTCTCAGCTTCGTTTCTTATTACGGTGTCTGGCTTCAACGTCACGTTGGGAGATCGCGCACCCTTCACCTTCTGGTTTAGAGCTGCCGTGTAGCAGAGTAAGGACAGCAGTGGTTCAAGACATGCGAAATCGTTTCCTATCTCCTCGGCACATCAGGGAGAGAGTTCCTGGTTCTTCCCACACCATTCCCACCGGATTCCAAAATTCGTTGCCCTCCTTCTTCTCGTGGCATTGCGAGTCCTCGACCACAGCGAGAAAGTGTCTCAACTTGAAGGCTACCGACTCCCCTCAGCAAATCCCACGTCAATTTCCTGACTACACGATTCCCAGATGTTAATAATATTTAATAATAGTTTAAATGCATGGCTAATTGTCACGAGGTCTGCGAGTGAGAGGAGCCCTCCTTCAACTTCCCTGGGGGTAGGAACACTACCTCTACGCTTGCACGCTGAGGAAGATGCAACCATCCCTTAGTTGTCCGCTTGATGGATGAACGCTGTTCACCATCTTCAGCGAACTGAATTGTTCAATAGTTTTATCGATGTATCCATATGTTATATTGATAAGTAGTTCTTCATTACTTCTTCTTTGATACATCATCTTCGAAGCGAATCCCACGCCAATTTCCTGACTCCACGATCCCCAGATGTTAATAATATTTAATAATAGTTTAAATGAATGGCTAATTGTCACGAAGTCTGCGAGTGAGAGGAGCTTTCCTTCAACTTCCTTGGGGGTTAGGAACACTACCTCCACGCTTGCACGCTGAGGAAGATGCAACCACCCCTTAGTTGTCCGCTTGATGGATGAACGCTGTTCACAATCTTCAGCGAACTGAATTGTCCAATAGTTTTATCGATGTATCCATATGTTATATTGATAAGTAGTTCTCCATTACTTCCTTTTTGATAAATCATCTTTGAAAAAATTTCTCACACGCTTGTAGTAAAATTACCATGCGAGTGTTGTTTAAATCTCTGTTGTGTATTTCAGAGATTTAAAGGAAGTTGTTTGTGAAATAGTCAATAGTTGACTTTTGACCTCGGTTGTTACCAAACGTGAATTTGTGTTGAGCTTTATGGTTGGAAGTAGGTGTCATTAATTCTGAGTTATATGCGTTGCATGACTTAACAGTTCGAGTTGTTAAATACTTTATAGATGCTTCTTTCTTCTTTATACACTGTTATTTTTCTTGAATCCTTGGGTCTTCTGTTTCTCAATTATATTATTATTATATTATTTCTAATTTCTTATCACAGTGTGATGACAATCTGTATATTGCACTTTTAGAAAATGTTTTATCCCTTGAAATGAAAAATTGAACTGTTGTTTGTTACAATGGACAGAACTTTCTTGGTAGACCTAATATATTCATGCATACGAGGCACGAAAAGTAGTAAAATAATAGCAATCGGTTTTTAATAAGTTAAAACAATAACAAACGCGGCATAAGTTGAAAATTTCACCACCCCTTGTACTTGGGCAACAGAATATATAATATTATAAAAAATGATATGATTAAATAAAAGAAAAAAAAATAGCCTAAGAAAAGAAGAGAACTAAAGAAGTAAAGAAGTAAAGAAGTAAATAAAAGAAAAAAGACAAAGACAATAACCGGTAATACGTTCAAGTGTACAGGGATTATTCTCTCTCTCTCTCTCTTTTTCTCTCTCTCTCTCTCTCTCTCTTTCTCTTTCTCTCTCTCTCTCTCTCTCTCTCTCTCTCTCTTCACTATGTATTTTCGTATTAAACGCGGAAAAGATAAGCACAAGGATAAAGAACAACGATTAAATATAACTAACACGATTGAATCGGTTTTCCTTTTCATTTTTCTTTTCCCTTCCACATCATCTTTTTCTCTTTTTTTTCTTTTTTCATTTGAAAACTTTAATGTTTTATGTATGCCATGTAAGTATGTATTTATATGTTGGTGGAGGTGGTTATGTTGCGTGTGTGGGAGGTTATGTTGGTGGATGATTTTACGTACTCTGCGGTTTCGGTGCTCTCTTGTTGCACATTTAAACGCGCGAATATTATATAAGTTAAGATTCTAATAATTTATTAAATCGAGTCGTTTAACGTGACACGTCTCTCTCACGGAATATTTTTCTTTCTTTCCCTTTTTTTATTCTTTTTTTTTTTTTTTAACTCTCACCCCCACGTATTGTATTTTTTCTTTTTTTTTTTCTTTTCTTTTTAAACTTTTCCTTTTTTTTAGTACTGTATCAGAGAGTATCGATATTATATATATATATTTGTATGTATATATACATATAGATAATATTATGTATTAAATTATACATATATATTAAATATATATATATATATTATATTTATATATATATATATATATATATATATATATATATAATTGTAGTTCACAATATAATAATTATAATACACCATCCTAAAATACGGTCAAATTACTGCCGCGAGCAGCAATTCCGAGGCACTACGAACAGGCCACAGAGAATATGGCCGCACAATTATCATCATCATCATCATCATCATCTTCTTCAGATCTCTGTGTCTCTAAATGATAAAAGACTAACTGTCGAACGCCTAATATACGTAATCATAATTATACTTATGCATCTCGAGTTATCTAGATATAGATATATCATTATTATTATTATTATTATTATATATTTATATATTTTATATATATATAAACATATATATATGCATATATATATATGTATATATATATATATAGTACACTAATTAGAGAGATCACACGTCTTAATTAGAAATTTAAAAGACTATTCTCTAGTACGTTGAAATAATTGTTTTTTTTTTGTTTACTCATTTTAAGTATTGCCATGAAATGTATATTTTTTATCATCGGTGTGTGGTGGTGAACCATCTTTTTTTCTCTTTTCTCTTTTTTCTTTCTTTCTTTTTTTCTCCTTTTTACATATCTCGATTGCAAGTGGACATCTTTTCTTTCTTTATTTATTTTTTTTCATTCTTTCTTTCTTTCTTTCTTTCTTCCTTAGTCTTCTTTTCACACGTTAACACATCGTGTGACGTCACGTGAGTTCTTTACATGTAAAATATGTGCGTGTATGCTCGTGTATATATGTGTGTGTGTGTGTGTGTTGTATATATTTGTTGTCAATGATTTGAATATTTCGACGATTTCTACTATCTCTATCAACTATATCCCCTATTTAAATTCTCTTTTCTCTTCTATTCTAAGATGTCTCAGCCTTCTTCCACGTTCCCTCCTCTTTCGTTTGCTTATCTATTATTTTTTTTTTTTCATTTTTTTTTTTTCATTATCAGCACCAATTCTGATTTTTAAAACTGATTCAAAATATCGTGTCAATTATTAGTTAGAATAATAAGAACCTGTCGTATAAATATACATTCAAATATTACTATTATAATATATAGTATACAAGAGTTGTTGGGTTTTTTACCTCTATCCCTCGAGACCAAAAAATCGTCATCGTTTAAATCGGTCATACCGAAAAAGCTTATGGCTCCGCACGCTTCTATACATGAGTTGTGTATGAATGTATGTAAATTTGTGTGTAATATGTACGTGATTGTAGGATAATCGTATGTATTGGTAGAATGGTAGGTAGGGTGATGGGTTAAGGATGGGGTGTGGGGTTGGTTTGGAATACGTAGTCCTCTTAAATCCTACCTACTCCCTTCTTCGCTTCCGTTCGTCATCCAATCCCCCTTCTTCTTGTCCTCTTGTCCTCTTATGCACTTTTTTTTTTGCACTATTTTTTTTGTGTGTATGTGTATAATTTTTCTTTATCTCTTTCTTTTTTCTTGCTCCTAACAGGTCCTCCCCTCTGACTGATTCACGTATCCTTTTGTACAGTATAACATTCACGCATTCACTCCACCATTCTCGCGCTATTTTAATATATATGTATGTATATATATATATATATATATATATATATATATATATATATTTTCTGGTTGCACGATTTTACTCTCTCCCTACTTTTCTCTCTCTCTCTCTCTTTCTCTCTTTCTTTCTCTTTTCCTTTCCTCTCCCTCTCTTCCTTTCAAGCAAAACGGCTTTTACATACAAAGAGATATATACAGGAGACGTACGTACGTATTATTGGTCTCGTATGATCGTGTGTGTATCCTTTTTTATTTTTTATTGCAACAATGCAAACCAAATTTATTCTCTCTCTCTCTCTTTATATATATATAGATATATATAGTTGTTCGAAACATAGGCAAGTAGAAATATCGATATCATAATCGATAATTGAACATGATGTTCTCAAGCCATTTTGTTTTTTATCACGAGTAGACGACTCTCATGATCAAATGAGTCGAATAGTTTAAGAGTTATTACTGAAAGGAAAGAAAGACGAGACTGCTTTGTTTGTAAATCGGACGATATAAAAAAAATACGTACGGAGGAAGAGACGAGAGTATATTCAATTGTTGGTCATCCTTCTTCTACTAAAAACCGATTTTGGATCGGTTACGAAAGGAAAGGCGATAAGTGAATAGGTGGAACTAGTAGTAGGTAGATAGGTAGGTAGGTAGGTAGGTAGGTAGGTAGGTAGGTAGGTAGGTAGGTAGGTAGGTAGATGATTAAGATAGTCGAGGAAGAGGATCGTAATTAGATCAAGGATCTCCTTTTCTAGATTTTGCTTTTAGATGTTCTTCCTTAGATCCTGTTAGATCGTACGGATAATAGGAAATGAGTTACTGAATCAGTTGCTGTTGTTGTTGCTGTTGTTGTTGCTGTTGTCCGCATCTGTCGACGGAGGTAGTGATGACGTTGTTGGAGGTGGTGGCAATGGTGGTGGAGGCGGTGGCGACGACGGCGGCGACGGTGGTGGCGGCGGAGGCGGATGGCTGCTCAGCCTCGAAGCGATGAGCAAAGGATCGCTGAAAGGACAGCGGTATTCCTGCTTGCTAGTAGGCGGCAGGATGGACGGTTAGTCACTGTGGCGGCAGCCCACTAGGTGGTTTGAACTCGCCAGCCACGGATACCCCGTTCGTCTGACCGGGGAACTGTGCAGTCGATACCGGCGGCTGATGATTGAACGCGGGCGCGTAACACTGTGGAAAGTATAGCTCGGGTTTGACGACAGTTGGTGTGAGGCCGCGCGGTACCGGCACGGGTCCTAAACCGGTAGGCGTACCGGGTGGTTTCGCGTCGCTGCTCGAGTTCCTACGCACCTTCGCCGCATGTGGATTCATATGGTTGTCGATGTGCTTCTTAACCTCCGGCTCCGTAGCGAATCGTCGCCTACAATTTGGCATTGGACAGCAAAATGGCCGGTCACCTTGGTGGGTACGTGTGTGCTGGTCCAATATCGCCTTCTGACGAAAATCCTTGCCGCACTGTTGACACTTGTATGGTTTTTCGCCCGTATGAATGCGCAAATGTTGATTCAAGATTGTACGTTGTCGAAAATTACGACCGCAATAAACGCAACCGTATGGCTTTTCGTTCGTATGTATGCGCAAGTGTTGAGTGAGGTGGGACTGTTGTCTGAACCTCTTGCCACATTCCGGACAGGGATAAGGTCTCGACTCTATGTGTATGCAACCGTGTTGTAAGAGAGTCGATTTTTGTTTAAACTCCTTTTGACAAATCGGACAACGAACGTAAAGTGGCATTCCCGCGGAACGACCGTGTTGTATCACGTCCGGTAGGCAGCCTTTACTACCACCTTGTTGTTTTATATATTGTAATGCGCCAAAACTGCTCGAACCACCGGCACCGAACACTGCATGATTTCCGCCTTTTGGGTCTTTGAAGTATGCCGGATACTGGATGGAATTCGCGTCAGGCGCGGGACTAAACGCACCCGATTGCGTGTCCGTGTCGCCGAAGGTCGACGCTACCTCCTCCTTGCCTTCCTCCGGTGGAAATGGTACATCTTGCGGCCAAAGGGTCGGTGTCATCCCGTTCTTGAAGATAAGATGCGGGCTCACGTCTGAAACGAGAACGTTACCTTCGTCATTTGGACTCGCTCATCTCTCCTATTATCTTAGCGCCCTAGGAACGTTATTCTCCATAAGCGTAACGCGTCGAACCAGAGATCCGATAATATAATTTGCGTTCGTACAAGAAGACAAGAGGCATATGTTAGACAATGGTTAGGAAATATGGATAGGTAGGTAGGTAGGTGTAAATAGGTTTAGGTAGGTAGATAAGGTCGGCAAGGTAGGCAAGGTAGGCAGGTAGGTGGAAATTTAGTAGCTGTGAAGGAATCCGCAAGGATTAGCATAAAGAGCATTCTTTCTCTCTCTCCGTTTCGCGGCTCGCATTTGGTCTGCTCGACGAAAGAAAGAAAGAAAGCAAGAAAGAAAAAAACAAAAAAAAAAAAAAAAAAAAGAAAGAAACGAGAAAGAGAGTGAACAAATGAGAGAGAGAGAGAGAGAGAGAGAGAGAGAGAGAGAAAAGAGAGAGAGAGAGATAAAGAATAAGAGATGCAGGGTCGTTAGTCGTCCCGTCGTTAGAAACGATCGTTATTATAAACGTTATGATGGTGTAGCAAAGGTGGATGGGTAGCGACCGTGGGTGGTTGCGACCGTGGATGGACACCCCCGTTTGGGAGTCTGGGAGGCAGAGAGAAATGCTCGCCTTGGTGTGTGCGGACGTGCTGATTCAGGATCGCCTTCTGACGGAAGTGTTTTCCGCACTCCGGACATTGGTATGGCTTCTCACCCGAGTGGATGCGCAGATGCTGGTTGAGGATGGCACGCTGACGGAACGTACGCTCGCAGTATACGCAAGCATAGGGCTTCTCGTTCGCGTGTATGCGCAGGTGCTGCGTCAGATGCGATTGCTGCCTGAACCGCTTCCCGCATTCTGGACATCCGTACGGCCGACTATCCGTATGAATCCGCTCGTGCTGTAGCAGAGTAGACTTTTGCTTAAAGTCCTTGCCGCAGGTGAGACATTTGAAGAGGCGTAGATCGCTGTTAGCGCCTTTCGACGATTTCCCACTTTGTTGTACAATATCGGGTAGACCTGTCGCCATGTTTGGCGCTCCTGGACTCGCGTACTGATGAGCTTCTAGGCCACCGGGTCCGCCATCTCCTTGACCAAGAGACGTAAGCATTACCCCAGGCTGCTTCAAATAATGTAACGCCGAGAAGCCGCCGGGCGTAAGCATGTGTGGCGGTACGGACGGTGACGGATGAGGCCTTGCCTCTTTGAAATAATGTTGTGGATATTGTTGAAGTTCCCCCGCACCTGGAAAGCAATCGCTTCGATCCACCTCGTGTGGCGTTAATTGCTGCTGCGGTGAATGGTCCTGTTGCGACTGTTGCTGCTGTTGTTGTTGTTGCTGCTGCTGTTGTTGTTGAACTTGTTGTTGTTGAACCTGTTGCTGTTGTTGTTGCGTCTGTTGTTGCTGCTGCTGTTGTTGTTGTTGCTGCTGTTGTTGTTGTTGTTGCTGAGAGGTGGTCTGATTCGATTGTATATCGTCCTCGGCCGGGGTTAAGGCTTGAGGCTCGGGAGGTGCCGAGGGATAAGGGGAGGGCACAGGGGAGGCCAACGAGGGCGGAGGACCGTTTTCTCCTTCGACGGGAGGACCACAGGCCTGCTGTGGACTACCAGACGAGGAGGAACCTTGCTGCTGTTGCTGCTGCTGTTGCTGCTGCTGCTGCTGTTGCTGCTGTTGTTGTTGCTGCTGCTGCTGTTGCTGCTGTTGCTGCTGCTGCTGTTGCTGCTGTTGAGGATACAGTCCTCCGTCCTGGAGAGATCCCGGCCCCGGGCCCCATTGCCCTTGGGGTCTCTCCATGTTATCCTTGTATAACACGTAAGGCGCGCCAGTATCTGTAATCAGGCAATTTCAACAATCGTTCATACTTACGTACACGTGTACGCGTAAAACATTATAATGTTTCATTACGCAAATAAAAGCGAATGAGATATTTTCGCTAATTGCAATGCATTCGATTGAATATACCAAAGGTTTCATTCTATTCATATAAAAAGGAAACAACTTTTTGTCATAACAAAAAGAAAAAAGAAAGAAAACGATAATAAACGTTTGTACTTTTTTATGCACTATAGAAGGGAGGGGGGGGGGACAAAAAAGTTTTTATCAAAGGCATGTTCTACTTTTCCTGCGATTGACCCCGCGAACACGAGAATTGCGTGCACCTTTAGCTAACAAATATTCACCTAACACTTTTCTATGTGTGAAAGGTGTTTCACATAATAGACAGTCAGTTTCATTTATATAATTTGTCCATGTGTGGTGGTACGTATTAAAAAAAAAAAAAAAAAAAAAAACAAAAACAAAAAAAGAAAAAGAACTTTTGATTAAATTCTACTACTTTTTATTTATTTCGATAGTCGTCTCGTTAAAAACTAACGATAATATAACGACGTTTGTTTAATTTCAACCAAAGTATTGAAAATAATAATGATAAATAATAAAATAAAATCGTTTAACAAAATATTCTTCGTTCAATATCGAATTGACCACGTTGTTCTTGGTCACGCATGAACTGATATATCCGGTTTGAACGTTGCAAATTGAACCGGCTTATTCATACTGTTCGAATCCTATGAAACCATAACATGAAGAGACAACAAAATATTCCAATAATTACCAGAAATAGTTACTAGAAATTTCCAATCGTTTTATTATTCATTCTCGAATTATATTTCAAAGTTATCGAAAATAAATTGAATAAGTAAAAAGAAGAAGAAACAAAAATAAAATAAAATAAAATAAAATACAAAAAAAAAAAAAAAGAAAAAAAGAAAAAGAAGAAAAAATCCAATTTTATCTCTCTTATCTAAATTTCTATAAATAATAATTTAAGTAAATATATGAATTTTTGTTCGTAATTCGATCATCGAAGAGACATTAACGGTGCAATAGACTTATCTCTTGACGCTATCGCTCCGTGAACTCATGTGTATATTTAGTTACTCCTAATGTTTTTTTGCAGATTGTGCATATCGGCAATTTTACTGATTACATATAGAAAAAAATAATATATATATATATATATATGTTATTAAATCATTCTTTAAATGAAATCTTTTTATTCGATATTATATATCATCTCTTGGTATATATGTACATATTTAATTAGATGATTTTTTAAATATATTATATTATTTAATTTTAATAATGATTAATTAACTTTATAATAATAAATATATATATTAATATTTATTTTTTTTAATAAAAATTATATTTATATTATATATATATATATATAAAATAAATAAAAAATAAATAGGAAAGATTGCTAGTCCTTGAAGATCTTTTTCAATTTTTTTTTTCTTATATTTTCTTTTTTTCACAAATTAATAGAGTTTCGCGTGGAAAAGTTTATGAACGTCTTTTAAATGGTAACACTTTATTAAATCGATAATCCCAAGTTCTCTTGGGCGTTAAAATTCCCGTTTGGTCGAAGGAAGTCATTAACTGACCAAAGTATAATATATATAAACGATAAGGATAGTGTATATATTTTTCATTTTATTTTTCTCTTTTTCTTCTTCTTCTTCTTCTTCCTTCTATTTCTCTTAGGTTACATGCTGATCCTTTTTAATCCTGCATGGAATTCTAATGATCTCTCTCTCTTATATATATGTATTTAGCGGTCAAGAAGATCATCGACACGTAGTTAGCTTGACTATACATGATTAAATCAACGACACCATACTAATGAATTTTATCTTTCAATCTATCTCCTGTATTTATACAATATGTATATAATGTAAATAAGATCTCGAAGAAAGACAACAACAAAAATTATTAGCTATTTTAATCGCAAAGATTGATTAAATTATATATATATATATTATTAAAATAAATACAAAATAATTAAATAAAATAATAATAAATAATTATAATACAAAAATTCATTTTATTTTAATGAATAAAGCCTATTGACAAAAATTCATCGATTAATTTATATGTAGAATAAATTTTAATAGACAATATGAATATGAATATGAATTTGGTTTTTTTTTTTTTTAAATTAAATCTATTAGTAATACGAACTTAAGACTCTCAAAAAAAAAAAAAAAATAAATAAAACAGTTTCCTAGACGGGCCAAAAGTTCTAAAAGTTATAAGATGAATGATCTTTAAAAATTCATAACTTTTTCTTTCTTTTTTTTGAGAAAGGTGTTTTGTTTTGTTAATATAAATACAATGAAGTTGAAATGAGGATATGGAAAGGTAGTAATGTGTAAAAAAAAAAAGAAAAAAAAAAAGAAAAAATAATGTTGTTGTATAAAATAAAAATCAAAAAGTCTGATTTTTCATCAAGTTCTCCCCTTAAAGATTATTTGATCATATTTGCTATAGCTAGCAGTAGCTAGCAACCTTATCCGAAGGTTATACTCTTGAACTGGCTTACAAGCGATAAGATCACGATTATACGATTTTGCGTCGTATCGACGAAATGCTCATTTCGAATCGTTTAAAAAAAAAAAAAATTTACAAAAATTCAAATCCGAAATTTGTTTGTATTTTTTCTTCCCCTTGCAATTTTGACTTGAACGATAATTTAGCATCCAAAAAAAGACTATTACCGGAATAATATTATTATATTATAATTAATTAATTAATTTATTTTATTAAATATATAATTATATTTTTATATTATAATACATAATTATATTATTATAATATTATAAATATATATTTTAATATTTTAATATAATTAAATATTATAATATTATATATTTATATAAATAATAAATAATAATAATAGTAATAATATATAATATTGAATTATATTTCATTTCAATTATTCATTCAAAATATATTTCAATTATATTTCAACATTCAACATATGAATTTATTGATATATATATATCTCATCCGTTAGCATGTTTGCTTCCACGAAAATAGATAGGTATACTGATTTCGCGGTGAAGGTCGGTTTTTGATAACCGTTCACCATACTTGAATGCCCCTCTACTCCCCTCCCAACCCTCTCTCTACTTTCCCCCACCCTTTCCCCACCACCTTCATTTCTACCGGTTGGTCAACTTTCTCTCGGCTTCGTTACGTCCTTCATTCCTTCTTTCTTTCTTTTTTTCTTTCTTTCACCTTTTTTCTTTTTGTCTGCAATAATATACTTTTCTTTCATCAAATTAAATAGAAAAATAATAAAAGAATAAAAATATTACTACTTCTACTACTACTACTACTACTACTATTACTAATAATAATAATAATAATAGTTATAATGATGAAGTCCAAAAAAAAAATGAAGTAACGATAAGCCGGTTTGCAAGAAAAAAGAAAAAAGTTCTTAACGCGGTGTTAGACACTTCCGTCGTTTATTAGAATATTGCTAAGTATACTAATGCTACTATACTAATCGTTGCATCTCAACTAATCGTCGACACGACGTTCAAACGTTTAATCTTTTATTTCCGTTCGAATACACTTCGAGTTTAAAGGTGGTTTATTTTTTTTTTTTTTTTAATTACCTACCTTACCTACCTACCGGCTTCTTACCGCATTCTAACTTTTCATGTTTCAACTAATAACGATATAAAAGAAGAAGAAGAAGAAGAAAAAAAAGAAAAAAAAAAAGAAAAGAAAAGTATATCTCGATTTATGTAGTAGGAAAAAACATAAACAAGTATAGTGACTGTACACGCATATAAATGTATAGGATAGATAACTTCTAATTACCAAGTATATATTTTATTTACATATATTCCGTTTTGTGATCTAGAAAGGAAGGATAAATGTAAGAAGAATAATTATTTTTCATTTTTCTTTCTTTTAATGATAACCATTGTTTTGAACATTTGATATACCCAAACCAGTCATTTGGACTGGTCGGATCATTTTTATTCAAAATTTCTACCTCATATGTACCATTTGATTATTATTAATTGACATTAGAAATTCGAAAGTTCATTGCTGCAAATACGAAATCTCGTCATTGTTTCCATCTCTGAGCGGGGGATCCTTGCATTCGCGGTATCGTATTCCATTTTTTTTCAGATCCCTTTTAATATTGTCCTTCCATCTACGTCTCGATTTAATTAGTAGTCTTTTCTCGTTCATCGGTATACCACCGATCAATATTTTGTTCACCGATCCATCGATTGTGTTCGATCCTTCCCCAAGTGCACCACGTGACAGGCCCATCTTAATCGGTATGACTTTTACGAGGTTAACCCTTTCGCTACGGCTGTCCCATCCGTTGATGTACCTGCGGCTCACAAGCCACATGCGGCTTTTTCGATGTGAACCTGCGAGGCTCTTTAGTTCCATACGCAAATATTTAGTTTACTAAAAAGAAAAAAAGAAAAAAGAAACAACAAGGAAAAGAAAAAAAAAAAAACATTTAAAAATCGTTCGGAATCGATTAACACGAGGATTAGGCACACGATGAATAAATAGATTATTATTATTTTTTTTTTTTTTTTTTATCAAAAAAACTTCATTTATACGAGCACTATTTATTGTTGGCAAGAACAAAATTTTGGTGACTCTTGAAAAACTTTGAAATTTTCTATATTTAGTAATTATTTGATTCTTCCGACTGAAAAGGTTGCCGACGACCCACCCTTGTTGTAAATGAAAAACTAGTATTTACTTCTTTTCTTTATATTTTATTTTCCGAAAAGAAAACTCTATTTAGAGACTAAAAGAAATTCTTTAGGAGGGCCCATAAGATCATAAATAAACTTAAGAATTATCGAGATATATTGGTGCGAAAAAAAACCCTTTGTGCAGTGTCAAGATTCACATTCATATCTAAGCACGTACAATACCATAAAAAGAAATAGCATACCGATATTTTAGAACTAGTTTCTTTATGCCTAGATTCCGTTACCAACAATCATAGGCTTTACTCACTAGTGGACTATGGGGTGGATCCTTATGCTGCTATTGGTCAAATAGATTCATTCATCCCCTCTCCAAAGGAGAATTCATTTTTTACTCATTCTAATCAATATGTGAAAAGAAATAAGAAAGTTTCATTAGTCAGTTATCTGTTATTCTGTAAATCAGTCAGTCGGTGTTATATTTGTAACTCTTTTGTATTCTGTATTTTTGTAACCACGTCACTTTATGTAAACTTATGTAAGTACCACTCTTCATCATTATAATTTAATAAACTATTATATATATATATATATTAGGTCATTAAGTATAAAATGTCTGATTTGAGATCGAAATTTTGATTTATTATATCTCGGGCAATAAATAATATAATTAATTAAAATATACACCTATAAACTATCAAAACAACATTAGAATGAAATATTTTTGACCTAATATATATATATATATATATATATATATTTCATCATCATTATTTCACTCTGTCTGAAGCCCACAATTGTCGGGATTTCTGATGGTGTCTTTTTGCCAGTCATAAAATTATTTTCAACAATATTAACACTTAACGGACGTTTTTCAGGTTAATTAGATCAACATGAAATGTATGGATTGAAAGTGTTGTAGTTTTATTCAATAAATTATATTTCTTATAATATTTTATAACGGTATTTATACCTGTAACTGATGATATCATGAAAAAATAACAATGTGCAAAAAAAAAAAAGAAAACCCTAATGCAACATACTACAAATTCATGGAAACATGTAGAACCACGTGGTCGATTCTGGAAAGTTAGAACGGAAAGTAGATTCACGTGGCCCGTTCTAGTAACTTCTACTAAGGAAAAACGTAAATTTCCAGGGCCCGTCTTTTAAGTGTTTCAATATATTATTACCTTCGTATTCCATGTAATCCCAATGTAATATCCTGCAAATGAGTTATCCGCCATCTTTACTGTTCTTGATTCTCTAACACTATTAACTATACTTTTTGAATAATTATTACAAACTTTTAATTTCGCATTTTATATACGCAATATATGACATCGTTGAACGAAATTGTTACCTTAAAATATAATTAATCACAAAAATAATATTACTACATATCACTATTTAGGTCTTCCGGGGACCGTTGGAAACTGCGGTGAGTTGTCTCGTTCAACGTGAAGAAGGTCTATGCTCAGGTATATTCTTTTGTTTGTTTAAAAACCTGTTTTTAAGGAAATCTATTGACAATTTGACAAATGCCTAATGTAGAGGGGTTCATTTCAACCAATGTAATCTTCTAATTTTTAGTTAGTTATTAAATCGGATATTCATACGCTAGAGATTTATACCAATACCGAATATAGAAACGCCCCACAATGAGACTGCTGCTTCCACCAATAAGATTTCCGTTAAAAATATCTTCCGATGCTCACTTCTGCTCTGACCGTTACTCATATAAAATGTTTGTATTCGAACAAGAGTCTTTGTTTAATAAAATATTATTCTTTTCAAAGCTTAGAAATCTTTGTCTTGAAATACAATTGCAAGAATTCAACATGCCAAATTCTTAAATTATTTGGCAATTTACTGTTTCATTTTGTCAAATTACACCCATTCTAAAGAAGTTTTCACTTAAATAAAAGTGTGGTGATGTCGAATGTAAAAAAAAAATTAGTATACTTTTTATTCGTGTATTTATATTGAAGTGACTTTTTTAGGAGTTAGTTTAACTGGTGTATAGTTGGTTGATGTAAAAAGTCCACATGGTGTTTGGTTTGTTGGTTTGCTCGATATAATACACGACAAGAGGAATAAGACGTAGATGTAAGAAGATGGAGGATGAGAAACAGCAAAGGGCAATTGGTCTTGCTTGGATGTAGTACTCTTATCGGTTGCCTCCGGCATTGTTGCGCTCTTCTTCCGGCGTGCATACAAACACCCGGTTTCGGCTTTTGTACTCAAAATAAAATCTACTTCTCTAGTACTTACTACTTACCTACTCAATTGAATTATTGTGAATTGAAGAAGGAATACAGGTGAAAAAAAAAAAAAACAAAAAGAAAAGAAGTGCGAATGATCTTTTACAAGATTAAACGATTGTTATATATATATATATATATATATATATATTTGTTGTTAATAATTATTCTATAATTTTATCTAATTATATATGTATTTTAAAACTAGTTCGTTAAGGGTTCTAATTTTGAAGAACGATTCATTTATTTTAAAACATTATCAATAATTGTAACAGACATAATATTACTGTTAGTTGAAATGTTACGATATGCATAATTTTTTTTTTTTTTTTTTGTATAAATATACAAAATAAATAATATGATTGATAAGAAGAGAGATAAAAAAAAAAAAAGAAAAATAAAATAAAATAAAATGAATTATTCATACTGTCAAATAGAATTTTTGAAATTTCGAAGAATAAAATAGAATCGTGGAAAAAGTATGAGATATTTCTAATATACAAGGTGTTTCATAAATACATATTTTTTGGTTATTATGTTTTTTTTTTGTTATTTTTAATTTCAACTTTTAGAGACTACTTTTATAATTATGGGCACATATATTTAATATATATATATTAACAAAATAATAAATTATATTAATATTATATAATATAATATATATATATATTGTGCATTGATATTAAACACCCTATATATGAAGGCCAGGGGTTACCAACCTGCGGCCCACTAAACGTTTATTTATATTACAGATATTCTCCCGCTAATATATTTTTGGTATGTAATCTATTTTTTTTTTGTTCACATTTCGTATTTATAATATGAATACAATTTAAAATACTACTAAAAAGTGCGATTTTGGGCCGTGAAAAAATTTCAAAATTTAAATAGACCCGTTGTTAAAATAAGGTTGCACACCTCTGGCTGGAACTATTTTAACAAAATAGAATGAAGGGTGAAAAAAAAGGAGACTAGGGAAGGGAAAGGGAGAGAAGAATACAAAAAGGGAAAAAGAAATACTGGCACCGTGATTCTATCATATTTTTCTGACGATGATTTGAAGAAAAGAAGAGAAAATGTAGTAACAAAAAGGACAAGAAAGAAGAAGAAGAAGAAGAAGAAGAGTAAGCAGAGTTGGTGGTTTAAAAGGTGGTCTTGGAAGAATTATAAACTTCCTTAGGACGCATCATTTGTACTGATCTAACCATTTTTAAGGTGGACGATAAATTTCTTTCAGTCAAGTAAAATCGTGCCCGTGAATATTATCTATTACTTTTATTCAAATGGTAAAAATTGAACAAAGAAAATATCACGCATTCCAAGAGATCACAAGAGACCGAACTTTCCAAGAGAAACGATTAATCGTTTTAGGATAAAGATTTATATGTTAAAGATTAATAAATAATTAATATGAAATAGAAAAGTATTCGATAGATTGATAAATGGATAGATAAATGTATATGTATTTAAAAAAAAAAAAACACACAAATATTTTAAAGAAGTTTGACCAAAATAAAATATATATATATATTTCGACCTTCGATTAAAACGCGTAACTTACAGTACATTTGTAGATATCTAACAGAGTCCTTTCTCGTCAGATGAATTCACAAAGGTTGTTCAAATTCCGTAGTTGTATCACAATCCAAAAAAAAAACAGCACAAATCAATCCTCAAAGAAAGTCGAAGAACTTGCAATTACAGTGACTTAAAAACAACTGATCAAGTGTTAGAACAAAATGAAAACAAGCTACAGTACACGACTTTACCAAAGTTTTGTTTTAGATTGTATATATATATATATATTTTCAAAAAATGTAAACATTATATCGTTACTTAACGATAGTTTAAGTCTTGAATTTGTTCAAAACAAACGTTTATAACGAATTATATTCTTCTCATTACTTGATCCAATTATTTGTGTTAAGCTTATATTGTGCAAAATTCCTATATTTTTGGCATTTCTTAGCACAAATATAATTATTGGTAAATCATAACGACGTTAGTTTTTAAACATTCGAAAATACGATTGTGATAAAATAATTAATAGAAATAAATTCTTTTGGCCATATTTCATAATGAGATGAGATCATAAAAAAAAAAAAATGATAAATCGCAAATAATTGTATTCAACATTTTATCGTGTGCATTAACAACTGACGATAATTTATTTTCTTTTTTTCTTATAAAATAGAAAATTTAATTAAAAGATAAATTCTATTTCATTGTGAAAATGAAAATAAACTTTCGCACACATTGTTGAATGAGAAACGTGGAACGATAGGCACCAGAAAGATTTGCCAGGTTTAAAACCAGCACGGGCCCTTCCTCCTTCTTCTAATGTAAGAAGAAAGTACAAGTAGTTTAATAGTCGAACTTTCCCGAGACTTGGAAACGTTTCTCTCCGAAAACTTTTCGCAAGCTTTCAAGTTTATACGGACGCACCGGTAAAACACATATCCTATAAAGTTAAGATTTCTTAGCCGTAAAACACTGGACATACTGAATATATGTTGATTTTATACATATTTACTTACATTACATATATATATGTATATAGGGTAAATAAAAAATTTTTAAATAATTTTTTTAAAATATCATAATGCAAAATAATACGACATATACCACATCCGTGGTTCGAGTCTCGGTCCAATCAGTCCAGCGGTCCCAATTTTTTTCACGAATCCTACATATATGAGCCTACAAGTAAATTTCCAGCGTTTTTTAAATAGATGGTGTCACGAGTAGATTCCGGGCAGAAAATGTGTTACACCTCATGTGTCATTTTCGAAGCTTGTGTATCTGTTAACAACACTGCATCATCATATTTGCGCATTTCTATCGGCGTCGTATATTTGACGAAGCAAAAACATGGCAAGTTATGTGCCAAATAAGTGTCATTTACGGGACGCGCGTTGCTTCTATTATTTAATATGAAAAAAAGGTGCAGCTGAGGCCTATCGTTTGTTTCTGGAAATTTACGGGACGGAATGTATTGGTGAATCGACTTGTCGTGAGTGGTGTTCAAAAGGTTCAAAAATAGTGATTTTGACGTTGAAGACAAGGAGTGCTCCGAAAGGCCGACAAATTTTGAAGACGAGGAATTGGAGGCTTTGCAGGATGAGGATCCGTGTTAAATTCAAGAAGAGCTTGCTGCATCATTGGGCGTCACACAACAAGCCATTTTTTCCTGCGCCTGAAAGCTTTGGGATTCATCCAAAAAGTTGGAAATTGGGGGTGCTGTACGAGTTGAAGCCGAGAGATGTCGAACGGGCGATTTTGCATGTCAGAAATGTTGCTGCAACGGCATCAAAAAAAAAAAGTCCTTTCTGCATCGTATTGTCACTGGTGACGAAAAGTGGATCTATTATGATAATCCTAAGCGAAAAAAAAACATATGCAGAAGCCTGGCGAACCGGCCAAATCGACGCCGAAGCGAAATATTTACATGAATAAGGTCATACTCTGCATATGGTGGGATCGGAAGGGTTGTTATATACTACGAACTGCTTTCGAGTGGTCAAACCATCAAAGGATCATTGTATCGAACCCAACTAATTCGTTTGAAGCGGACATTGGCGGAAAAACCACGACAACACTCGGCCACATGTTGCTGCTTCGGTACAAAAATTACTTGGATAATAGTGGATGGGAAATTCTACCTCACCCCCGCCTTATAGTTCAAATTTGGCGCCATCCGACTATCACTTGTTTCGATCGATGCAGAACGCTCTTACCGGAATGCGCTTCACTTCAGTAGGGGGAATTAAAATTTTGGCTGAATACGTTCTTGGGTTCAAAAGACGAGAACTTTTTTTGGTCAACAAATTTGAAATACTAAACAAATTCAATGTTACTATTATTAATAAAATTCGCGAGAAATATTTTTTGTTATTTCGTGCGATTCGTTTGAACAAAAAGAAAAAAAAACAGATTCGCCAAAATCATTTTCATATGAGAGCTTTAATCGAACTTGTAACCGCTACCTCCTGTTCCATCCCCTTCCCCTCACCCCACCACGTATAAAATTCATCGAATTATTTTTCTCCAATTAAAATGACGTGTATAGAATACAATTTTCTTTCGATAGAAAGAGAAAGGAAGACAAGACAAACTTTTAACGATAATGACAAACATAAATCGCTTATATGAAAAAAAGAAGGGGGTGGGGTGGGGGGCTGGGGGAAAGCAAAGTTCTTTTCCATATCGCTAAACTATATTTTCTTAGTCTTTTCCAATTTTAATTTTTTTTTTTTTTTTTTTTTTTTCATTTAAATGGTTCTACCCATTTAACGATAACCGAATATCATTGTAATTAGAACCCAGAGTAGAGAATGATAGGAATAATATTCTGTATCGGATTTTACAAGTAACATCAGCCAATCGAAATTGACCGATATCGATGATATTATGGCGTATCGATTATTATATACGAACGTGTCCAATATTTTTTGTGAGTTTCTATCCTCGAGTAAGTAGTTATATATATATATATGTAATTTATAAATGTAATATATATAAAATATATAATTAATATTATATAATAATACAATATATAATTATACATATATGCGTTTATAAATGTTTATGGCTTACTGTATGGCGTATGATCAAAGTCCTAAGAGTAAGAGTAAGAAGAAGAAGAAGAAGTAAGAAGAAAGAGAGGAAAAAAAAAATGTCTGAAACGTCCGGCAACTTTAATTATATTCCTAGAGTAAAATAAACGCACGATTTCCTCTTTTAAGCGTGTCGAAGGCAACTTATCTCGCGACTTTCATCTTCCACGTATATATCTATATATATATAGAAAAATAATATAGAATAAGAAAAAAAAATTCAGTTAGTATTAAATTATTTACAATAACTTATTATTGTTGAAAATTTTATGCGTAATATAAAACGGCGCGTAAAATCTATTATTATAAGAACAAAGTGGCAAAAATTAATTGACGAAAAAGAAACAAAACAAAACAAACAAAAAAAAAGATTAAAAATAAAAAAATAAAAAGTTGATGCAATTAAAATGTTTAAATACTTTATGTAGAAAACGATCGTTAATGTTGCTGGTTTATCGCGAGTACGAACGATAATAGTCATACTGGAACGTGTTAAGTGAGGTTCAAAAAAATAAAAAATTTTAAAAAAAATATAGAACAGGGGAGGTGTGTGAGAGAGAGAGAGAGAAAGAGAGAGAGAGAGAGAGAGAGAAGCAACGAGCTTACGAATATATAATTTCTATAGGTTTTACACAACACAAACAAATCCCGAAAGTTTACTGTCGGATATTTAACAGTTGCGATGTGGATATTTTCTATTTTTATTCTCTCTCTCTCTCTCTCTCTCTCTCTCTTTTTTGTCGTTAATAATTAAAGATGATTCCATGATGTTTCAACAAAATGTAAACACAAATTTACAAAATGAACAATAATAATACTGGGTCATGTTAATATTTATATACAAAGAACACATATATAGATATAATTTAGTAGAATAAATTTCTATTTTATTTCATTGATAAAATTTCCTATAATCAATCTCTGTAATTATCCCATTGATAAAATGAGTGTAAAAAAAAAAATTCATCCTCTGAAATACTTAGTAAAAATGTAATTTAAAATGGTGGGAAGAATGTGAAGAGAGAAGAATGGAAAAAAAAAAGATGGGAGAAAAGATGGAAGAGGGAGAAACAAAATGGACCCGATTTACAAAGAAATACTTTCTTCTTCTTCTTCTTCTTCTTCTTTGAGAACGGGCTGTGTGTCTGTGTGTGTTTTTCTAAAACGTTGATAAAAAAATTAAAAGAAAAAAGATTTAAAAAAAGCAAAAAAGAAGAAGAAGAAGAAAAAAAAAAGAAAAAGCTTGTGAAAACTCGCTCGGATATCTTCTCTCATCGAGTCCCAATGGTCGGGAAAATTCGAGTGACTCGAAGTCACTCGACAAATTTCACGTTCGACCGCGTTCCATCCTCATCCTCGTCCTTGTCCTCGTCCTTGTCCTCATCGTCATCGTCCTCATCGTAATAGTAGTAGTAATAGTAATAGTAATAGTAGTAGTAGTAGTAGTAGTAGTATTAGTCGTCGCCTTCTAGTCTTCTCCAAAAATTCAACGAAATGCAAGTTGGAAAGGTTGTGTAGAATAGGACAGGGGGTAAGGGAAAAGGTGGGGCAAAGAAGAGGCAGAGAAGCAGGTAGAAAGAAGAGAAGGAGGAGGAAGAGGAGGAGAGGATTGGTTAGAGTAAAAGGGGTGGGGGTATTGTATCATCGATTCGTTGGAAAGAAGCACGCGATTACGTGCTGGAAGTCGTCTTTACGATTTGTTTTGGCGGCGAGAAGTGAACAGAATAGAACAGAATAGAAAATGGAAGAAAAGGGAGGAGAAATAGGAAAATAGAGAGAGAGAGAGAGTGGGCATAGGGTTGGAGATAGGTAGAAATAGAGAGAGAGAGAGAGAGAGAAAAAAAAAAGAAGAAGAAGAGTAGGGGAGGGTGCTTGATCGGAGGCCGAGACACACAGAGAAAAAGAGTGCGATGAAGGGATGAAGAAGTGGAAGTAGGGGGTTGGGGTTGGGATAGGGGTAGGGGTAGAGATAGAAAGAGAGAGAGAGAGAGAGGAAAAGATGGCCCGTGCACGCGCAGGCGCACTTTTTTCGTCGGACAGCATTTTTAAAGATTTTTCCAGCCGACTCTCTCTCCTATAGCCGCGGCTCGCAGATTTAAGTCGCCCGGGTCGATTTGCCAACGGCGCCTAACACACACTCATACACACACACACACACACATATATACATATATGCACCTTTTCTCAATTGGATCAAGTTTTTTTTTCTCTATCCCCCTCTTCTTTTTCTCTCTCTCTCTTGTTATTTTTTTTTTTTTTTTTTAATTTATCTCTCTATCCTTTCTCTATTATTTTCTACAATATTTTTGCGTTTTCAATTTTTACCTCTCTAAACCTCTTCCACCTCTCTTCCACCTACCTCACTCACCACCACCACCACCACCACCACCACCACCACCACCACTACCCCACTGTCTAGTTTTTTTGTTTTATTTTTCTTTGTTTATCTTTTTGAACATTTTTGTTTCATATTAAATATTGTTATTTTTTTTTCCTTCTTTTTTTCCGAAATGTCTCTCGTTTGCGTGTCCGTTTACATTTTTATTTTGATTTTTTTTTTTTTTTATTCAACTTTCATCAATTTTGATCTCAAATGAATTTGTAGAACTTCACATTTACGCATATGTATGTATACATTAGTTTTACTATACTTTTCTTACTTTATTTTTTTTTTCTTCTTTTTCATCAACAACAAAAATATACTCTATTGATTTAGTTATAATATCGTACTCGAATAAGAAAGAAGTAGTTTCTTGAAGTAAGAGAAGAAAAAGAGATAGAGGAGGATTTCTACGAGGTTGAGAAATAAAGAGAAGAAAATGGGAGGGAAGGGGGGAAGAAAGAAAAAGAAAGAAAGAAAGAAGAAAAAAGAGAAAAGGGGAAAAACCGTAAAAGATACATCGAATAAGAGGAGGGAAACTTTCTCACGAGCAAATCGGACCAATTTCCAGCCGATTTTCTTCTTATTTCAATAGAGATAAGAAGTAGTAGTATTAGTAGTATCTTCATGATTATGTGAAAGTCGAATTATATCGTTGGCTGATACCGGTTCTTCTTTTTTTATCTTCTTCTTATACAAAAAACACATACATATAAAATATAAAATATAAAATATAAAATAAAAAGTAAAACTGGTCCCAAGAAGAAGAAGAGGATTATTATTATATTGAAATATATTTTACGATTAAAGTACGAAATAATAATAAAAAAAAAAAAAGGAGAAAAAATAATTTAAAACGCGAATTTTCTTTTCTTTTTTTTTTTTTGATAATTATTAGTTTATGAAAAAAATATAAAAAAAATAAAGTTATTAGTATAAATGGAGGATTATATATATATAAAATATAGGACGGCGACAACTAGTCGTGTTGTAAAACGTATATATAAAAAAAAAAAAGAAAATGTGTTATTAGAAAAGCAAAATCTCTCTCGATTGGTTCTGATTTTACGTTTTTGATCATGTTCCGCTTGGTAAATGCAAATTAACTTGTTTTGCTTTTGTTTGGATTCGCCTGCTACGAAATAATAAGGTTAACGAAGCTACTGCTTGGATATTACAAGTTTGTTCACTCTCTTTCTCTCTTTCTCTCTCTCTGAAAGAGCATTTTATTAAACGATTCTCTCAACGATTCGCATCAGTTAACGATCCTATTCGGTGGTTTTGATTGAAAAAGAAAAAAACTTAAAAGATAATCAGCAATATTCTTATCATCTTCATAAGTTATAGACATATATATATTTTTCTTTTCATATTATATATTAATAATAATAATATAAATAAATATATAATATGTATAATTTATAATAATTATTTTATATAATAGATAAAATATTTATATATTTTTTTTATCAATTATATATATATATATAATTATAATAATTGTATAATAAATAATATATATCAAATAATTGATATAATATACAATTAGTATTAAAAAATATATGTAATAAAAAATAAAAAATAAATTATATAAAATAAATATATAATTATAATATATATATATATATAATATTGTATTATATTCTTATCCATTTCTGCATTTAGTTTAAACTCATTCGCGATAATAATAATAATAAGAAGAAGAAATATAAATAATATAAAATAATAACGATGTTAATGATGAAAATAATAATAATAATAATAATAATAATAATAATAATAATAATGATAATAATAATAATATGCTGTGGGGAAACGATCGGAAGTCATCGCGAGTTATTTTTTATTTGGATGAAAACGTGTTTGTCGGAAAGTCGAACGATTTTCTAATAGAGTTTTCTTTTCTTTTTTCTTTTTAAGAAACTTTAGATTAAATCAGGATCTACTTATATATATATATATTCAAGATTAGATTGAATTTTTGTTGTTTGTTTATTTATATTTAATATCTCGTTTAAACATAGAACGTTTGATAAACATTTTCTTTCCAATTGAATGATAATTATAGTAAATTAATGGTTCTTATTTATATACATCTTATGAAAAAAAAAAAAAAAAAAAAAATAGAAAAATAATAAGATAGATTATAAGATTATAAATTGTGTATAAATATATATTTTATATGTTTGTACTAATTTTCTGAAGATGAATCATTTTACTTCCATAAATAACTTGTACAAATTTAATCCTTTGTCAGATAAAAGTCAATAAAAATTCGAACGTTTACGAATCGAACAGTTAGATGTATTTTTCTCAATGATTTTACCAAACTCTTTTTTTACAAACACAGATCATACGCTAATCAAACAAAAACGTAACAACTCAAATAATAAAAAAAATCAAAAGAGCAAATTGTAGAATTTAAAGAATACAAACACCAATTTTTCTTCTTTTTTGTTGTTGTTGTTTTTCCAAATAAGTTTACAAAAAAAAACTTATAATTTGGCTTTAAAAAAAGAAAAGTAGCTCGTATATAAAAAGAAAAAAAGAAAAACTGAAGAAGGCGAGTTATAGTGATTAGTAAGTATTAATTTTAATAATGTTAATGATTTATTTAATAATTTAATCATTCTTTTACTTTTTTTTTGTGCCATCAAAAATTTATATATATATATATATGTTATAAATATAATTTTTATATTATATTATTTGTATTTTTTATTTTATTTTATTTCATTTAATTTTTATTTATTTATTTATTTTTTTTTAATTTAATTTAAATAAATTAATTTTCTTTATTTTTTATATTACATTATAATTTAATTAATTTAATTATAATATTATTTTTATATTATATTTATAATATAATTAATATAAAATGTATTTTATAAATAAATGAAAAATATATATATTTTCATATAAATACAAAAGTTACAAAATTCATTTGCAAAACTAACGAAATTACAAATATATTTTTAAATTAATTTGTAATATTGTTTAAAAAAAAACTTTCGTCCATGCCTACATTAAAATATTCCACCATCTTTACTTATTTAATGATTAACTCAAATATAATTAATGTTTCAATTTATTTTAAAAAGATCATTAAAATTTATCGCCTCTTTTTTTTTTTTTCAAATGTACGATAATTTTTTTTGTTTTTTGGATGAAGTCAAAAAAAAATGAACAATAAAAAGGAAAAAGTGAACCGATAAGGTATGAAATATGGTCACACATTCTTCGATAGAAAAATGAATGATTGCTATTACCCATGGCATATGTGATATTCGAAACTCGTATGTACTGTCCAGTTATAACAGCTGCATGTACAACTACTATCATTTAAAATTGTCGTCTCGACGATGACGACGATGACGACAATGACGACAACAACGACGACGACGACGACGACGACGAAGACAACGAGTCGCGAATCCAATGCCAAATCAATGAACGGCTTGTCGCGTGTTGTCTTTGATCCTATTTTAACCCCTTCTAACTTTTTATTATCACTACAGGGTTGGTTGGTTGGTTAATGTTAAGTGTTACTTAAACTTTCTTTTTTTTTTTATTTTTTTTATATCTACTTAATAATTTCAATTAATTTAGTAAAGTTCTTATTTAGTTTTTATTTTCTTTTTATTTTATTATTTTATTATCATAGACAAAAAAAAAGAAAATTATTTTCTACCGAAATAATTTGATAATTTTAATCAAATGTTTATATATATATATATATATATATTTTTAATACTGCATATTTATTTATTTATTTATTTATTATATAATGTAATATATAAATGATTTTGGCGAAATAATTTTATTTGACGTAAAATTACATTTTTGTTCATACATATTTTGAACAACATTTAATATCATTTATATAATTATAATTATATTTATATTTTATATTTTCTAATTGTATTTTTTACTATTACTTATTACATATATGAAATTGTTATTTGTATTAGATTGTTTTTTTTCCTTTGCTTTTCTGAATAATTTTTTTTAGAAAAGAAAACGAACCATCCAAGCGTTGGCGAACTTTAAAGAAAGAAAAATATTATCGAAAGATGTGATAATTGAAATACGTATCTATATATATATATATATATATGTGTGTGTGTGTGTGTGTGTATATTGAGCGCTTCGGAGAGACGAAGTTATGGGGTAGAAACGAAATGAAAAAGAAATACGTTATATTCATCCGTATGGAAATGATTTCATATCACACGGTGCGAGACCGTGTACTATGTTTTAATCGAAGAACGATCAATTTTAACGGATTAAATAGTGACTTGCACAAAAAAAAAAATAAAGAAAAAAAAAACCTATAACGAAATATCATAGGCGAAATAAGAGTAATGGCGGAATCTAACGTTGCCACCTGTACGAAAAAATCCTACGATCTCGTTGAGAGATCGGAAATAGGGGAGGAAAATAAA
The DNA here is from genome assembly GCF_049000335.1 of Polistes dominula. Taxonomy (NCBI): domain Eukaryota; kingdom Metazoa; phylum Arthropoda; class Insecta; order Hymenoptera; family Vespidae; genus Polistes; species Polistes dominula. The sequence goes on along the minus strand of NW_028300916.1, from coordinate 5,313,644 downwards.
AATCTTGACCGGTATATATATATATATATAAAAATATGTATATACCGATTTCATAGGCGGGGATAAAATTCGTTCTGATTATGAAAGTCGATGATACATAATTTTTTTATTTGACGTGATCAAGATAACGTCGATGTCTGCGAGAGTTCTGTTCGAGGTTAACATACTTTCTCTAAAACGTTTCCCCGTCACTTGCGAGTTAGTCAAACGTATACAGTACTACATACCTACTAAGATCATGTATATATATATATATACATAAATCTGTTTGAACTATTTAACAAATATATTCCGCCTGGTGAGTAGTGAGGCCTGAGATAAGTGGCTGTCAGATCTACGTTTTCTAAAGTTTTTATTAATTTTATGATCTTATTATTATTGAATGGCATATAGTTGTTAGTTTGATTGAACAATTTTTTTTTTTTTTTTTTTTTTTTTTTTTTACAAATCTTTCATTTCATTCATTTAACTTTTCAATCGTCCCTTAATCGTTCGTTCAACAACACCACCCTCCCCCCCCCCCATCACTTTTTATTATTTAATTTATATTATATATGTATATATTTTTTTATTACATATAATATTATTTATCATTTATTTTAATATTATTATTCATAATTTAATTTATATAAATAAATTAAACGTATGACACGTTTTACAATTTTGTTCCCCCCTGTGTTCTTACCTCAGCCTCGTAGATAGTTTTCCTGTCTACGTTGATAATTATGGTCCTTGCCGTCGAGTAACTGTAACACATATATGTGCCCATAATTATGAAAGTGGTCTAACCATTAGTCAAAATTAAAAAAAAAAAAAAAGAAAAGAAAAAAGTAAAAAAAAAAAAAAAAAAATGAGTTTATTAGTTTAGTATCACACCACATTATTTTAATAAAATGAAATCAATTCAAAATTGTAATTTTTCAGAAGATTATTGTCAAAGATATAGGTGTTTGTTATATATATATATATATTTCAATATTTATAACATAGAATTCATTTGGCATACAAATGTAATTGTTTAAAATATTTCGAAACAAAAAAAAAAGAAGATTTGTGAGACTTAGACCACTTTCATTATTATGGGCACATATATTTAACAATGAAGGACTAATACGCGATAATCTAAATTAACAAAAAAAAAAAATATAAAAAAATATAATAAAAATAAGTATTATTTTTATCACGAAAATTCCCTGAGCTAAAAAACTAGCATTATTTATCTATTTTCCTATTACACTATACATAACTGTACATATACGTATTTGTTATAATTTAATTTTTAATTTAATTTTTAATGTAATTTTTAAATTTATTTCTTTTTTTTCATTAATTTATTTAAGATGAGCTTTTTTTTTTTTTTTTTAATTTTATTCTTTTTATGTTGCTCTGTAATCAAAGTTTATTTGTTTATTTTATTTAATTATTTTAAATTATTTTATTATATTACCTATACATAATTATTTATTAATTTATTTAAAAATAAACTCTTTTTTATTTTGTTGTTGTTGTTGTTGCTCTGTAATCAAAGTTAATTTTTTTATTTTATTAAATTACTTTAAATTACATTATTATATTAACTATACATACTTATACGTATTTATACATATATATGTTTAAATTTATTTATTTTCTTTTTATTATTTATTAATTTATTTAAAAATAAATTCTTATTTTGTTGTTGTTGTCGTTGTTGTTGTTGTTGCTCTGTAATCAAAGTTTATTTTTTTATTTTTATTATTATAATTTGTACTTATTTCAATTAAAAAGAAATACACATGTAAAACATTACGGAACATTTTATTCTAGCGCCTGTAATCAAAACAAACGACATTTAAATGTTTATTCATCAATGATCAATCCTTATTCTACTTTCTAAATTCTAAATTTCATTCGCTCAAACATTTATATGTTATTCATAACTACTTTGTTTATAATAACATTATTAGACATTATTAATAACTTTTTGTCACCTCATTCCTCATTGAAATTTTATCATGATCAATTTATCAATCGACATGACGTCTCATACATATATATATAAATTAATAAAATATTCGAAATGTAAATGAAAAAAGAAAAAAAAAAAAGACGCAATTTTAGAAAAAGCAAGAAGGAGCTAGAGGAATACAAACAGTGAAAGAGAGAGAGAGGGAGTGAGAAAGATAGACAGATAGATAGATAGATAAATAGATGAATAGATGATACATATGTGAAATTGACGATGCATGAAAAGGTTGCAATAACTGAGATACACTTTGTCACGGTAAATCATAACTCTTGGCACAGGATACGGGGTCGATATAAGATGGTTGTATATTTTTTTAAAAATATTTTTTTTCTTTTTTTTTATTTTTTTTTTTTTTGCATTTGTTTGTTCACATTCAAAGTATCTCGTTAAATAATGAGAATAAGAGAAAGAGAGTCAGTGTGAGAGACAAACGTGATAAGAAATCGCGACAAAGTGCAATTATTCGAAAGATAATTACATTACTTTATAATGAGACAATAATATGATGAAACAGACGAATCGAATTGCGTAAAGCTTCAACAACGAGAGAGAGAAAAAGGGTAGGTAGGTGGAATAATATATAGAAGGATTAAAAAAGGTATAAAGAAGGGAATAAAAGCTTTATGATAATAATAATGATCATGATGATGATGATGAGAAACAGAGAAAAGTAGTGAAAAAGAGAAGATTACATTAAAAATCATAGATTCTATAAACTATGAATAATAAATGATTGTTATTGTTTAATATATCGAGTTCGTTAAATTAGAAAATTTATTGATATCTCATAGATGTCAAATATGATTGGACAACATTTTTGTAATATTTTGCACGACTAAATTGAACTGTTAAAGCTAATTTGATTATTTCGAATGACGAATTTTTCTCTTTTTTTTTTTTTTAAATAATAAATTACTTTTAAATATTCAATTTATATATTTATTTATTTTAATATATTATTATTGTGATTATTATTATTATTATTATTATTATTATTATTAATTGGCCATAGGAACTCGAAAGTTTATTGTTGCATTTTAATATACAAATTATATATAATATAAAATATAACTATTTATTCAAAATACATTAATTATATATAATTATTTAAATATTTATCAAATAATTTATGCAAATGCAAATGTTATGCAAAAAAAAAATCAAAAATCATTTCTCTTAGTGATGAAATATACAAGAAAAGTAAATAAAAGAAAAAAAAATAGAAAAGAATAGAAAACGAGGTGAGTCAAGGGGAAGGAAGAAAAATAGAAAATAAAATATAAAAAAAAAAAAAAAAAAAAAAGAGAAAGAAAGAAAAAGTATCTTTAACGTTAAAGAGGTATACAGTTTTTTTTTTCTTTTTTTTTTTTTTTGCCAACGACTAGAATAGAAAAGTTATTAGCAATAGACCATATATATTATACTAACGAATGAATATGCGCGCTCGTATAGCTTTCAACGGCAAGTTTTATATACGAGAGAGAGAGAGAGAGAGAGGAGAAGCTTACGGATATTACGTTGCTTTGAATTTCAAAAGATTCTTAACCGATTGAAGTTGATTCGATAGAAAAACGAAGAGAGAAAAAAAAATACAAACGATCTTTCAACTCGTCTCTTTCCTTCGAACATCCCTCCTATCACCCCAACCTCCTATTTTTCTTAGTATTTATCAAAAATAATAATAAACTGAAGTGATCAATAATTTCAATTATATAAATTATTATTAATATAAATTTTGAATATGATTTTCAAAATTAATTAATAATTAATTATTTTATTATATATATATATTTATATATTTATATATAATTTATTATATTTTAATTTATTTAATAATTTTATAGATAATAAATTATTATTAATAATTATTTAATAATTATAAATTATATTATTTGATAAATTATATTTTATATTATATCATAATGCATAAAATAAAATATGAATTATATAATAATATAAAATATAATATTTTATTATATTTTGATTGTAATTTGTAATATTGAGAAATTAATTTAAAAAAATCAATTGACAAAATAATAAATAATTTCTAAGGAATCTCACAGTGAATTATGGAAAATTTTACGATTTTCGCGTTTTGCTTTTATCTCACTGTTGTTCGATGATAAGAAGCCGACGAAGAAATCGAGTATTATCCGTTCCGATATAAATATATATATATATATATATATATATATATATAATTACTATATATGTATATTATAGTACACATACGTTGTGTCGATCGTCTAGAAAGTTAAAGAAGTTTTCTCATAAATATTTACTTTTATAAATATCTTGAAATAAGTCAAAAGAATTAGAAAACAAAACACACCACCACACGATTTATATTATCGATATTAGAAAATGGAAAATATTTCATCGAATTTTGTTTGTAATCGTTTTGAATTAATCAGCATTAATCTTTGAAAGATTTTGGATTTGATAAACGTAATCAAAATATCAATTTTATATTTTGATGTTACAATATTAAGTATTACAACTTAATAAAAATAGAGAAATATGTTGTATCAATTTGAATTCATTCGAATGTAATTTTCTAAATAAAATTAAAATTGTTTCAATATCAAATAATTACTATAATTTTTTCTAATCATAAAAAAGATAATTTATCGAATAATTAATAACTGTATTAGTTAGTATATTAATCATTAATATTTACTGTATAATACTGAATAATATTAGCCTGTAAATATTCGACTTTTGAATACTTCAAAAATGACGATTAACCAATTTGCAATACTTCGTGTTTTTAATATACATTTTGTTGTCCTGAAAAATATCATAACCCACCCAAGAAGAAATAATTTGAATTTTAATTGTTTAGATAACAAACTGGCAAAACTTGTTATTAATTTTTGATTTTTTTTTTTTTTCTTAACCTTTCGAAAGATTCACAAAATTCAAAAAGTGTCAAACTGTATACGAGAGGGGTCAAAAGTAAATAATAATTTTAATAGTTAATCATTCAAAAGAAAATTCAGAGACATTTTTCTACATTGTAACAGAACTCCTAAACTTTTTAAATTTATAAACTGAAATAAAACAAATAAAATCAAAACAATTTTGAAAAAAAAAAAACAGAAAACTTACATAATTGATTTGTTAAAATGATCCGTTAATAACTTTTGATGTAACCTGTAGTAGTATGGTTGAATGTAAAATAAAAACCGGTTGTTTCTTAACAACAATAGCAATTTTTTTTTTCATTAAAACCAAAATTTCCTAGGATACAAAAGATCAAAGATGATGATGGCCTTTGCTTTCTCTTTTTTCTTTAAAAAAAAAAATAAAAAAACCTCGTTCAAGGTTAATATTACACATTAAAACAGGGTTTATATTTGTAGGAACTATCGATGTGAATTTGGGTTGTGTTCACGTGAATGCGGAAAAATGGTAAGAAACTTTTTTTTTTTTTTTTTTTTTTTTATCGAATTGTGATAGTGGTAGTGGTATTATATATCGATATATATGGAAACCGAGTTGTTCGTGTATATGTGAATGTTATTGCGGAACTGTCTCGTAAACTTTTCATTCGATACTTTGCTCAGTGTGAACGACGATCGTTCGTTCGTTTAACAACTTTAGGTGTTCAGAGTACTTTGAACAAAAAAAAAAAAAAAGAAAAAGAAAAAGAAACAGAAAAATCTACAAAGATCTGTTCTTTACAAAAAAAAAAAAAAAAAAAAATAATAATAATAACAGATATACCTTGAATTTTTTTCTTTCTTTTTTTATAATCATTTAACGAGACAACAAAAATTCATATTACACACATACACACACATAATTTACATGACATATTTTAAATTAATTCACGTGATAATTATTAGATAATAAATTGACATTTGATAATATGTCGAATTTTTTGTTAGAACAAAATATATTCCATCTTATATATATATATATATATATTTTCCTATTATTACATATTTTTTGTTTAGATATACTTTTGTAATTGTTTTTATTAGTTCACATTAAAATTTACACTGTAATCTTTTAATGTATTATTATACTATTATACATTGAGAAAAATTACAAAATTATTATCTAAATTAAATAAATCTGTATAAAAAAAAAAAAAAAAAAAAGTAAACAAAAAAACCTTTTAACTTTACTATTTTCTTTTATAGTAACTTATAGTAACTTTGCCGTGATAATAACGCGACGTAACATCTTTCTTTCATTCTATTTTGTTTCATTTATTTACTTCTACATAGATTGACGACGATTTAATCGTAAAATTATAACGAAAAAAAAAAAACAAAAAAAAATGAAAAAAGTAAAAAAAAACCTTTTAACTTTACTATTTTCTTTTATAGTTTTTGTAGTTTACTTATAGTAACTTTGCCGTTATAATAACACAATGTAACATCTATTCTTTTCTTTTTCTTTTCTTTATTTTTTTTGATTTTTTTTTATTTATTTATTTCTCATAGATAAACGACGACTTAGACGAATCGATTCTTGTAAATAAGAGAAAGTATCTTTGATGTGTTGCGTTAGGTTGACCAAGCGCAGAGAGAATGAAAAGGATCAAAACGTCATTGGTAGTAACGTTGACAGTTGGATATGTTTTTACCGGTCTTGCTTGCTTGCGTCTGTCAAATGCTATTCGTACCTGAATGCAACAGAGAATTGCAACGGATTTCAAATTTGTTACGTATCACTATTATTCGATATTCTAACAGTCACGATCGAAAGTGGACATTTTAATTTGTTCTATAACCGATCATCTTTCTATCACAAATCTCTGTTAAACTGTACTATAATATAGACAATCGTTAGACAATCGTGTAGTCTCTCATAAGATTTATCGATGAATCGTTGAAATAAAAAACACACAAAAAAAGATGAATGATCATGTAGATTAATAATGATTTAAATTTTATTATTATTATTTTTTTTTTTTTTTTTAAACGATATCTACATACTTTCATTCTTATTGTTTCATTGATGATTTGATGATGATCATTGAAATTTATTCAACGATTTGCATTTAAGTTTGAATAAATTATTTCAAAGTTTAGTATTTGTAAGATAATGATGACGACAATTTTATATTTCAAAAAAAATCTATTGATGATTCGTTCAAAAAAAAAAAAAAAAGAAAGATTGAATGATCATGTAGATTAAAATAGTAGTAATTTATATTTTATTATAATCTATATATACTTTGATTCATATTATTTCATTGATGAATTGACTACCATTAAGATATATTCAATAATTTGCATTTAAGTTTGAATAAATGATTTCAAATTTGTAGTTTTTAAAATAATGATGACGACAATTGTATATAAGATTTGTTAAAAAAAAAAAAAAAAAGATAGAATGATTATGTAGATATTAAAATAGTAATTTATATTTTATTATTATCTACATACTTTGATTCATATTATTTCATTGATGATTTGATGATCATTGAAATTTATTCAACGCGATTATTTGCATTCAAGTTTGAATAAATTATTTCAAAGTTTAGTATTTGTAAGATTATAATGAGGAGAAGAAGATGACGATCAGACACCATCGTTTTCTTGATTGTGGCCACAAAATTGTGATGGATCTCGTCGAGAATTCTCTTTCTCTCTTTCTCTCTCTCTCTCTCTCTCTCTCTGTTTCTGCTTTTTACTCCCTTGTTTTACGAACCGGCTCCGACGTTCACCTTGACCGGCGGGAACCACACTTCGTAGTCTCGAACGAGACTCCCCTCGTCTGAGGATCATCGAAAATCGAGACACCAAATCTTTCTTTTCTTAACTACTTTTCGTGTTAGAACGCTGAATCATTTTTCTTATCGATAAATTCTTATAGAAAAGATTTATAACTTATCGTTTAATATAATATATACACATTCACATATTTCATGCATTTTTAATGATTTTTCGTTTATATTTTACTCTTTGATTTATTTTATTTTTAGTTTATATTTAAATTCTGTAATTTCTATTATCTGAATATGTTTGTCAAGTATTTACACATATATATATATATATATATATTGAAAATAGTATTAATTTCGTTCAATTGTTTAATAATTAATAATATAATAATTTAAATAACTTAGTAATAATGAAAGAATATTTTTTTTTATTTTCCTAAAATAAAATTAACGATTTTTGGATTTATATTTTTATTTAACTCTTTGGTTTATTTTATTTTTAGTTTATATTTTTTAAACTATGTTATATAAAATATAAAAACAAATATGATTTTTAACCATTATGTAAAAATATTGTTTACCATCTTCGAATGACTCAATGTATTTTCCCCACTTTGAACAAAATAACTTGGGTCACCTAAAATCACCTGACCTTACCCTAGTAGATTTTTATTTGTGGACTAAACTAAAAGAAGAAGTTTTTAAGCAAACCAACAGAGATATAACTAAACTTGAGGTTACTGAAAGAATGAAATAAAAAGTCTACACAATTGCAGATATTAATAGAAATCTATAAAAAAAATATTCGGCATATTATTAGTGGTCAATATTTTGAACAGTACAACATTTATAAATTTGTACAATTGATGTTATAACTTTTGAATAACATTTGTTTATTTTATTCATACCAATTTATACATCAAATTATTATTTATATTTTTATTATTAAATATTATATAATATTTTAAGTGTTATTTTTATATTTTTTCTGTCCAATACAAATGAAATTCGGACAAATGAGATATATAGGTTACTTTAATTAAATATTCTGTGCAAAAAAATAAAAATAAAAAAATATTTTAAAAAAGCAATTGTAGAAAAACGATCAATGACTTTATCGATTAATATTAATAATATAAAAATTGACAAAAAAATCTTTCTCTGTGTAATTGTGTGTTTGTGTAATTTTCCTAATGCCACGATCGAACAGTTTTTTTAGCTGTAATGTCCGAGACCGAGATAACTTGGTTGGTTATAAGTTTCGTGCGTGTGTATTATTAAAAATATGATACATGTATAATATGTAAGTAGCGATAAAAAAAAAATGTCGCGAAACACTTACGTAATTCGATAAAATTTTTCTTAAACGATGAGTCGAGAGATCGCTACCCTTTTCAAGGAATGCAAACGAGCACGTGTGAGATGTTCTGTGATCGACAAAATGACAAATAAAGTTATTTTCAATTGGCGTATGTTTTAAAAAACCAAATAACAAATTCTGACATAAAAAAGGAATATGAAAGAACAGTTAGAGTTCGAAAATGATGGCAACATATTGTTTCATTTCAAATGCGTTATTTTCATTTAGATTGGAAACAAACAAAGAAATTATATTGAAACAACTCTGACGTTAGAGATTTAGTAAAAGGGATGTTTAATTTAACACTAGATATACCACCATTTTTAATATATCTATTTCTACCATATTAGTCAAAATGACTGGTGTATACAAAAAAATGCTTTAAAATAAAAAAATAACACAAAATGTTAAACAATAATAATTTTAATAGATAAATGATAGATTTAGAGACATTTGTAAATAACAAAACGCTTAATTATTTACAGAAATCAAATGTTACATGAAGTAGAAATTTGGAATTAAAATGGCCCGGTCCGACAAGTTAAAATAATTGGTCTGGTATATCTAGTGTTAAAACAATATTCAAAATTTCGGATTATTCGGAAATATATAATATATGTGTGAGATGAAAAACAAAGTTTTGTTAAATTGTCTTCTAGTTGGAGAAAGAGAGCTTGTGGTTTTGTAGTAAATCATTATACGAAAGAATAATCGTTGATCCCTCGTTAAATCGCTATCCCTCGATCGTAGTGAACGCGAACGAGACTTCACGGTACTTTGTCTCCTCTTCGGACGTTATCTGGTCGGCGAACAAGCCTCCTGTCCCACGCGTACAAGCCCCCTTTTTCGACTTTAAATAGCTTCCAATTGGATTGTTCGTCGAACGCGTTAACGTCCCACGTCGGCCGTTCTCGTTCCTTATGTTTCGTGGCTTATCAAAACTATAAATAAAGATGGCCTTTCTTTTTCCTTGAAACATGATTCTTAGTAATAAGGAAGAAACTCTTTTTCATCGTTTAAGAATTAGTCTCGAAAATATGAAGAAGACAAAAAAAAATGGGTAATATTTTGTTTCATATTACGAATTTTAACACAATCATAATCTTATAGCCAAGCAAACGTACGTTCTTTTTTGAAATTTCTAAAAACACATTGAAAAGATGCAGCACGTGTCTAGTCGGCATGTTTGAGGCGTCGTGTAATAAGAGAGTGTATTTCTGCCGGCTGTTCGTTCGTTCGTTCGTTCGTTCTTTCGTTCGCTTGTTCGTTCGTTCGTTCCTTCGTTAGGTTTAGTCGTAGCTTGTTTTCGATTGCAACGCGCACGGCGCGTGTGTCGCACTCGCCGGGTGGGAAGAAAGTGGCTAATAGGTGGGGAACAGGAGACGCGATAAACGAACGACACGGCGGGAAAATTCGAAAGCACGTTCGCGTCAGCTTTTTGCAAAACAAACAGCGGACACATGGAAATGTTGCGCGCGCTATTGTTCGACTTATTAAAGGGCACTTTTAGAATGAGGAAAAGTAGAAGATTAAGATTAAGAAGACGAAGATGAAGAAGAGAAAGAATAAATATAAGAAAATTGGACAATTTTTTTTGGTTGTTTTTTTTTACTTACCGGAATTGTAGTATTCCTTAAAATATCGCGTCGCCGCACGCTGGACGATCGAGTAGTACAAGTTCACGTAGGACGTCGACTGGTTCTGTGCTGAGAGCGCCATTTACACTGTTTTTTACGCGCGCGCGCGCTCGCGGCTCACACAACACCGTAGAAGAATAATAAGAAAGCTAAAAGTGGTAGCGGTGAGAAACGCGGGAGCACAACGCGTCCTCGATGAAATATTTTTTATTCGTGTCTTGTTTCTTTTTGTTCCAATATTCGGAATCGTCCTCGTCTTCGTCTTCGTCCTGCACGGCGACGGTTGGGATGACACAAACGAAACGAAACGTGTAAAGGTGCGCGGTAACGCCAAAATCTTTAACGCTTTTGCAAGCAACACTTTTATTATCGCTTTTATTATTAACCGTTTTCGTCCTCTTGGTATCCGTCTTCGTCCTTGTCCTTGTTCTCGTCCTCGTTGCCACCGCTGTCGTCGTTGTCGTCGTCGTCGTCGTCGTCGTCGTCGTCGTCGCCGTCGTCGTCGTCGTCGTCGTCGTCGTGGTGGTCGTCGTCGTCGTGGTCGTCGTCGTCGTCGTCGTCGTCGTCGGTATCCTCCTCCTCCTCCTCCTTCTTGGCACGTTACCGGACAATCGGTTAGCGGCCGTGAAAAACACCTTGGCCACCACCTCCGCCACCACCGCCACCGCCGCCTCCTCCTCTTCCTCCTCTTCTCCTCCTCGTCCTCCTCCACCTCCTCCACCGCCGCCTCCCCCTGGGCCACCTCCTCCTTCTCCTTCGTCCGACTCCTCCTCCACTTCCTGATCACGCGCTACTCCTCCGCAAGACACTGTATTGTTGCCGCCGCCGACGCCGCTTTTCACCGTCACCGTCACCGACCTCGACGTCGCCGTCGCTGTAGCCGTAGTCGCCACCGCTGCCGCCGTCGTTGTTGTCGTTGTTGTCGTCGTCGTAGTCGTCTTCCTTATCGTCTTCGTTTCTGTCTTCGTCCCTGTCTGCGTCTTCGTCTTTTTCTTCTTTCTCCTTTCGTTTCTCTTTAAATTTGATTTCGGTTTCGTTATCTTCTTTCTCGTATCGTTCGACGCTCTTATTCTCCTTCTTTTTCGAGTGTTTGCGCGCGCGACGAAACTCGATCTATGGCCACTTCCCACTAGTAGTATCGTTAGTCTCGACACAACCACCACTACTACTATTGCTATCGCTATGACTACTACTATTACTACTACTACTACTACTACCACGTCGACGAGGAGGAGGAGCAGCAGCAGCAGCAGTCTCGTGACGGTCTCGCATGCTCCGTTCTCTCTCGCGTGTCTATCTACGTTCTAACTGTCGTCGTCGTCGTCGTCGTGTCGTTGTCGTCGCCGCCACCGCCGCCGCCGCCGCCGCCGTGGTTGCCGTCGTCTTCGCCGTCACTGTCGTCGTCGTTACAGTCTCTGTGTCTCCGTTACCGTCACCGTGTGTCACACCGTTACCGTCACTGTCACCGTCGTTTTCGTTACCACTCACGTTCTTTGTATTTGTATTTCTCCTCTCTCTCTCCTCTCTCTCTCTCTCTCTTTCTTTCTCTCTCTCTTTCTCTTTTGCTGACTCTTTTTAACTAAAGTGTAACCGCGCGCGCGCGCGCCGTGTCTACGGTGGAACAAAACTCTCTCGCGGCAGCAGACTCGGCCTGAGAACTTCCCCGAGTAACTCGCAGAAACCGAGAGACTGTCGAGCTGCGAAGCGAGGTTGCCAGACTTCCGTGGTGGCGCGCCGTGCACCATACCATACCACACGTCGCGCCGCGCCACGCCGCGTACCACACCGCACCACCCCGCACCGAACAGCGCACGATCTGCCTCAAGTCTGGCAGAGTGGGGGGGGATCTCTCTCGACTGGTTCGCCTTTCGGATGGTGGAGACGCGCGTCCCAAGGGTGGGAGGGGAGGCTACTGCCGCCGCCGCCGCCGCTTACAACAACCCAACAGGATCGGATTCGCCTTCAGGGCCCTCCAACTTTATATATCCGAACGCGATGCACTATCTCCACAATTTTTACTTTTCTGCATTAGAAGACAGATGGCGCGTCGAAATGTTGCCTCGTAACCCTTTTGTTTATATATACATGTGTATTTCCGTTGCTTTGCATTGTATTCGCATTAGAAATAACGAGATAAACATAGTGCAAATGTCTAGGAAAACAAATACGTTAAAATTATTTATACAGTCTAATGCATACTCATATGTGTTAATCGTGGTTTAACATACTTACACGTATATTATACATATAGCCAACGATCTTTTTATACCGTTTTTATATATATTCGATTAAATCTATAATGAACTTTAATGAAAACTTTCCGTACTGCGTTAAATCGATCGGTTTATATATACATTTGTAAATAAATTACTATCGACTCTTTGTCGCGATTCATCTCTCGCGATGATAACCGCACCGACTAATCTCTGCGCCACCTACTTTTTCATAGCGGAATTAAAATTCGTTGATGGCAATGATATGCATTTCTTTTTACTTGGGAAAGACAATTATTGTTCTCTCAACTTTATTATGACTCTAAGAGTCTGTTATCCGCGTAGATCAACGAAGGAAGAAAGAATTTCTTTCTTAGAATAGATCTATGATCTATAACTAAGGATCGAAAGCACAAAATCGATGATAAAATCAACGGCTGAGTTAAGACACGGTATCCGAGTCTGCGACTGCCGGTGGCGATGGAGGTGGTGATGGTGGTGGTGGTGGTGGTGGTGGTGGTGGCATAGTGGTGGTGAACGAGACGACGGCGGACGAGAAAGGTTGAGGGAGGGGGGCGTGGTAGAATAGAAAGAGAAAGAGTGAGGAATGAAGAGGGTTGGAGGGTCCAGAGGGGCAAGATACGTTCGTCGAACTGATGGAAGGGGGTACGCGATAGCGTGCGTCGCGTCGCTGTTCGACTAGCGGTAGAGGGACGGAGTTTGGTTGACGTGGAGGAGGAGCAGGAGGGAAAGAGAGGGAATAGTAGAAGGGTAGAGGAAGGTGGAGGCGATCCTCGGTCTCGGGCCACCTCCGCTCTGCCCTTCTCTCGCCGTATCTCTCTCTTTCTCTTGGTCGTCCACGCGATCATCCCTCCGTGAGCCCACCGCGAGGTGTACCCCCTCGATGCGCGTTGCGCCGTGATGCATCGCGCTGCTGGCCACATCCCTCCTCCCTCTCCCACCTACCCACCCATACCACCCAACCCCAGCCCCCTGCCCGCTAGCACCCCACTTCCCCTGTCAGATGCCGTCTTTTTCTCTCTTTTCACGAGTCACAAGGTATGCTCGTGCCACGAATACGAACTGCCTCTCCCAAATCAATATCACTCGTCGAAAAAAAAACCCGGAGGAAAAAGAGAAAAGGCGATTCTCCGCGCGTCTATAATTGCCGAACTTCCGCGATAACGGTCGTTGTCATCGTCGTTGTCCTCGTCGTCGTAGTCGTCGTCGTCGTCGTCGTCGTCGTCGTCTACTTCTATGTAGCGTCTTCCCTTCTCCTCCTTCTTGTTGGTTTGATGTTTACGACAGAGAAAGAGATAGAGAGAGACAGAGAGAGAGAGAGAGAGTGAGCGAAAAGATTAGGACCTCCTTCCGCCAGTTTCTCCAGTCACGCACGTTTCCCGCCAACTACGCTACCAGTAACAAAGGCATCCCCCACTAGCATCCCTTTTCGATGACCGCGCACGATGATTTTCACTGACTCTTTCTCTCTCTCTTTCTCTTTCTCTTTCCCGCGCGCGCGCGCACCTAACCACGTGCACGGGTGCACCTCGTGCGAAAACAAAGCGCGCGTATATACCCTTTCACCTGCGTTACTCCCGCGAAAATCCCACGCGCTCGCGATGACGCTTCTTCCATGATAAAAGATGAAATCGCTGGACCGTCTTACGATCATAACACACTTTGGACTTTCTTTATCGTCCGAATTCTTTGACTCTTATCTACTTTGCTACTTGTACTTTGCCCATCGTAATAGACTAACTCTTTTAATAAAGATTTTCTTTTTTGATTATCTATTCTATAGATTCTTTGTATCTTTTTCTTAGTATACATTTTATGTACTTTAATGATTATAGATTTATATAGCAATACTTTATATATTATGGATATGATATGTGATTTTCAATCAGATAGTTACAATTAGTTTGTTTGTTTTTTTTTTGAATTTATCACGAATAAATTTGGCACACCAAAATGGCGGCAAATGGTGTTCTTACTATGGCGACCATATTCATATTATAAAATATTATTCTCTGTCACTTTAGATATGTAATAATAATAATAATAATAATAATAATATATTTTAGATATATAATAATAATAATAATAATATTAATTAAATTATTAAATATATAAATAATAAATGTAAAAAAAAGTAATAATAAGTGTACAGAGAAATTAGATGAGTCGAAGCTAACAACAACACGTTGGTTCGTTTCAACTCTATCATCGATAGACGCCGTTCTTTCGCCGTCGGAGATAAAAACGTCAAAGGCGAACGTTGTAAATCTAACGGCACGTACAATGCATCCTTGTACCGACCCGATTACGAGTTATCGCCGCTCGTAATGCGTGCACGACGATAAGGGGTGTCCGATCTGGAAGAACCTTTTCTTCTTCTTCTTCTTCTTCTTCATCTTTTCTTATTTTTCTTATACATTCAGTAAAGATTTTTTGCACGACTTAATCGTACCAATTCGAATTATAATTTTTTTCAACATTTCTGTTTTTCCAAAATATCTTTCAAGCGAAACCTAAAAAAAAAAAAAACCAAAACGAGTTTCATCGAATTAACCAAAATATCAAAGCCATTAAAAAAAAAAACTGTTTGAATTTTAATTTATACGATATTTTATTTGAAAAAAAAAAAAAAAAACTATAGAACTCTAAAAAAACACACAAGTGTCCAATCTCATAATAATTTTTGGATGAAATATCATTAATCATGAAGTAAATGTTTACAAAAATTGAGATACGTATCAAAAACCAGGAATGAAATGCCATTAATTAAATCATACATAAAATTGCATGTAAATATATCATTAAATTGATATCAGATATTTTATATAAGAATGATCTATCAATAAAAATTTCTTTACGATAATGTTGTGTTTTTTTGAATGAATTAAATGTATGAATAATCGAGAAGTTTTATTTCCATTATATTTGGAATAATAATAAAATAATAAATTCTTGTAGAATAAAGAACGTTCACCTGTATAATAGTAGTAGTCACGAGTTTAAAAGAAAACGTACGATTCGGTCAACGAACGAGGAACGTCCTCCTCCTCCTCCTCCTCCTCCTCCCACTGCTCGTCGCAATCGACCGCCCTTCGTATCGCGACATTTTACGACGTATACCTTGGGAAATTGATTCTGAAACGTAAAATAATGAAATCTTACGTAAAGACCCTCATGGGAATTTGATTGTTTTGCATTCATGTTAATGTACGTACTAGTGGTGCCATCTTTTGAGATTCACCTCTTTTTAGCTTCGCTTAATTACTTGCAATGCGCGGTATATCTATTATCGGTTTTTTTATCTTGATTTAATAATTAACGACGAATATATTAATATTTAAATCAACGAAAATAATGTTTAAGTGAATTTTGCACGCGGTATAAGAATTGACTAATTCAAATTAAGATCTGATCATGTGTGTAATATTAAAATCAAAATTATATTTACATATAATTTCATTACTTTTTTTTTTTCATTTAAATGATATTTTGGTAATAATAAACATGTTTGACAAGAGAGGTACCTTTTTGTTTTTTTATTCAAAAAAAGTACTAATTGTTAACATAAAAATAAGATTTTCTTTTCAAACGTGATACATGTCTTACGATTAAAGTAATAAAAAAAATAACAGACTCGTTTTAAAGCCAAGCAAAATCTACCATATATCGCAAAAAGTTTGTTGAACTTTGTACAAAGACTGTAACTTGCCATAATTGATTTTCTAATTATAAAAAAACTCGTAAGAAACATATGTTATTTCTATGAAAGTATGCAAGAAATGCACTCGTTAGAAAGTAATATGATTAATTAATATTTTAATGAACTTCTAAAACGTATACACGGAAACATATTATTCAAACATTCGCCAAATAATATTTAGTAGTTAATTGATTAAACATGTGTGATTTTAAATAGTCCCAAATTTGAAAATAACATTAAAAATCTTTTTATATAACAAATCTATAAAACTTACAAAATTGTATTATTAAAAATGAAAAAGGGGGAATAAGTTTTATTGAGGAAGTATTCGTAAAACAGAACCTACGGTAACTCGACACTACGTTAAGAATCGTCATTGGTAGATTTCGTGTTATGTTTTTTTCTAAACAACTCTAAAAATCTTTTTATATAACAAATCTATAAAGCAGCTTACAAAATAGGATTATTAAAAATGAAAAGGGAGGCGGGAAGATATTCGTAAAACAAAACCTACGGTAATTCGACGCTCCGTTAAGAATCGGCGTCGGTAGATTTGCGCATTGTGGTTTGTTCTTTCGTTTATTTGCTTGCGTGCTAGAAAGAGATAGAAAAACATAGAAAGAAATAAATAAAGAACATAAAAAAAGAAAAAGAAATAAAAAAAAAAAGAGATAGAATTTGCCTCTTCGAAGTTCTCGGCCAACCGAACGTATTTAACGATCTCAAAGAGAAAGAACGAATAAGAAAGAGAAAGAAGACAAAGAAGAAGAAGAAGATTTCTTTCTTAGTCGTTCTAGTGAGTAAGGAATGCCAACGGGGGTTAGATGGCCGTCCCAAAGAAGACGGTTAGGAAGAAGAAGAAGAAGAAGAAGAAGAAGAAGAAGAAGAAAAGTGCGCGTTAAGCGGTCGAGGCTGCCTGCCGTTGTGTAGCCCATGGCCCGACTATATTTATCCTTCGATGCAATATTTGGCTGCGTCTCTTTGAGTTGAGTGAGTGTGAGAGTGTAAGAGAGAAAGAAACAGTTGGAGGGGTAGGACGAACGAAAGAAAGAGAGAGAAAGAGAGAGAAAGAAAGTCTCACTCGTTCGACCACATTCGTCTCACATTCGACTCTCCCACAAACGAACGAGCGAACGAACGAACGAACCAATCCAAGGAAGGAACGAAGGAATGAACGAAGGAATGAACGAAGGAACGAACGAACGAACAGATGAACTCTCGTATGAACGAGAACGAAAGAACGAAAGAAAGAGAAAGAAAGTCGTTCGGCCACATTTATCTCTCATTCGACTCTCGCTCAAACGAACGAACGAAGGAACGAACGAATGAACGAATGAACGAATAAACGAATGAACGAAGGAACGAACGAACAAATGCGCTCTCGTATGAACGAACGCGGCAGCTCCGAGCAGCCAGCTTTCTTTCTTTTCTTTTTCTTTTCTCTCGCTTTTTCCTACAGCATCTATATGTCTATATACATATATATTATATATATATATAGAAAGAAAGAAAGAAAGAAAGAAAGAAAGAAAAGAAAAGAAAAGAAAGAGATGGTGTGTGCATACGACGCTGTTCCTTCTTTTGCTTTATCACAATGAACGAGGCCGTCGTATATATATATATATATGTATGTATGTATATACGTATATATGCAGGTATAAGTATATACGTAGCGTTAGGCAGTAGTAGCTGCTGTCGTTGCACAGGCGTGGCTGGTTCCTTGCCCTCTGTCGCGTATTTATATCTAGCGCGCGAGTAGAGCGAATGCATTGCGGCTCGTTTCTTGTTTGCTGCTGGGACTGATTCGCTTTCCTTCTCTTTCCCTTCTATTCCCTCTTTCTCTCTCTCTCTCTCTCTCTCTCTCTTTCTCTTTCTCTCTTTCAGCATCTTTTTCCTTTTCTTTTTATTTCTCTTTCTCTCTAGATTTTTTCTTCTTCTTCTTCTTCTTCTTCTGTCTCTTTCTTTCTTTCTTTGGTTCAAGCTCCCACCAACCAAACCTGCTTGCTGCTGCTGCTGCTGGTGTTGGTATTAGTGCTGGTGCTGGTGCTGGTGCTCCGAGACGACGTTAACGCCTAGCGCCGGCTAATCACCGCGACAGGATGATTTTTCCCTCCGATCGACGAACCTGCTACTTCTCCTCTCTTCTTCCCTTCTCTCAACCTATACCTCCTCTTCCTCTCCTTCTTTCTCTACTTTTTTTCTCTACTCTCTCTCTCCATCCCTCTCTCTAAATCCCCGATCACATCCCTCACCTTCTTCTTCTTCTCCTACTCTACCCTACTCTACTCTACTCTACTCTACTCTACTCTACTCTTTTCCGACCTTGTCTCTTCGAGTAAATCGCTCATGTTAGTAATTTTTTTCTTTTGGGCCCTTTTTTCTACCTCTCTCTCTCTCTCTCTCTCTCTCTCTCTCTCTATCCTCTTTCTGTTTTAATATTATATTTTTCTTCTTTTTATTTTTTTTTTTTGGTGTTTTCATTTTACGTTATTATATTTTGCACGCTTACGTATCTAACGCGTATCTTCCAGGAAATTGTCGTAAATTATTATTCGTTATTATAATGAACGAACGAACGAACGAACGAATGAACGTTTTTTTTGTTCTTTTCTTTTTTTTTTTTGATCGAAGAAATAAATCCGCGTGACTTGTAATTTCATGTAAAGATGCTTTAGCGATGGAAGACGGAACGAACCGTTATCAAATTTCAAGAGTCGCGTAACGAGCAACGATAATGGTGTATAGACTTGGAGAATATCGATAATATGTAGTTATAGTTACATCTATGTGTATCTACCTTTAGAAATGGTGGAAAGGTAAATTTAACGGTTGAGAACATTTAGAGAATGCGGAATATGGGATAATGTTTCGGTGACCTTTGTTGATACTTCGATTTTTGTAGAATAGAAGATTTTTTTTTTTTTGTATAAAATGGTCAAAGAGAGGAAGATATGTAAAGACGAAAAAAAAGACGATCTGACAATTTTTATAAAAATTGTCAAAGAGATATACATACAGTTATCGTTGTATAATTGTATAAAAATAATTGTTAAGCTTTTTTTGCTATGGTCGACGACGACGAAGTTGAAGATCTCCGAATCACATTGTGAATTGTCAAGAATGATCGTGGTTCGTTCGATTATTGGTAATTAAGTGGCGTATAAGTGTTCATATTGCGAGATAAAAGAAGGAAGGGGGCAATGGCTTCTTCGGGTTCGCGCGGCCCGAGCTGAGAGACCGTAAACATTCGTCGCATTTCGATCGATCGTAACGACGACAACGACTACGACGACTACAACGACGACTACCAACGACGACTACCAACGACGACTACCAACGACAACACGACAAGGAAAGTTAGTCGTTGTTGTCGACTATCGGCACGCGGTTTCAACCCCTTTTTTCGCGATCTATTCTCCCCCTTTCGTTTATTCAAGCTTTATTCGCTGCTTATGAGCAACCCCATATCGATTTCGATTTATCTACTATCCTTTTTCTTTTTTCTTTTTTCTTTTTTCTTTTCTCGATCGATGTTTTTAATATCCGTTGTTAATGGTATTTTTTTAAATGAATTTTTTTGTTTTTATATTTTAATTATACATAAATTTTAATATTAATTGTACGATAGCAATATTATTATTATTATTATTATTATTATTATTATTATTAGTTGTGGACGATTTATACAAAAAATTAATTATAAAGATAATTAGAAATTTTAATATTAATTGTAATTTTTAATATACGATGGCAATATTATTATTATTATTATTAGTTGTATGGATGGTTAAAAAAAAAAATGTTAATTATAAAGAGATTTATATACAAATGTTAAATATTATTCAGAAATAATAATTAAATGGTATTACTAAATAATGTTTCAATAAATTACCCTTCTTTTATTTCGACTTTTTGAATTCTTTTATTACTAATATTAAAATATAATGTATATGTAATGTTTAAAAATAGAATATATATTTTCAATATTTTTAAATCATATATAAAAATTATTTCTTCAAAAATAAATATATGCATATGTACTTTTACTATTACTCTCCATTACGAAAAATCAATTTTGAAAAAAAAAAAATAATCAAAAGTATGACTTTACAATTAGTTCACTTTTAATAATTACCGACTTGTATATATAATTGTACAATTTCAATATTACTTCGTATTTACAAACAGAACGTTAAGTTGGAATAATTGAGATACGATAAAATTTCGATCTTTCTATCTAACTTTAATCTTTATCGAAAAGTGAAGAAAGAAAGAAAGAAAGAAAGAAAGAAAGAAAGAAAGAAAAGAAAAGAAAAAAATAAGAAAATAAATCAAAACAAAGTCAACGGTAAGTTTAGTTTGATTTCTCATAAAAAGAAAACTCGTGATCTTGAAAAGTTCTTTCGAAAAGATTAATAAAAAGTGTGCCTCTCTTTAAAGTATCTCGTATCGTATCAAGAGACACAAGAGAGAGAGAGAGAGAGAGAGAGAGAGAGAGAGAGAGAGAGAGAAAGTAATCTTCCCCTCACGGTTGCCACTGTTACAATTTCAAACAGTCCTACGCGTTACTCATTTATTTTTTATCGGAGAAAAGTTTGTTGACCTTGCAGTGCGAATCGCCAGGAATACATTGGTGGTAGCACGAAAGTGGGGTAGAGAGTAGGCGACAACGAACCATTGCTGCTTCTATTGGTGATGGTAGTAGTAGTAGTAGTAGTAGTAGTGGTAGTGGTAGTGGTAACAACGTTGGGGGTAGAAGGGGTAGTTGGTTAGGGGTGGCGCCGTCGGAAGGGTCGAAGGTGAACCTCGTAGCTCGGTGAAGCGAGTTACTTTACACGAAATATACCCCTTTCTCTTTCTTTACAATTTATTTATTCTTTATATTTTGCATTAGATTATACGATTTAATTTGTATTTATATAATTAATTGTTTAAACAATTTTTTATATTGAAAAATTATATAATATTACAATTAAAATTGTATAATATTCAAAAAACAATTTACTTATCAATCATTCAAAATAAACCCTTTATTTTATTTTATAAATTTTAATATATAATTAAATAATAATTTTATACTAAATTAATAATATATATATATATATATAAATAATTATAATGTATGATAAATATATAATTACATTAACATAATATTTAATATTTAACAAATTAATTTACATTAATATTGGAGGAAGCCATTTTGTATCATTTCAAATTATTTCTCTTCTGATTAAATTTCAGACACTAACTGTTGTAGATAATAATTCGAATTATTCCAATAGATAAAAATCACAATAATAATAATAATAATAATAATAATAATGATGATGATAATAAGGATGATGCGAGAGAAAATAATAGAAATAAAAAAAGAAATAAACAAATAAACCAAAAAAATAAAAACCAAAAAAAAAGAGAACACACTTCAGAACGGAAAGGCCGTCGTCGCCATGGTCGCCATCGTCGCCGTTATAATCGCCTTCCTACGTAATATTAGAGTCTACGTTATATAGCATAGTATACCAACATAATAATCATTCGAGATGGTGCACGCAACAGTGTTGCGCATATAGCAAAACCATATTAACGCAAATATAATTAGCTACTTATGGTATATACCATAGTAATGCGGTATAGGGTGAGAATTATATATATATATAAATATGTTTGTTTTTTTGCTTTTTTTTTTAAACAAATTCATCCCCCTTGATTCATCTTATGGTTAGATCATTGAATTGTAAAAGAATCTTTTTTTATACAATTATACTGTATAAGGGGGGCGGGGAGGGGTAATTATATTTATATATATATATATATGTTTTTGTTTTTTTAAAAAGAAATTCATCCCCCTTGATTCGATTTATGGTTAGATCGTTGAATTTTAAAAGAAGATTCTTTCGAAAAGAACAACAACAAACTTTGATCGATATTAAATCCTTTTAGATATATATATATATATTTTGTTGTTGTTGGTTTGTAAATGAATATTATTTCTTCACCTCATCCTAGTTGTTATTAACTTTGAACGGTGATGTACGAAGCAAAGGAACGAGTTGAATCACTATTTTAATTAGAACGTAATACCGTTACATATGTATGCACGGCCCCATGTCTTTCTACATGTATGTTACTTGTTTATTGTCGGTCATAAACATAATATCAGAAAGCAATGTAATAATATCAGAATATATATATATAACAATTGTGTTATTCTTCAATATTATTGTACATATTCAATTCGTTCGAAGGAACAGAAATAAATAGAAAAAAACAACTAATAGTATTTTAGTTGATCTTTCCATTTATTGACGATCGGAACTTATATATATATTTGATTTTCGTTTTATGAAAAATTCGTCATATTTATTTTCAACGTTTGATGAAATATTTCAATTTTGATTTGAAAAAAAAAAAAAAAATAAAGAAAAAAGAAAGAAAGAAGGTAGAATTATAGAAAAAGAACGTATCTTTCCATTTATTGATGATCGGAACTTATTTATATAATATATATGTATATATATATATATATATATTTTATATTCCATGGAAATGTTATTAATAAAATACAAAAATTATAATATATATTTAAAATATTTATAATAAATAAATTTTTATATTTCTATAATATATTTATTTATCTTTTTATATTTATAATATAGTTATTATAATAAATAAAAAGAAAATAATAGTATATTTGATTTATATAGATTTTATATTTTATATGAATAAATTAAATTATATATTAATTATTTATATTATTAAATATTATATATAATAAAAATATTATATATAATATATATTCGATAGAAATGTTATTAATAAAAAAAAAAGGGGGGAAAAAAAAATATATATGTGTATATTTGATTGTCGGTGATTATCTAAAATTCGTCAACATTTGATGTAAATGTTTCGATTTGAATTTGAAGAAGAAAAAATAAAATAAAATAGAAGGAAGAAAGTAGAATAATAGAAAAAGAAAGAACGTATTAGAGAAGATTTCGTAGGAGTTTAAAAGCAGAGGGCAAAAGCAAGCAACGATGGGTTCCGTTTGGTCGCTCGTATCTTGCCTCTTGCAAGTCTCGGGAGTTAGAGGAGTAGTAGAGGTCGGCTTAGCTCTCCTCTTTCGCGAGTTTTTTTCACTCGACGAACCTCCAGGGAACTGTTTTGCCTGCCTGCCTGCCTGCCTGCCGTCGCGTCGTTCCTCTGCGGCGGTTCCTATACTACTTCTCTTTCTTTCTTTTTCTTTCTTTCTTTTTCTTTTTCTTTTTCTTTTTTTTCCTCCTCGACCGAATTTAGAGCAGAGCATGTACGCGCGTTGCTCTGCCGGAGAGACGTAGTAGCTACTAAAAACAAAAAATACAACAAAAAAAATGGAGAAAACGGAATAGTACTCTCCGAGAGACGTTTTGGAAGCCTCCATATTACTCTTTTACTCGTTTGTTTGTTTCTTTTCATTTTTTTTGGGGGGGGGGTTGTTAAATATCTTACATGTTTAACTCATAGTATATTCATACTTTTATTAATATAATAAATAAAAAATATTCTATTATTATAGTTAACGTATATATATATATATATATGTTTTCCATAAGTATGGAAGAGGTCTTCTAATTATATAATAAAAAAGAAAAAAAAAGAAAAAGAACAAAATTCCAATTCATTTACTTTTTCGTACTTGATAGTAGACGGTGATTGCGATTGCTTAGGTGGAAAGGGTAATTTTCTTTTTCAATTTTCGACACTAAATTTTCTTCGTTGCCGTATCTCGATTTATCTATATCTATCTCTCTCTTTCTTTTCTATATACATATATATTATAATCTCGTTACTAATCGCATTGATAGCGAACTCGTAGTCGATCGTTATCGGAAAAAATATAAGCCAGAATCCCTGTACACTGTGAGGACACGATCAAATTCACAATCAGTCGGGCGTATATATCACTCTCCTCCTTCCTAATTTGTATACTCAATACGAATGAATGAGGAAAGAGAGAAGAGCCACCTCCTGACCAATCGTTTTTTTCTTTTTTTATTTTATTTTTTTTTGGGGGTGGGTTTTTTTTTGTTTTTTATTTTTTTATTTTTTTTTTTTTTCGTTATCTCTTACTCCTCTTCTCTCTTCCGCGTTTTATCCCCTGCCTGCCTCCTCCCCTCCTCCCCCTCCCCCCACTCACTCCCACTCTTCTCTTCTTCATCTACGGATCTGTGCTTTTTTTTTTATCTTTTTTTTTTTTTTTTTTTTTTTTTCTCGTGACAGTGTAATATCGGAAAAGTCCATTAGTTAGTGGCTGGTTACGAAGGCTACCCATAAAATGAGAAACGCGAACGGACGTCTGAATTCTTGAAAAATATCGTTCGTGTGGACAGGACAAAAAAAAAAAAAAAGAAAAAGAACAGAGAATAAAAAAAAGAACTAATTCGATATAACATATTGCATAAATATTATATTACTTCGTTTCTTCGAATTGATCGAACGCATATATATATATATTATTTATTAATTTAGTATACTATATGAAAAATATAATTAATCAATATGTATATAATGATATAATGCATGCATGTATGTAGAATTGGTACATTTTCGTATGTACATTGGTATACATTGAAAATAAAATTAAAAAAAAAATGTATTATTTATTAATTTCAAGTGAAATTAAGAAAAAGTAAAGTTAAATACAAACGAGATATGTTTCTCTTGCATTTTTACAATTTTTTTCTTTTATTTTATTATAATAAATATTATATTTATACTTTATTAATTTGGTATACTATGTATATGAGAAATATAATTAATCAATATGTATATGATACAATGCATGTATGTATGTAGAACTTGGTACACATTTACATTAAAATTATTATTTAATGAGATGATTATAGTCACGCATTTATATTTTCTTCAATTTTTACTATTTTCTTTTATTTTATTATAATAAATATTATATTTATACTTTATTCATATAGGAATACTATACGAGAAACATAATCAATTAATATTATTTAACAAAATTATAGTTATATAATACATTTATATATATTTTTCTTGAATTTTTTCAATTTTATTTCAATTTATTGTAACAAATATTATTATTAAGTTTATATAAAAAATTGTCTTTCTTTTTTTTTCAGTCCAAAGTTAGAAAAATAAAAATAGTTGGAGAAAAAAAATAATATCTTTTTATTTTCTTTCTTTCTTTCTTTCTTTTGTCGAGAACGCAATAATGCATATACCTGCATTCAAGATCATATTT
Organism: Polistes dominula; assembly: GCF_049000335.1. Lineage (NCBI taxonomy): Eukaryota > Metazoa > Arthropoda > Insecta > Hymenoptera > Vespidae > Polistes > Polistes dominula. The sequence goes on along the minus strand of NW_028300916.1, from coordinate 5,287,766 downwards.
TTTTTTCACAAGCGTGTACATGCACATGCATTATTGCACTTGCACAAAAATATGATCGTGAATATGTAGTTCCACCTTGAATCATACATCTTTTTCTCTAAAACATATTTTTTTCTTTCTTTTTTTATTTATTTATTTATTTATTTATTTATTTGCAGTCAAATATGTAACTTGTTATAGTAGTAGTAGTAACACAGACTCTGCAGACCATTTTCATTTTTATTTATTTTGTGTTTGTTCTAAATACCACAGAGAAATTAATCATTTATCGATCATGTTACTTTTAATATATATATATATATATATATATATATATATATTTTTCGTACGTAGATTTAGAAGATGCAACATAGATGCAAGATAAAAAGTGAATATAGATTTTTAGTAAAAAGAGACAAAAGAAAAAACAAATATAGTCCAACTACAAAATGTACATGCATTATTGGGCCTTGCTAAAAAAATATAACCATGAGTATATATATATGTAGTCTATCTTGAATGATTCAACCATTTTTCTACAATATTTTTCTATATATCAACGAAGAAATCATACGTCAAGTTAAAATAACGTAAAGCACCACAAAAACATCTTTCGTCAAAATATAAACTAATCATTTTTCAAATATATTTTGTTTTGTAAATAAAAAACTACTACAGGATTTGCTAAGTACAGACTTACAGTTGATAAGCAAGAAGTGTGAAAAGAATAATACAAAAAAATCAAAGTTAACTCAAGGAATTTACAAATTTGATTTGACTATATTTGCAGAGTGAGAGTTTAGAAGATTCTAAAGTTTAAGTATATAATATATTCCAGTATATATATGTAGATATATAGAACCTTTCTCGGCGCGTTAACACACCGAAATCAATAATAGTAATTACGTAGAAAGCTACGCACGTCGTGTGTCCGGTAATGACTCGTCGTCATAGTCATAGTCATAGTCGTAGTCGTAGTCGTAGTCGTAGTCGTCGTGGTCACTCGTGACTCGTGATTCCGTGTATAGAAAGAGGATAAAACGCGGATATACAAAGAGAGAGAGAGAGAGAGAGAAATAGAAAGAGATACTCGATTGCGAAAAAATTTTTTTCTAAATAAATACCAATACGTTCCCATTTAACTTATATAACGTATACATATATATATATATAATTATGTTATAAACCTTTTACTTTAAAGATCACTGATGAGTTTTGTATATTTTTTTGATCAGCTTATCCCTCTCTCTCTCTCTCTCTCTCTCAGAAAATATTATCAACTGCTATCTTGTACATTTTTTGCATTATCACCGATCAGTGCAACGAAGAAGAAGAAGACTAAAAGAAAAGAAAGAATAAGAGAGAGAGAGAGAGAGATAAATATACGGAAGAGAAGAGAATGTTGATTAAAAATCGATATATCGTTCTTTAGCAAGATATATATAAAAAAAAAACAACCACAAAAAGTAAAAAAGAAAAAAGGGGGTAACGAAAAAAAAGTATTGCTTATCATAGCATGCGTTAGCCGAACGGATGTTCCGAGTTTGCGTTCGAGTTGATTATAGTTGATCGAACGAACGAACGAACGAACGAACGAATGAACGAACGGTGTGGTACCTGCTACACCAGATCGGTATGGTTGGTGGTACCGATGAGTTACGTGAACCAGGAAACTTCTATCTTTCTCTTTCTCTCTTACACATAGCTGCCCATGCAAGATGAGGAGTAGAAAGAGTAGCAAGAGAAGGATGAGAAAGACGAGGATGAGGAAGAAGAGGAGGAAGAGGAGGAGGAGGAGGAGGAGGAAAGGGGTGCATTAGAGGAAGGGACTGGCCTCATCGGGCATCGGCATCGTCGCTTTTTATGATCCTTCTCATAGACAGGATGCAAGACAGCCCTCCTTCACCCCAACCCGAACCCCCTCCCTTTTCCTCTCCTCAATCCAGAAGCCACCTTTTCTTCCACCACCTTCTTCTTCACCCTTACCTCTTACTTTGCCGATGTAATTTAGATCAGTAACTGAGATCATCGGACTTGATTTATTTTTCTAATTCATTCGAATTCTAGTCAATTATATCGACAGGATGGATGGTTTTGGTGATCATTTTATAAGAGTTTAATTTTATATCGTTATGATTGAAAATCTTGTTACAGATATTATCGCGAATCTATGAAATATTAGAATTGTTATATACTTTTTCTAGCTATTATATGGAATAATGACAAATGTGATATTTCAGTAAAACATAGGGTTATTATATAAATGACAGGCATTTAACAAATAATACTAATGTTATTCTGAATAAATAAATATTAAATATGTGTAATATAATTTATATAATAATAATAATAAATATAAATATATAAATAATAAAAAATAAAAATACGAGTGCTATTCCAAAAAGAAAAAATAAATATTAAATATATAATATTATATATTATATAATAATAATAAATAAATATACAAATATTATTCCGAAAAAATAATGAGTTTAAGTATTTCATACATTACCGGTTTCTCATTCTAGAAAATGTGTGAAATATAAATACATTTCATAGATTGCCGACTAGTTTTTGGGCATTCTATAGAATGCCAGATTCCAACACATACATACATATATATATATATATATATATATATATATATATATATATATATATATTTTATAGATCAGACGTAATCTGTATGCACGTATGTAATCGATTCTATAGAATATTCGAATGGGAGAGGATTCAACGATAAAAATATTTACGGGTACGTGTGTCACGGGCGTATAATTTTTCTGAGTACGAACGTAAATCAGATTTTTATCAAATACTGTAGTATATATCTTATATCTTCTCTCTCTCTCTCTCTTTCTTTCTTTCTTTCTTTTTTTTTTCTCTTTATCTCGTCATCTTCACATTTTTAATCCTCCATACTTAAGAACTGTACTCTAGGAAACGATGTTGTCGCCTAAGAAATCAAGCGCTACTACCTTACGCGCATGAATATTAATATAAACTTTTTTTAACATGCTTCTTATTATAGCAATCTCAAGGAAGAAACTTAATTGACGTTTTAACTCGACATTATTATCGGCGTTCTCGTCTAGGATGTGTGAATCATCATTGTGAAGAATTTTTTCTTCCATCTTTTTTTTTTGAGAATAAATCGTATTTAAAAAGAAATCAATTAAGAAACGACACACAAAAAAAACCCCGAAAAAACAAAATTTGAATCGATCAAGAATAATTAGAAATATTAATTAATATTAATTATTACAATTAATAATAAATAAATAATAAGAAAAGCATAAACAAATGGTCTTTGCGATTTGATGCGACCAAACGGGGATTCATCGTTGAAGAAATTAGAGACAGAGAGAGAGAGAGAGAAGGAGGAGGAATAATCAACAAAAAAAAGAAAAAAGGAAAAACAATCGAAGAAGAATATAAAAATAGATATAAATAGACAAAATAGGAAATACAGAAATAGGATTACATGGGACTGTAGAAAATAGTTCTCGTTTGTTCGCATTGAATATAGGACGCAACAACTCCTTCCTAGATGGTTGTTGTTGTTGCGCTTTGCAAATCTCATCTAACGGGTGGTGTGCATAAATCGTTTATACAAATTCATCGAGGAAAGGGCGGGAAAGCCCGGGTTCATTAAAACGCCTGTCAGTCACTTTAGCCAAGCGTTCGAAAACCGGTTCGAAGGAGGAGAACTTGAAAACAGGGACGAGGGACGACGGGGGCAGGCAGGCACTTTTTGCAGCAACGCCGAGAACAGAGCAACACTGCAATAACAAACCAACAGCAATAACAACAGCAATAGCAAAATAGCAAAATAGCAAACAGCAATAGCAACAGAATAGTGGCAATGGCATCAGCAACTGCAACACAACCACCCATCCTGCTCCCTTTCTCTCTCTCTCTCTCTCTCTCTCTTTCTCTCTCTTTCTTTCTCAAAGGCGTAACGGAAGCCGCAATAGCCGCACGGATTCTCGTTTTCGCGTTTCTTCTTGTTCTTCTTCTTCTTTCACCTTCTCTTCATCCTTCCTCCTCTCCCTCCCTCTCTCTCTCTCTCTCTCTTTCTTTGCTTCTTTTGCTCTCCTCCTACTCTTTTTTCATCTTTTTTTTTTTTTTATCTCGTTGCTTCTCTTTCCGGCTCGCAAGCTCCTACAAACACAGAAAATGTTCATGCATATATATGTATATGTATATGTATATGCAAAGATACACGTTGGTATATATATATGTATATATATGTATATACGCATCGACGGGCGTATATAGTTCCGACCGCTCTCTGATAAAATCCCACAAAAATCGAGAAGCCGTTAGCTCGGACTAGCTATGCTAACCAAGAGAGAAAAAGAGAAAGAGAGAGAGAGAGAAAGAGAGAGAAAGAGAGAGGAAGGTGGGACTCGCCCGTTCGATATAGATTCAGAGTACGGCCTTTATACAGGGTGTACTCGGATAAGGACTTCTTCAATGCCGTTCGATCGATCGACACGCGCGCGCGCTCACGCTCACGCGCGCTCACGCGAGCTCGTGCTTGTACTCCTCGTGCTCCTACGAATATATATCGGTCTTCGATAAAACCAATCCTTTCTTTTTTCCACGAGTTTGCACTCAAGATTTACTTATAAGCCACGCTCCGATGAAAAGTTTTCATTTTTTTTTTCTTACTTTCTTTCTTTGCCTTATTTTTTGTTTTCTTCTTCTACTTCTTCTTCTTCTTCTTCTTCTTCTTCTTCTTTTGTAGAAATACATTCTCTGTGTGACATCTTTTTTTTTATATCACTAATTTATATATGTATATGTATATTAGGGTGTTTTGAACACGCATTGGTTTATGGTTTGATTCATAAAATGCTGATTTAATATAATATTAAACTATTCTCCACCCCCATCCCCCCAATGCTTCAAATGAATGTTCACTAATAATTTCGCGTATAATTGAAATTAGATATAAATTAACATTGTTAATTTTACGTTTATTATATACATACCAAATTAGAGTATAGTTTCGTTCAATGATCATAAATAAATTTCAGGGTTAAACTATGTCCATTTGCAACCGTGACCAGGGGCACGATAGTTTTTGTAATAAATTATAACAACATAATGAAATAATATATCGCAATTAAACATGGAATATATAAAAATAATAATATACAGGATGAAAAATGTAAAAAATCAAAGTTACTTATGTCATATGTAAATTTGAAAAAGAAAAAAAAACAAAAACACGTGCGACGTGAAATCAATTGAAATAATTGTAATTGTAATACAGTGCCTATCTATGAAAACTTACAGAATCCAAAAACTTAGATAAACTTTAATTAATTAATTCTTTAATTGGTGATAAAAAAATACCAAATAATCGCGATTAAAACTGTAGAGGATATTTTTACTACAGTCACGTGTTACTGTAGTTTTATTATAAAACGTTGATTTATTTACTGTAATTCTAAACTATTTAATGCAGTCAAATTAATCTGAAAATAAAACCTGTAAAGTGAATAAATTGAAATAATTACATTGTAATACTGTACTATTAAAAACTTGCAGAATCTGAAAACTTAGATAACCTCTAAATAATAAATTCTTTAATTGGTAATAAAAATAACAAATAATCGCGTTTTAAACAGTATAGGATATTTTTACAACAGTCATGTGTTACTGTAGTTTTATTATAAAACGTTGATTTACTGTAATTCTAAACTATTTAATGCAGTTAAATTAATCTGAAAATAAAACCTGTTAAGTGAATAAATAGAAATAATTAAATTGTAATACTGTACTATTAAAAACTTACAGAAAATAGAAACTAAGATAACATCTAAATAATAAATTCTTAAATTAGCAATTAAAAAGAAACAAAATAATCGCGATAAAAACTATCCTAAATAATATATATTGACAATACAAATTACACAAAATAAAAAAGACATTCATTAAGATCGGTTGAATGAGTTTCAAAATTATTAATGGACAAACATTGTAACACTGACATGTTTTCCTATTTATACAAATAAATCTATTTACAAAATGCATATGTAAATATTAATAGATTATTATTTTTATCTTGTATAATATTATCTGAAGTAAAAAAAAAAAAAAAAAGAAAAAGAATTTTAATTTATGAAATAATTCATTATTAAAATCACATGATATTTATCATCTACCCGGTATATCTTGTAAATTTCGAATTGATTTGTATTCGTGAAGGGGATATTAATATCATCAGAAAAGTTCGTAAAAGATTTTAAGAAACAGAGAGAAAGACATTAAAAGGATGGACCAAAATTTAGGAATGTAGGACAAGTTAATATTGTCTCGAGGAAGGAACGACATTTTAATCGTAAGAGAATCGGATCATCGGTCTAAGAGATACCGTTACGAGTGGTTAAGCTCGCACAGAAGGCGATGCTCGGTCGAACCGATATTCTGGTTTTCAGAATGGATATCCTGCTCACTCGAACCTTCCAACGATAATTCTTATTATTAGTAGTGATATCGCTAGAATTATATCCAACTAGAGTAGTACATCCTATATTACCAGTTTCTTAACACACGATCTACTACGTTCATTTATTTATTTACATATTTATTTTACCATCTACTTTTTTATTTTTATTTTTATTATTATTATTATTATTATTATTATAAAATATGTATATTAAATATATATTAATTTAATATATAATATTTTTTAATATTATATTATTAAATATATTTATATATATATAATATATATTAATTTAATATATAATATTTTTTAATATTATATTATTAAATATATTTATATATATTATACTTAAATTAGTTAGCTCATTGCCACAATTACCAACACATATTACATACAATATAATTATATACAATAAAATTAGAAAAATTTTCTAAAAACAAATATTATAAAAATCAATATTATTATATTAAAATTCTAATATTATAAATATATTATTATAAAAATCAATGAAATAAAAATTTCTAATTATTATATTTCAATTAGTTAATCCATTGCTACAATTATCAACACACATTATTATTATACAAAAAATCAATCGAATAAAATTTCTAATGATAAGATCTGAAGAAAAAAAAAAAAGAAGAAAAATATCTTGATAACCAGTTAGTGTAAAATTTTTGTAAAAAAAAAAAAATATTAATCGATACGTTTCTCGATCGATTAAGCTTTTACATTGGTACAATGTCGATAAAACGATTTTTACTTACAGAAACATAACCGGACGTACAGAGACTCTCTCTCTCTCTCTCTCTCTTTCTCTCTGTAGACACACCTTCTATATTTAACGGCATAGAAAAAAAAAAAAAAAGAAAAATAATACAAGTGTATCGGTTCGAATCTGCGAACGAACGAACATCGATCGGTAATGCTTCTTCTTTCCGCATGAATTCCGTACGTATCGGCTTTCGATCGCAAACTAGCGTGTCCTCTCTTCGTTTTTCCCTCTCGATTCAAATAGCAACGATCGAAGATCATATTTTTTATGCGTCGCTAAACTCATCTTACGAAGGTGTAAAAGATACTACGATAACTTCATATATATATATATATATATATACAAAAAACACTTTTATATATATATATATGTGTATAATATCACAAATAAAAAAGAAATACACAATATATAATAATTATTATTTACACATTGGTGTATAATTGATATTAGTATATAAAATAAATATTAAAATTAATTTATATACATGTGTGCTAATATAATTTTATATACGTGATTTGAAAGGGAAAATTTAAAAAAAAAAAAGAAACAATAAATAAATTTATCAATTATTTCACATTAACATTATTTTCAACTAAATTCAAATGAACTAGTTTTATAACTGTAAATAATATTAAAAAAAAAACAAAAATATTAAAAATTAAATTAGATTAGAGCAGTCATTTTGACTGCTTTTGGACAATACAAGTATATATACAAAGTCTTGGGCAATCTAGTGTTAATAAAATTAAGAAGGATTTATTTCATCGATAATGTTATACATATATATAAATTAATAAATAATATAATATGAATGACAAAAATTGATACTGTAAAACTTACTTCTGTAAATCCTAAACAGGAATATAAATAAACTATATACATTTACATACATATTACAAATAACAAATAAAATCATATTCATATAATAATTAATTAAACAAATTATAATGTATGATTGAAACAAATATAATATTATATTTAAAAAAGAAAATATAAAGTAAAGTAAAGTAATATTATTTTCTAATTTACATCTAGTACGTGTACGTGTATAAGATGTGAAATTAACGAAGTTAGCTTAAAGTAGAATGCACGTAGAATGAAAAGTTGTTCCATCGAAGATAGAAAAGAAAGAGACAGAGACAGAGACAGAGAGAGAGAGAGAGATAGAGAGAGAGATGGTTTGAAGGAGGACCGAAGAGAGGACCGAAGAGAGGACCGAAGAGAGGACCGAAAGAGGGTAGAAAGAGGGCGGAAAGAGAAATGAAAGAGAGAGAGAGAGAGAGAAAGAGAGGTTCGAGAGAAAAGATATTCTTGGCAACGACTACGATGCAACAACTGTCCCCATCCGTCATCTCTCTGCGAAGAACAGGCAAGAGGAGGAGGAGGAGGAGGAGGAGGAGGAGGAGGATGAGGAATAGGAGGATGCCCAGGGCCACTTGGTTCTCTCGAACGGACTGAAGAGAAACGGGAAAATGCTCGTAATCGTTGAGATCTACAGCTAACGACAACGACGACGACGACGAAGACGACGAAGACGACGACGAAGACGACGAAGAAGATCGTCGTCGTTGGAAACATCCAGACGGGCGAGTTGCTACCGAATCATTAGAACGCGTCTCGCCAACAAAATTTTCCTCCGAGTTCTCAAAAGAGAAAGAGAGAGAGAGAAAGAGTAGAAACACACGCACACACGCACAGAGACAGAGAGAGGACGAATATTTTTCCTCTCGCTATTTCCAACGCTTCCGGCGATGAGATTCATGAACACATTTTTCTCTTTTTCTCTGTTTTTTCTCTTTCTTTTCTTTTTCTTTTCTTTTAGTTTTTTTTTTTTTCTTTTATTTTATTGTATTTTTTCTTATTCTACTGAAGAAGGAGCAAAAAAAAAACCATCGAAATGCGAATTGAAAGAAAGATATCATCGTAGTTTTGATCATAGAAACGAAGAAAGGATATTATGGTCCAACAAGTGGTTCGAATATACCAGAAAGAAAGAGAGAGTGAAAGAGAGAGAGAGAGAGAGAGAGAGAGAGAAAGATTAGAGAGATATGAAATTGTGTGTTGGCAAATTAAAGTCCCACGAGTAGGAAATGCTAGAGAAAATTACTTAGGGACGTTGAAAACAACGTTTAACAGACACTCGTTAAACTTCTACGAGTATAGGAAAGATAAGTAAGTTCAGAGGTAGGTAGATAGGTTAGTAATAGTTTGAACTAGTCCAAATAGTATATACAGTAGCTGTAAAACGAACTATCCTGGCAAAATTCATGAGATACTCTCTTTATCCTATATTCCTGTATACACAGGATGAAACAGAGAAGGAGGGTGAGATTGAAGCGTGCGTATTTACAGCATAGTACTGTATCTTTTTTTAGGTTAGGGTTGTGTCCAATTTGTGAACCGCTGACTATGAATTTCATACGCGATTTAGAGTTATATTAATTATAATATAACATCGAATTGTGTTAACTTTTTAAAGAAGTCATGTTAAACATAATTTTTAACAAAAATTAATTCTTTTTTCATTTTGTTTTGTTTTTTTTTATAGATTGAACGCATAGTTTTGCAAAAAATGTAATTGCAAACATTTGAACGATAAATTTTTCATTTTATTTCACGAAATCGTTAACATTGAATAAATTTTTATCGAGAGATGATTTTTGACAATTTGTTCCCCTTTCAAAAAAGAAAAACACATAATAAAATGGACGAAACTGTAAACTTTTTTAATCTAAATTATTCTTTAAATCATTTCTTAGATAATTAAGACTACAAATACAGTGAACAACTGCAGATATTAACAATTAACAAAATATTATAAATATTTCCAATACATCAACTACGAACATGAAACATAAGTTTTCTCAACAACTATCTTTAGAATTAATATATATGGTATATATATATATATATATATATATATATATATATACAGTTAGAAACAATTTGTCTTATTTTATTGGGTTGTTCAAAAAGTAACATCATTTTTTCCTAATACAATAAACACATTAGTTAATTCAAACCGACAAATAACAACACGTGAGATCGATGACAGCTTAAATTTATCAAATTTAATTATTTATGCCCAATTAAAAGACCTACGTTTAACATCGAAGTGAAAATTGTCTTGATTTGAACAAAATAAAAACAAAATAACTTTTCAAACAAGCCAATAAATATGACTGAAGGTTGAAGACCAGAATGGTTGAATAACTACATTGTGGTCTAGTTCATAATAGACCAATAATTCATGAAGAATGGGTTACAAAAGATAAAATGAAAAGTAAAAAGAAAATACTAAAAAAGAAAAAGAAAAAAGGAAGATATAGGAGATAAGATCGAATGGATCTTTTGCAACTCGTAAAACGTCCGTGTCCCTTTGGAGTACATTGGCATGTGTTCGATCTACGAAGGCCGAATGAAGTAGTCCCGACGTATATATGTATTCGATGAAGAGATGAACTTCTTCGAGATCTATATAACCAAGAGTAAAAGAGTAAAAGAGTAAAAGAGTAAAAGAGTAAGAGAGAGAGAGAAAGAGAAGGGTAACCGCAAAGACGGGCGTGTCAGTGCTTGGTATAGCAAGCGGTATAGCAAGCGGGATATAGCAAGCGGGATATAGCAAGCGGGATAGCAGCAAGCCGGTTAAACGAGCACACACTGTAAAGAAACGCCGATGAGAAACCGATGATCGTTCATCTCGATGCGTACACGTGACGCATCCGTCGCGTAAACTCTCCTTGCGTGCCTACGTGATCGATGAAGAAAGAAGGAAGGGGTAGGGGTAGGGGTAAGTGGAGAAAGAGGGAGAAGGACTAAAGAAGATCTAATGAAAGAAAAAGAGAGGAAAAAGGGAGAAAACGATATTATCCCAACGTTTTTATGACAGAATTGCTGGCACTCCATATACACACGCATCGACGACTTTGCGAATTGAGACAGCGTTATGCTGACAACCGGAAAGAGAGGATCTTCAAACGAGAGAGAAACAGAAAGAGAAAGAGAAAGAGAAAAAAAAAGTCTGTAACTTACGTTACAGAGACAGTTTTAACATACGTTAAATCTCCTTCGATCACTTTCGATACGATCTATGACATGTCTCATTTATATACGTAATTTTTTTTTCATTAATGAATAATCTCCTTCTTTTTTTATTATTATTATTATTATTATTATTATTATTATTATTATTATTATTATTATAATGGATTTTTATTTATTCATCGAAGATATATATATGTTTTTTCTTGTTTTAAATAAGATTCCTCGTCATAATGTTCATTCGTTTTTGAGGATATACTTTGTTTTTTGCCGCGAAAAGAGAACAAATGACGAGAGTGAATTTTTTTGTGATGCGTGCGCACAACCGACATGAAATAAATTAACTTTGTATAGTTAGTCGATAAAATTTTCCATAAAGAATTTAGCGAGAACCGATACCTATATTAAGAGATATTTATTATTGTATTTCTGTATACATTATACGTGTTTTATATTTTTAATACATTTCAATATCCAAGAAGTTCACATATTCGTTTCATTTTATTCGATCGTTCGAGTTTTGCTGGAATTTTTTCTAATTACCTGCTATTTCGATAAAATTCAAGTAAATTGATTATTCAATATTATATTGAAGAAGATATTATTTTTCTTGGTTAAAATGATGATTATTAAAAGCATAGTTTATTTTTTAAGAAGAAGAATAATTAATAAACGATTAAATGTCAGTTTCAATTGAAACAGGTGACGACAAGTTGGCTTAAAAAAATGAAAAATCGTACTTTGTCCGATGGTCTCATCTCATATTTTCAATTCACGCTAGCCGACGGCGTGACGGGGCATACATAAATAATATACATACTTACACACACACACACACACACTCTACCATCATACACACATCGTTACGATAAATCGAAAGAATGGTCAGGGTTCTGACCAAACGCGTTTTTACTTCATTTATTTTTCCTAACTCGTCACTAAAGTCACATATACATACATGTATACACATTTCAATCGTATTGGCTCGTAACAACCTTAATTGGCAAAAAGTTTATCCAAATGATACTCACATATCATAACGAATGAAAAGTATGAAAACCAAACGTTATAGAATAAACAAAGAGAAAATAATAGAAAGGAAAAATCATATATATTCATATTTCTATTGAAAAGAACCCATTGTAACACTGTGAGATATGTATTATGTATATATAAGTATAAATAATACAATAGAAAAGTAATGATAACTCAAAACAAATATACATATTAATATATAAACAAAATAAAAAAATAATAATAATATTATACAAAAGACGATGGAAGAATATAGAAACCAAAAAACCAAAAACAAAAAAGGAACAATTTTTGTTCGTATTTTTTGAAATTAATAATGAAACAAAAATCCCATATAGAAACAGGTTGAATCTAGGAAACAAGGGGTGTAGGTAGTTAGGGTAGGTATATGGGTGGTAAGAGCGAGTGAGAGAATTCCCCCTGCCCCTGGAAATTTCTCCCCTTTCCTAACCTCTCCCCTCTACACTAACTTTCCATCGATACCATCCCAACTTCTCGCGTTTCGTCCCTTTCCCGCGCAAAATAGCAACGAGCAATGCGAGATACACGTTCACCCTGCTACCGGACGTTTAAACTGGGATAGCTACTAATTACAACCGTTACACCGCTAGTTAGTAAAGGAAAAAGGATCGACGAGCTGCCCCCTTGGTATAAACCGCCTTTTTAAAGAGAGAGAGAGAGAGAGAGAGAGAATAAGAGAGAGAGAGAGTAAGAGAGACACATAGACAGAAAGATAGGACACGAATGTTCGCGTCGTGTTCCGTGAGTGGTGGTTAAACGTGTATGCGTGTTCATATACGAGGATTACGTGGAAAGGGAGCAGGAAAAATTCAGTCAGGAGAATGGCCTCGCACGACACCGAGTAATCGTTTGCTGGATTACATGGGGGGAATCCGAAGAGTGGAAGGAGATGAGGAGGAGGAGGAGGAGGAGGTGGAGGAAACTCTCTCTCTCTCTCTCTATACATATATATATATGTATATCTTTTTTCTTTTTTAGCTAGGTCCAGTAACTACTCGTCTATCCTCTCTCTCTCTCTTTTCCTCCAAGTGTCGTGTCGTGTTTTTTGTTCTTATTTTCTTGTTCTTTTTCTTGTTGGTTCTCTCACTCTGTAAGGATTTTTTCATGACAGAGGACAGATCGGTTTTCTTGGCGAGTTCTCGCGTCGATCTTGTGCTCGCGCGTGCATGCCTCAACAGCGAACGATGGTTAATGAACTCAGCGTAATTTCAAGCTCGGCCATTGGCGAGCAAGCGAATAAGCGAACGAACCAACGAATGAACGAATGAACGAACGAACGAACGAACGAACGAACGAACCAAGCGAACGAGAAAACTCGGCTGACTGGCTCTACATGCCCGCCGGCCCGAACACCCGAGCCCGCGGGATGTCCTTGCAAGGATGCTAACCATTATCCGGACCGATGATTTACGAGCAAACGCAAAGACCATTCGCGATTTTACCAAGCTCTTGTTTTTTTCTTTTTTCTTTTTTCTTTTTTTTGTATCTACCTACCCATCTTCATTTTCTTCTTTTTTCTTTTTTCTTTTTTGTTTGTTTGTTTTCTCTTCTAATTTTTCTAAAAAAAAATTTCTTCGATAATTACGATCGATTATATTTCAAGGATAACGTTATACTTAAGGGTTATCCTTTAAAAACTATTTCCAAACTCAAGTAATTTTTTTATTTTAACACATCTTGTGCTTGGGCATTTGTTTTTTTTTTTTTTTTTATTATATCAAAATCAAAATAGTTGCTTAACAATATCGTAGAAGAATAATTATTGAAATTTTGTAAAAGTTATGATTTTACTTTGTTTCAATCGAAGTATTTTAATATAGTTTTGAACTTATTGTATTAATTGTACGAGAATGTATTATAGTTTAGGTAGCATGTCATAATGACGTGTATCATGACACGCAATAGGTGCAAAGTAGTATTTAAAACACGTTGAAAATAAAAATATATTATTATGTATACTTGTACAAATATATAATTATATACACTAGATGAGAAAAAAGTTTCCATGGTGAACGAATAGTTTTTATACTTGTTCTTTTATAATGGGATACCAAAGAGTCCCTTTACAAAAGTCATAGAAAAAAGAATCACATTGATTTTTATATTAATAAAACCACAAACTTAGAAATCTTATAAAAAAATACATATGCGATTGATCAATTTGTTGATTTTTTATTTATTAAAATGTAGATTATTTTGTAAATTTTATTTACAAAATGTTTCATTATTGTGTTTGCGTTTTGCAAAGATCTTTTATCATGTGTCTTGCTATATTAATAATATCCTAAAATTGATTAAAATAAAAACGCGTAATAATAATAATAATAATAATAATAATAATAATAGTAATAATAATAATAAAAGTTTCGTTAGGTGTTAGAAGTAAATTTTAATCAGATTTACATAGAGAAAGAACCATCTGTGATAATTGATTAATGTGTTGTCCTGGACCCCTTCTCCTTTTCATTAAAATAACAAGATCGTAGAATACAGTAAACAGGAGAAAGATATATATATCTATAAAAAAAGAAAAAAAAAGAAAAGGAGTTAAGAATATTTGAAAATTGTAAACAAAAGTTTCATTTTTCATTTCACGCATAAACGAAACAAAAAGAAAAGAAAAGAAAAGAACAACAAATATTGTGTATGAGTTGTACAAGAAATATTAACACATCTTACTCGTGAGGCGACTAAAAAGTCGTTTATTTATTTATTATATATTTTATTATTATTATTTTATATATATATATATATATATATATTTACTTACTACCAAAATTACTTTCTTCTCAACCCAATATTTTGATTAGAATACTATAAACTAAAAAAAATGGAAAAAACAAATATTTCATTTATCCAACACATATGATTCAACATTTTACACAAATACATAATACACGTTAAATATTTTTTTGATTTTCAACTTATTCTTAAATACTATGTTGCACCTATTGCGTGTTACGATAAACGTCGTCGTAATAGCATGTTACCTTTTCTACATACACACATATGTACATAATACATCATCAATAGATACTACAAGACACACGTTGAACTAAAAGTTGAATTATAGTAGATGAATAATAAGAAACCTTCCTTACGTACGTCTTTTTGTGGCGAAAGGCGTTAGTTTTCGATTGGCAACGACTAGCGGTTTCAAAACAAAACGGACGAATAGACGAATAGTAGAGTTAGAAGAGGATAGTCTTCTGTAACTTATGTTAGATCAACTGCACATGCTTTCTTCCGCCTAGTTCTTCGTGACTATATCTTATTGCCTAAGGGCTTATACGTTAGTCCCTGACTTTGGCCGAGCTAAACCATTTCTCTCTCTCTCTCTCTCTCTCTCTATCTCTCTCTCTCTCTCTTTCTCTTTATATACAGTGAATGTAGAAAGTATTCGTACACCGATCAATTTGAAATAAAATATTATAAAAATTGTACTTTATTAACTTAATTTAAATATATTAGATTGTCCCCAAAAATATCTACCTTTTTTTTTTTTTGATAATAACTTGAACAATACGCGTAATATATTTTTGATTTATTTGTATTTTACGTTATTTTACTAAAAAAAAAAAATATCGATTCTACTTTATCTTATCTTTTAATATATTTTAAATTATTCAATAGACAAAATATTGTACCTGTTAAATTACTAAAAAAGAGAGAAACTTTTGGGACAACTTAATATAATATACAGGGTGATATTCTTGTAACGGAGAAATATCATATATATATATATATATTAGAAAATTATCAATAAAAGTTGTTGAATTAATGAAACATCTTTTGAGAAGTGTCTTTACGTAGTCTACACATTGGCGGTGTTGTTGCGTTCTAACGCGTGCCAAGTAACTAAATTCACGACTCCGAGGTGCCAACGACCCTAACGTCGTTTATAATACCTACTCTTTCTCTCTCTCTCTCTCTCTCTCTCTTTCTCTTTCTCTCTCTCCTCTCGTTCTATATCCAAAGCGTTGGAAGCCGAGTTTTGCTCCATTCGCAACACGCTTGTGCTTCTGCATACCGTGCTATCGTTGGCTACACGAGTATGTACGTATTCTTGTAGGGAGATCAAGTATAAGAGAAAGAGAGAGAAGGAAAGATAAATGGATAAAGAAAAATAAAAAGAAAAGAGAAAAAAGAAAAAAGTAAAAAATAAAAAGAGAAAGATAGATAGAAAGGATCGTTCTCCCTGTACGAAGCAAAGAAAGACAAGGCTGACCAGCACGATCCTACCCAGGTACCTGTCTGTTTATTGGTGTACCTGTAACAACTATGTATACACATATATATATATGTGTGTGTATAGCACGTATTCGCGACTACTATCTAGGATCTAGATGATGGCAGTGAGCTTGACCGAGTGGCGCTTCGCGAGGCCGGCCGACGCCCTTCCTCTTTTTCTCTTCCTCTTTCTTACATTTCCTATCTCATCCCTCTCTCTCTCTCTCTCTCTATTTCTCTCTCTTTCTCTCTTTTTCTATTTTTCTTTATCTCTTTTTATACATATTTTTGTTGTTGGCATCTTTTCTATATTTCTCTATACTTTTTTTCCTATCTTTTCCTATCTTTTGTTATTTCTTTTCTCCCCACCGTGTTTAAGAATTTTTTTGAGTTATTCACATTTATAAACGAATACCAACACACCTTTCGTATTTTCCTTACGTCTACATACTTCTGCTACTGCTGCTGCTTCTACTTCTACTTCTGCTGCTGTTGCAGTTGGTTGAATATCTTTTTGCGAGATACAGTGGGTGTAGAAAGTATTTCTACACTGATCAATTGTTATAAATAAAATGAATAAGAAGAAAACATTGGAATTCGCACATAATAATATTAAAAGATCAATGAAGTAGTCTAGAATCGAGTTATTTTTACAGACAACAGTAAATTTTATGTTTTTGGATACGATGGACACTGTAACAATGTATGGAGGAAAAAAAATGTAGAGTCTGAAACCAGAAAACTTGCGACTCACAGTGAAAGATGGTGGAGGTTCTGTACATACATATTTTGAGTTGAGAAATAAATGATTGCAGATATTGTCGAAAAGTGGTCTTTTCAAAATCAGCAATGAACTTAGTTATCAACCCAGTTTGTAGCAATCATATTTGAAATGAGTCAAATTTGCAACCAAACACTACGAGATATCTCAACCCATTGATTTTAGGTTCAAAATCAACATATATTTTTTTAAAAGTAATATATTTAAGTTTCATATATATATTTTGAGTTGAGAAATAAATGATAGCAGATTTTGTCGATAGGTGGCCTTTTTAAAATCAGCAATGAACTTAGTTATCAACCCGGTTTGTAACAAACAAATTTGAAACAAGTCAAATTTGCAAACAAACACTACGAGATATCTGAACCATTTGATTATGGGTTAAATATCAACATATATTTTTATGTATATGTGTATGTAGGAAAAAAATGTGAAATGGGTTTAGATGGGTTTTAATACGTAGATCTAGTGTTAACGGAAGTACATCCGGTTAGGCGTGGTCCAGGTATCACGCATTTCGAGGGAAGCTGGCGAACCGATCTCTCGATCTATCGATCGCTTTCTCATTTTCTTAACGCGAGCTAGTTATGAATTCTCTCTCTCTTTCTCTCTCCTCTCTCCCTCTCTCTGTCTTTCTCTCTCGTACGATAATCGTAAGCACCTGGTACGCCTGAAGCTACAATTAGTCGAACGAGAGCTTTGCGCTGTTGTAATTAAAGCGAGATCGGTCAAGTTCTAGTAAACGCCCATCCTTGTATCCACGATGGGAGTTATCCTATTCGTCTTAGAAATTTGAACACGCGAAACGCCGATTACCAGATAAATCTTCAAATCTTAAATAATACCTTTTTGCTAAATTATTCGCATAGATAAAGAGAAATACGTTCAAATAGAAAACGCTAAATCTCACTTATAGGTATAATGTATAAAATTTCATGTTCTTTTTTTTTTGTTTTTTCTTTTTTGTTTTTTCTTTTTTTTTCCATTAAACGAAAGATAATACAACGATTGTATCACGTGAAATATCATTAATACTATGATACATTGATTTAATTTTAAAGTAAATAAATTTATCGTAATATTATATTTATTTATAAAAAAAAAAGAAATACATTTTTTCATCTATTCGATCGAAAATAATAATAGCATAAATTTGATTTAATATATATATATATATATATATATATATATATATATATATATATATAAATAAAATTTATCTTATTATTATTTATAATATTATATTATTAAAAAGAAATAAGATAAATTGTAAACCACAATTCTACGTTTGTTAAACTCGTACAAATTTATAATTAGCCACAATCTAACATTTGTTTACATTTATTAATATTATCATATTTCATATTTATAACATTTACTTTTTTTTTTTAAGTAAAATTAATTTATTAATTATTTTCTTACTTCTTTTTTTATAAATTTAATTATTCTAAGGATATCATATTATATTTAAATCAACTAAGAGTAGTTATTAACTCCTCAATTATCTTCTAAACAAAATTTATGTATATCATTTTTCATTATATTAAAATAAAACAACACATATTTTTAGTAGTATAATACATATATAATCTCTATTCCTAAATTTTCTATTATTCTAATCACTTAATTATATATGCTAACGATTACATATTACATTTGTATTAAATGTTACAGATTAAATCAGAAAATGTTATGAAACGTAATCATTATGGTTAACTTTATAATATTGGTACTGACACGCGCGTTACAACGAAATTATTAGGATTGCAATTAGAAATGGTCTCGAGTATTATATGTATATATATATATATACATGAATATGAAGGTAAGGTTCAAGGATAGGTCGGAATAGTATATACATATATATATATATGTATAGAAGAGAAATAAACGTAGATATGAGAGAGAGAGAGAGAGAGAGGGTGAGGAAAAAGAGGGAAAAGGAGAGGAGAGGAGTGGAGAGGAGAGGAGGGATCGCTTAATTCGCGCGGCTAACTCGGATATGTAAATTTAATAACGGCAATTCGCGCGTGTGTGGGTGTACACCTCGCGCGCAGGACAGTTTACATGCATTGCCTGTGCATTATGCATGCGTATTGTGTACACCTGTTGCCTCAAATCATGGTTCGCCTCTCGCGGAAACCTAATGCCGCATAATTGCGCTTTGAACGAAACGCGAGCCAACGACAAAAGCGAATGAAACAAGAAGAAGAAGAAGAAGAAGAAGAAAAAACAAACAAAAGTTGAGAAAGAGTAGAAGCGTGGAATGAGGGTTGAAAGTTTGGGGTGGTGGTGTGGTGGTTGGTGGTGATGGTTGTGGTGGTGGTATTGTAGTAGGAGGATAGGATTTGATATTATCCAAAGTAAATGCTACTCATTTTCCATGTACGTTCATTCTGAATCCATGAAAAAATGTGTTTTTACTTTAACGTAATAGAAAATTAGAAATTTTGTTTAAAATATATTTGTGGGGTTGACAATTCTTTGTTAATTCAAATATAATATGTAATCGTTAAAATAATATCAAATTTATATTATTAATAAATGTACCAGTATAGAGATTATTATAATATAAAATTTAGGAGAGTAGAGATTATATACAACCAAAAAAAAGCGTATTTTACTTTAACGTAATACAAAATTATAAATTTTGTTTGACAGATGTTTGAGGAATCGTTTGACTTCGTGGTTACGATATTTTTATTTAAAAAAAAAACAACAACAACTCCGTAATTGGAGATTCATATCTTGAAAATGAAAAATACAATTTTATTGTTATTTTATTAATAAACTAATATTGATTTTTTTAAAACCCATTATGCTTTTTTTCTTTTCTTGATAAAACAATTCTTAGTGTACAATACTGTATAATACAGTAGAGATAGATATAAATAATGTCATTTAATTCAATGATTGAAATAATAATGTATCTATATCATATTTCAAATTTTTATATATTTATAAAATATATATTTAAAATAATAATAATAATAATTACATTATAAGAAGATCAGAGAAGATATTTTTAGTAAGCTTTTCTTGTACTATTAGAAACAATAATGATTCATAGGACAAATCACGTAGGGTTACGAATTAACGTTCAAGTTTGAACGATGTAAAAGTAGTCTGGCAATATGCCACTAGGTTGAACATTTTATTTTATTTTTTTATTTTATTTTTTTTTTTTATTATCTTGCAGCTTCTTCTTCTTCTTCTTCTTCTTTCTCGTTTTTTTTTTCTTTTTATTTTTCGATCCGCTTGACCGTGAGCCTCTGCCAAACCTTTTAATACCCAACGCAACCTTTCTTTTCCCCTCGGCATACGGTTCAGGAGGTTAAATTCGCTTCGGAAATACTTCAAAAAACGTTCGAGTCCCCTCTTCCTCTTTTTCTCGTATCCTCACATGATGATGATGATGATGATGATAATGATGACTCATCATCGGATAAAAAAACCAACTAATTTAACACACAAATTTCCAAACATTCATTTTCGATACTTTTATTCTATTTACCAATATTTTTCAAATACTATTATTATTATTATTATTATAGTATTTTAAATAAATGTATTTATTTTTTGTCCCCTCTATACCTAAATCAAATCGAATTTCAATCTACAAAAATGTATTTTTTTTTAAACGTTTCGAATGATCAATCAAAAAATCTTTTGACCAATCATCTACACATGTGTCGTAGTTTATCATCGAACAACTATTTGCTGGGCTTTATACTGGGAGTTATACTAGCTGATGGGATTCGTGAAAAAGATGAAGAGAGAAAGGGACAGAAAGAGAGAGAAAGAGAGAGAGAGAGTATGTGTATGTGTATGTATATGTGTGAGAAAGAAAGAGACAAACGGACTTTCGCTGAATCAGTACTAAAATGAATGATGCGCAACAGGTTCCAACAATACTTGTATGTTTCAGCTAGCAGCAGCAGCAGCAGCAGCATCAAGCGTGCATTCGTATTTCTCTATTCCAACGTTTATTCTTCTCGTGTGGAACTAAACCATACGTGATCTCTCTTAAGTTACTGTCGTCGATCTTCGATCGCAAGATGTCTTGTATCTTGCCTACATTAGAATAGAAATAGAAGAGAAAACTATATACTATCTAACATTCTATTTTTAAAAATAAAAAAATAAAAAGAAGCTTAAAAATATCGTATAGAAAAGAAACTTTTTACCACAATTTAAAAGATAATAGGTATATGTATATATGTATGTATATATATTTAAATGAGATTACTTTTCTAAATAAACGTTTTTCCTATTCTGTAATGTTAATCATCATTTTTTATTATTATTATTATTATTATTATTATGTTTATAAATATTCAGATTGATTGTTATCTATATCTTTACTAGGGGTGCCCTGCCACGCGTTGCTGTAGCTCACAATCAGCCCGATACACACGTCTTTAAGTCAATTGCGATTATAAATTGAGATATAAACTATCTTATCTTTCAAGTTGGATGAAACTGCACACAGTGTACAAAATTTGATTAAAAACGGTTCAATAGTTTAAAAGTCTATTGTGGACAAACAACGTGACACGTAATTGTTAAATATATATTAAGATTTACCTATATAAAGATACAAAAAGAAAAATCAATCGGAATATTTATAAATGTAATAAATTGTTGAAAAAAAAAAATACGTTTATCTGAAAAAAGTTAATTTCATTTATAAATATTATCAATTGAATAAACATTATAAATTGTAACTGAAAAAAACAAAAAAATGAAAATATATTTAAATGATCAAATAATCATAAATATGACAAGAAAAGTAAAAAAAAAAAAAAGAAAAAGAAAAAGAAAAAGAAAAAGAAGAAAAGAAAAGAAAAAGAAGAAAAAGATCTCTAATTCTAAATGAATTATTATTAAACTGTGATGTGTGGTGTGTGAGTAAGTCCGAGTATGCTTGGTTATATTCGAAAGGAATGACGAAGAGAAGAAGCCACGAATAGCGTGGTTGGCTTTTCCAACGACTTCTAGGAGCGACGAACGCGTGTGTCTATGAGTGACACTAGTCTCACCCGATTCTCCCCTGTTAGTGTCACCTGAAAATATCTAACCGTTTCTATTCTAGTAACAGACGCGCAAGTGCACGCGTTGCAACGCCACCAAAGTTTCTCACTCGTGTACGCATTTAAATCGAGCGACGAAACTCCTCTTCTTCGTCTTCCTCCTCCTCCTAACACCCTCCCAACCCCTACCTCAAACCCCTTCTCATTCCCCTATCTTTATTCTCACTCACTCACACACTTACCACTCTCTCTTTCCTTTCCTTTTCTTTCAGTGTAGTATAAATCCATGCGAATTGTTGTCACCAAGTTAAAACAGCCAATTGTCTATTGTCGTCGTTAACGTTCAAAGTTCAAATAAATCCTCCTAATCGATAAATATTAAATAAATTGTTAAATGATTTTAAATAGTCGTCATTTGAAATACTTTGTATTAGTTTTTAATTTGGTTGTTTTTTTTTTTTTTTTTTTTTTTTTTTTAGTTAGTTATTTCTCTTTTATTTTCTATTTTTAGTTGGTGTTTAAATATAAGAAAGAGAGAGAGAGAAAGTATACAAGATTGTAATAAAGAAACTATATTTTGTTTAATAATTAAAATATTATTAAATTGAATAATTTATTAATTAATAATAAATAAATAATAGTATTAAAAAACAAGTATCATTTTACAATTATTAATTTAGTATATTATTATTATTATTATTAATATATTTTTTTAAATCTAACACTCATATTGTCTATTTCTTTTTTTTTTGGTTTTTGGTATAAATTTACATGTGAATTCGTTTGGTTATCCTGTTGGTATCTTCTTAGTTGCATTAAACATACATTTTGGTAGCTATATGAAAATGAAATAAATCTACATTTACATCTATTAACATCTACATTGAAATCTTTCCTTTGAAGTACGTTGAACCGGTGTCTCTCAACAGCATTGCCATCTCTCTCTCTCTCTCTCTCTCTCTCTCTCTCTCTCTCTCTCTCTCTCTCTCTCACCTTCGGTGACTGTAAAATTACGTAAAATTCGAAAAGATAGTAATAGTGAAACCTGGAAAGGAAAGTGAAAAGCAAGCAAGTTTTGCGTTCAAGTTAGGCAAGGTAACTTTGGTGTTTGTGTGTGTTTGTATGTGTATTTCTCGAGGTTACACGACGATTCGATTGATTGATTGATCATGAGAATTTAACATTATTATAATAAATAATTTACAAGTTTATGATCGTTAAAAATCTTCCATTGACTACTCGTCCATTTTCTATAGAAAGTTTGATTGAGTTCAAACGTTCGTGTTGAGAAATAAAAAGAAACAAAAGTCAAATTCATTTTATCTTTTGACAATATGGCAAAGACGAAAACACACATGATGAAAAATATGTTTGATGATGACAATAACAATAATAACTACTACTACTACTACTACTAGTACTAGGACAACGACGAAGACAACGATGACGATGAAGAAGACAAGGAGAATCGAAGTGCAAGGTCGCTGTTATTTATCCAAGATATTCAACCACGAGAAAGAGAATGGGAATTTGCATCAACGTGTGTTACACGTTGCTACATCGTTGACTCATTCTGTAGAAATGCTAAAAATAATCTCTTCGGTTTTGGCCCCCACTGCTATAGGGTCGGTCGGTCGGTCGGTCGGTCGGTCCATCCATCTCTGTTTCACCCCGTCTGTTTTCTCTATAGGGTAGAAACAACAAAAAATATATATATATATATATATATACAATTCTCGCTGACAATGAGTAGTAGAAAAATAGTATAGTTATATATCACAGAATCGTCATACATACGTCGAATATACAAAATGCGAATGACACGAAACGATCGCTAAAGTACACTCGTCCAAGTCCTCGTCCTCGTCCTAGCGATTTCTCTTTTCTAGTTGTTATTTTTTTTTTTTTTTTTTTTTGGTTATTTTCTCTACCAGCATGAAATTTTCAAAAAGTCGTTGATACGTTTGAGTTTCGATCGAATAAATAAAAAAAGAAAGACAAAAAAAAAGGGAAAAATATACAAAATAAATAAATAAATAAATAAATAAATAGAGAGAGAAACAAAAATGTTCAAACTGATCCTTCTTCAAAAAAAAATAAAAAGAACAAAAAAAAGACAAAAATAAACTAACTAGAAAATCAACGTCAAAGATGTCAATTTATTTTATACGATTCTACCTAACCGATAGTTTAGCTGTTTAAAAATTACAATAAATTGTTATAAGATAAATTTTTCTATATAATTTGTATAATATAGTAATAGTCGTTTACAGATTTTTTATTATTTTATTTTATTTTTAATATTAAATATTTAATATAATATTGTATATTAAATATAATATAATAATAATAATAATAATATAAAAATTACAATATATTATATTTAATATTGTATATTATATAATAATTATAATTTTTTATTATTATTATTAATATAATATTAGTAATTATATTAGTTATACTATGTGTTAATATTATTATTTTAATATAATATACCCTATTAATTATAATATAATAATATTAACATAATATAACTAATATAATTAGTTATTTTAATATAATATAACTAATAAATATAATAATATTAATATTATATAATATATATATATATATCGATCCATCGATCGAACAAACGATCAACGATCCACGACGAATAATGTTCAGAG
The DNA here is from genome assembly GCF_049000335.1 of Polistes dominula. Taxonomy (NCBI): domain Eukaryota; kingdom Metazoa; phylum Arthropoda; class Insecta; order Hymenoptera; family Vespidae; genus Polistes; species Polistes dominula. The sequence continues at coordinate 5,262,742 of NW_028300916.1, read as the reverse complement.
TAATCATTCCTTTATGAGGCGCGAACGTTCGTCATTTAGAAAGGCATAAGTTTATCAACCATCTTCAATCGAATGATCGTCATATAAAAACAAAAAAAATTAACGATTGGTGTATGTATTAATCGTTTAAAAATACATTTTTCAATGTTAAATAGTATTATATATATATATATATTAATTTTAAGTATAATAAAAAAAACGTTAAATGGAACAGATTTATTTAAAAAAAATGAAAGAAATAGTAAGAAACATATGTAAATGAAATTTTGCTAAATGAATCTCTTAGCGAGATGAGAATTAAATCATTAAGAAAAATCATTTGATCGTACTTCCTTTTGCAATCCGGAAGTAAGTAAACGTAAGCATTGACTACGACTACGAAGGACTAAGACGACGATAACGACGACAACGACAACGACAACGAAAACGACGTGACTATGACCGTGGAATAAGAATGAAGGCCTCGAGACGTCGAGGCGCGTACTACGTCACGCGCGACTTTTTTACGACCATTCGCAGACAATGCGACCGAACACGTTCCTTTTTTCTTCATCTTTTTTTTTTTTATTTATATATATATATATCGTTGCTATTCGAAACTCTACTACGAAAATGTTTTGAAGGATATCTTGAGATAGGTAAAGGATATACTCCTTTTCTTCACATATATACATATATATATATACATATATTATTAGATTAATATTTATATAATTAATTTATTATTTAATTATAATTTAAATTATAATTTATTAAAATATAATTTAAATATATTATAAGTATATATATATATATATATATATATATATATATATATATATATATATATATATATATATAGAATAATAGAAAATATAATATGTAAAATTATTATTATTATTATTATTATTATTATTATTATTAACTAGCATTAAGAACTCGAAAATTTATTGTCGCAAATAATAATAATATAAATAAATATAATATATAGAATAATAGAACATATAAATATAAATGTAAATATAAAAATAAAAAGAATAAATATAGAAAATAATATAATATAATATAATATATATTATTATATTATTATTAATATATATAAATAAAAATATAAAAAATATAATATATATAGAAGAAAAAGAAAGATAGGAAGAAGAAAATGTAATAAAAGGATAATCCAAAAGTTATAGTCAATTGTTAATTATCAGATGGTTACTTTTTGATAACGATAATGTTTTTCTTCGAAACGAATCGATTATAGTACAAATTGAGATGCATTTTTTGTCTACTCTCTCTCTTTCCCTCTCTCTCTCTCTCTCTTTATCTCTCTTTATCTCTTTTTCTATGTCGTTTAACGTTAATTTTAAAATGAACCTAAGCTTTACTTTAAATAAACCAAACCCTTAACCTTTGGACTTTTTTTTTTTTAATCCCCATATAATCTAACGATTGGAAAAAGAAAAAAAGAAAAAAAAAGATGTTCTAACCAATAAACGCACACTGATCCAATTACGTAAGCATCGAAGTAAGAATAGCATAATGTCAAATTATTCTTTATCCTGATGACTCGTGTAATGAAGGACAAAAAAAAAGAAAAGAAAAAATAACCAAAGTAAAAGTAAACGATTTAATTATCGAATTTAATAATCAGAATTGAAATATCTCCTCGCGTGAAAAGTGTCGTTTTCGAAATGATTTTAATTTTAACACGAGCAGTCACATCGTATTACCGAAAAGAAATTTGACTTGTATCATTGGAAGGAGATTTATTAATATCAATTTTGTTAATATTATTCTATTTTATATAGAATTATATTTTCGAAAGAATATTAATTTATATCGTGGAGATAAAGAGAGCTCGATGCGCGGTGCATTCGAAAAACGAGACGATGACGACGACGACGACTACGACGATGAAGACGATGAAGACGAAGATGAAGACGAAGAAGACGAGGCTTCTCTCTTTCTCTCTGTCCGACCTTGAACGTCGCATAGAAATCTGATTCGAGAACGATTCATGTTGGAACGTCCAACCATGATTCCACCTGTAACGCTAACGATGAATCTCATCTTTTTTTCAGATTCGCAAAATTATAAAAGAAAACAAACAAAAAAAGATACAAATATCGTCTTGTTAACAAATTGTTGTTGTTCTGACTTGGACCGTAGACAAAGAAAAATTTCAAATAAATATCGATAACGTATTGTCGTTTAATTTGAAATTTTTATAAAAATACAAGTGTGAGAAGGAGAAGAACTTCGAAAGGGAAAATTGTCTCTTATCAAGTTGACGATGAATCTCATTTGTCTCGAGATTCTCAAAATAATTACAAAAAATTTCGTCTAATTAACAAATTGTCTTTCTAATTTGACCCATAGACAAAGGAAAATTTGAAATAAATATCGAAAACGTATTGTTATATCATCTCAAATTTATAAAAATAAAAGTGTGAAAGAAATATAATTTAAATGTTATAGGAAAAGAATAAGAAGAAGAAGAAGAAGAAGGAAAGGAAACTCGAAAGGGAAAATTGTCTCCTGCCGAGTTTGTGGTCCTGGTCCTGGTCCTCGTCGGCCGAGATATTATACCGCGAGGTCGAGAGATATCGGGGCGCCGGTAAAACGCAATCAGAATAGTAATTAAGGATTCGGTTAACGCTCCGAGCGCGAGTGTAGAACGCAACCCAATTTAAACGTACAAAAGTGTGTACGGCTGATGGGAACAGAAGAAAGAGAGAGAAAAAGAAGAAACGAAGAGAAGAGAAGAGAAGAGTAGAAGAGAAGAGAAGAGATGAGAAGAGTAGAAGAGAAGAGTAGAAGAGAAGAGTAGAAGAGAAGAGAAGAGTAGAAGAGGAGAGAAGAGAGGGAGAGAGTGGGATGGAGCTGTCGCACTCACGAGAAGAGGAGGAGGAGGAGGGTGGACCACTCGCGAGGACGGGATGGTACTAAGTGGGGGAGGAAGGCGAAGAGGAAGGACGAGGATGAAACCGAAGGTCGGGATGGGATGAGTGAGAGAGGAGGAGGAGGAGGAGGAGGAGAGAGGGAACCGACGCCGAAGGGAAACCGATGAAACGACTACTACCTTCTCTCTGTGTGTATATATATATATATATATATATATGTGTGTGTGTGTGTGTGCTCCCTTTCGTCGATGTATATATGCATCCTCTCTGCGTATCTTCTCTCTTTCTTTTTCAACTGATGCATGCACGAGAAAAAGATATAACCAAGAGAGAAAGAAAGAACGAAAGAAAGAAAGAATGGAAGAAAGAGGGAGAGAGCAACAGTATAGGAGGAGAATAAGAGAGGGGTGTGGTGAATCTCTTTTTCTTTCCCTCTCCCTCTGTCTCTCTCTCTCTCTCTCTCTCTCTCGCACTGATACTCGTAGAATCCCTCGCGTGTGTCGGTGAGTGAGCGAAGGGGATAAGAAAAAGAGAGAGCGAAAAAGCGTGTGCGTGCTCGAATGTGTATGTATGTGTGTATTAGTGAGGGAAAGAGAGAACGTTCACCGTAGAACGTAGTAGACGATGCGCCACAAACCCCGGGTGAAAAGTGTCGGGGAAGGGAGGTGAGTAGACGACGGTTGGCGGGGAGAACCGGGAATGGCCTGGGAGGAGGAGGAGGAGGAGGAGGAGGTGGACAGAGAGAGGGGTAAAGGGAAAAGAGGAAAGAGGGAATTCCTGCGTCTCCCTCTCGCATCCATGGAATAGTCGTTTCGAGAGTGTAGCAGCAGGTGGATGAGGGAGAGAGAGAGAGAGAGAGAGAGAAAAAGAGAAAGAGAAAGAAAAAAGGCGAGAGGAGGTGAGGAGCCAAGGGAGAGGGACAAAAATCCGGCGGTGGCCAATAGGAGGAAAGCCCTGAACCTCGAGAGCGGGAAGATCCGACAACGTCGCCGTACAGTTTTTGTTTACAGCGTTCGGCCTCGGAGGAGAGCGCGCGTATCTGCTCCTGCAGCAGCAGCAGCAGCAGCACCAGCACCAGCACCAGCAACACCAGGCACCAGTACCAGTAACACCACCACCACCAATACCATCACCACCACCACCACCACCAACACCACCACCATCGTCGTAGTCGTCGTCATCGTCGTCGTCGTCGGCTACTCCTAGCTGGACATCGTCGCTCGCACCGGAGATGGAAAAAGACGACGACTATTCCACCATTTTTGTGTCCACGTCGAACCGAGCTACCTTACTTTTTTAGGATTTCTATGAATTCGCCCCTATTTTTCTTCAACCCCTATTCCCTGTTCTTTCTCTTTCTCTTTTTTTTTCTCCCGTTGTTACTCGAATTCACAAGTTCTATCCTTACTACGGACATCTTGTTCTAATCGAAGACTAAATCTTTGTATCGTAATAATAAATATTTTTCTTTAAAATATTGTGTTCTTCAAATAAATTAGATCTATCCAAAATATTACATTACAATTAAATTTACATAAATATAAACATTTTGAAAAAGTATAAAAAAAAAGAAAAAAAACAAGATTTGTTTCGTTAATTAATCGATTAAATCGAAATGGATAGAAGAAAAAGAAAAAGAAGGTTCGTTGAACTCGATTTGAAATTATTTAAAACTTGTGAAATAAAGCCGATAAGTTAGTTCAGCGAAGGGGACTGAGAAAAAGCGGAGAAGAGGGGGGTTAACGTAGAAGGGCCCCAAACTACGGGCCGATCGAAAAGTTTTGAAAGGTCGCGAGGGATATCACCCGAGTTTTCTTCTATATCCACTAGAACGATCTATTCTATTTTTCAACGTTAGACACGCTGGCCTACCCTTACAGTAACGCGCCATAAAACTTTTCTCTTACTATATATTCTATATATATTGTGAGTTACTGTAAAAGATATACTAATATAAATTAAAAATAACATTTCAACATCCTATCTCTATCTCTTTCTTAATATTACTTTCTTTTAATTGTTACAAACTATAACAAAGTAAAATATTTATATTATTAAAGTTTAATCAAATATTTTCAATGTAGTATTTGAGTTCTTAAATTATTAATATCTAAAGCACAATAAATTAAAATTACAAAAATTAATTAATATCATTGAATAACGTATATTGTAATAGTATAATAGTTACTAACTATAATAAACATATTTATATAGTTAAAATTAATCAATTTGTCAAACGAATGACAGAGTTCGATACCATAAATAAAATAAAACTCCCATATAGAAATATCTTACGAGGTAAAAGTTTAATCGCATAATTACACCCCAAAAATGAAGAATCCTTTAACAAAGTTCTTTTTGTCGTTCGATCGAAAGACCTAAAGTAGACATTCTTCGAAGGGCGTTTTACCTCCTCCTCCTCCTCCCTCTCACTCCTTTTTTCATCAACATCCGCTCTTCTGTTCTCTTTTCGCGGATCCAGTCCCTCTCTCTCTCTCTCTCTCTCCGTCTCTAATACATAGACACACACACACACTCATATACAAACACAAGTAAACGTACGCGTATGTCAGGGCCGATTGACCAAACGCCATGGGAGAAAGCACATGGTGAGAGGAACGAATACACTCTCGTTTGAAACACGAGAAACGTCTTTGCTGAAATTCACGTACAACGCGCGTGCAACGAGAACGACGATCGTGTATATATGTAGTACATTGGTTTTGGACACGCCTTTTTCTCCTTTCGTCTCTTTTTCTCTCATTTCTTTTTTCTTTTTCTCTATTTTTTTTTGCTTTTTTTGCTTTTTTTACTCTTACCATTCTACCACTCTCTCCCGTCGTCAAGGTTTTTTTTTTTTTTTTTTTTTTTTTATATGGGATGTTTCTCATCTCTCTGTCCCAAGAAAAACAAATTTTACACGAAAAACCACCCTCAAAGGATACTACACTCTCTCTCTTTCTCTCTCTTTCGTTTATGAACTTTTTTCTTATTTCAAGTCAATCATTTCTTTTTTTTTCTTCTTCTTCTTCTTCTTTTAATACAGATCCTATCGAAAATCATTCGATGATTCTAAAGCTTTTCATTTCAAGTATAGGTATGTATGTATGTATGTATTATATGTTTATCTTACTTTGCCAAAGCAAAACGCTTTGATATGCGGTATTATCAAATATCCTCGTTAATGATTATACCTAACGATAAATATTGATCTAATACTAATAGCCATTGAACTATAAATCAATGTAAACCGATGTAATATTCAGTTATCACCGATATTAGCCAGTAACCTAGACGATTTTTCGATTTTATCATAAACAAGACCTCTTCTTCGGTTTGCGAATATTGCATTCAGATAGAAATATATTTTACGTTTGTGTTTGCATGCTATAAATTATCTACGTATGGTACCTATTTGTCAGTTTTTACATATGCATACATCTATATGTATATGTGTTATCTATATATATATATATGTATTTGGAAATATTTGTTCATGTGAATATTTTGCACATGGTTTTTGTTTTACGTAAACTTCTTCGGCATGTCAATATATTCGTCATAAATATGAATTATGTAATTTGATAAAAGAAAGAATAGAATGAAAGCTTATATATATATATATACTTCATGAATCCATTGCAATTTTTTTTTGTCCAATTGAATTCCTAGCACGCGTGGTAAATTTCATTCACACCAAAATTTCCTTTCCTTAATACGAATCGTCGGCAATGTTTTTTTTTTTGGCTTTTTTTTTCGGATAGATGTATTCGACGAAAAATCATCCTGGTATATTTTATAGTGTGTACCTTTTATTATTGAAAAAAACATATATATATATATATATATATATATATATATATATATATATATAAATAATAAAAATAGTAGTAGATATATACTATTAATAACGAGAAATGTATGTATGTTTATATACTAATAATTAAATGACCTAATAAATTAGATTCATTTGCATTTTATTCTTTAAACGTGTGAATTATGAAAATGTTTAAAACATTTAGGAATTAACGCGAAATTAATTAGAAATATACATAATATCGTTTTACGCATAAATTTGCAAATTAATTTATATTATATATTAATGAAATATATTTCATAATTAATTCGACATCGTTTGGACAGCCTCGAGCGATCAGCCACTTGATCTGTTATTAAAACATGATAAAGATATGAACACGATTCGAATAATAATATTTCATGATTTAAATGTAAGTTACGATATATATTTTAATAGCTCAAAAGAGGCTTGTGAAAATTGCTTGTCTTACTTTTTTGCCAATAGGGATGATGAGGGCTTCTATGAGAGGAGGCATAATGAAATTATCTTCAAAATGGCCCCAAGTTATCGAAAAGAACGACGCATATTTGACCTAAATCGGTTTATTCATTCTTTGTAAATTTCAATTTGAAATAAAAGTACATTTTCGCGGATACTTTCTTTCCAATCCAATTTATTATTAGTATTCTCAATTATTATTAATATTATATTATTATAATAGTATTCGAGTATTCCATTGTAATTATTTTATATGTTGTTATAATTTACTAAATAGTTTAGAATTATATTAAATTAACATTTTATACAAAATTCACAGCAACGCGTAGCCAGAGCATTCTAGTATATATATATATATAAATTTAAAAGAATGATAGTCTTTCTCTTTCTCTCTCTCACTCTCTCAACGATGAATCGTTTCAAAGTCGCGAGTAAGTAGATGGCCGAGGCTGAAAATGGATTTAAAGCGAGGCCAGGGCGCGAAGCAAAGCTCCGATTCGTTCCACGCACGTACGAAGTTTCCCTCTCTCTCTCTCTCTCTCTCTCTCTCCAACCCCTTCCCCTGTCCCTCCCTTTCCCTCACTCATCCGTGAGGGAACACACACAAAAAGAGAAAGAAGTTGTAGAAGGAGGCAAAAAGGGAGAGGAAAGATGTCATCAACCTCGAAGACTCGGCCACGAAACGGTGACTAACTGTGCAAAGTTTAACCCCCTCCCTCTTTCCCTTCCTTCCCCTCTCCCTTTTTTCCTCTTCCTTCAGCTCCTTGAAAACTCCCTCTTTACTATGGAAATGTCGGCCGTTCGTTCGAGTCGTCATAGTCGTTGTCACGAAAGGGGCGCGAATAATCGTATTTATACTATTATATTTATATGAGAGAAACAAGGAGAGTTAGAGAGAGAAAGAGAGAGAGAGGGAGAGAGTGAAACAACAAAAAGGGGGTTTTAGTTCATACCGAGAACATTTGCACCTGATATCGAGAGCATATCGACACAGGATCGTCCCCTATTAGTTCGTACCGCAATTAACCCAGGTTTGCCGGAACTTATAACCGAGCTTGTAATTCGATATTGACATTCGAGTAGGTAACGGTCCGTTTTATACACACATACACCACCAAGAGAGAAAGAGAGAGAGACAGAGAGAGAGAGGAATGGAAACGTTTATTATGTCACTCTACGGAGTGTGAAATGCGCTCTCTTAGTGTGGATTTATAAACGTTGAGACACCACGAAACTCTAAGAGAGAATTCGAATTTCAACCGATCATATTCGATCAAATTAATTTTAACCAATATTTCATTTGGATAATCGAAGAATACCTATACATGTATATGTATAATGTACAATTTTTGAAATCGAAATAAATGAAAATGAAAGAAAGTTAATAATAAATGAATTAGATCACATAAAGTTATAATAGGTTTCTTCTCTTTTTGGTTAGTACATCTATAAAGTATACAACTCAAGTCCCGTTTATTCTTTAACTTTTAAATAGTTTTCATGAAATTTCGACTACCATTACTGTCGTATAAAGTTTGCAAGATATGAATTGAAAAAGTGTAGTCAATAAGCATAGATATTTCGATCTTCGTAATAGAAAGAAAAGAAATGTCGTTTATACGTTTTGACATGGTAAAAAAAAAAAAATGATGAATAATGTCTTTGGACAAAATCGTCAAGAAGACTTCTATAGTGGAGATACAGAAGGGGTTGCAGAAAGGGTTAAGAGAGTTGGTAAAAAAAAAAAAAAGAAAAGAGAGAGAGAGAAAAAGGAGAGAGTGAAAGAGGTCAAAGAAGGGGAGGGGGAAGATGAACTCGACCAAAGTTGGTCAGCAGGATGAACGGAGAAAAGGAGAACAGTTTGGAGGGGGATGGACTCCCTCTTCTGGCACTCTCCCTCTCGGCTTCTTCTACTACCGTGTCTACAACCGAACAATGCGCGGAAAAGTGTACGATAGGAGAGAAAAAAATGGACCGCTGCCATTATGGAGTTCAGGGGCACTCGAGTTGTTTTGCTTCCACCTCCTCAAAGGAGTCTCGTACAGAGAGGAGGCAACTGTGCTGAATGAATCAACGAGGGAGGGAGACCAAAGGAATGGATGGAGAAGGAAAGAGCTTTCGCCACTAGTGGCCTAGACTTCTTCTTCTTCTTCTTATTCTTATTCTTCTTATTCTTCTTATTCTTCATCTCCTTACCCTCCCTCTTCCCCTTTTTCTCTTTTTCTCCTCCCTTCGCTACCATTTTTGCTCTATCCGCCTCTTTTCCCCATATCCTCCTCAGCTTCTCTCTCTAGTTTCTTCTTCTTCTTCTTCTTCTTTTTCTACTTCTTCTTTTACTTCTTTTTCTTTTCTCTTTTTCCCCTTTTTTTCTTCTTCTTTTTATTCTTCTTTTACTTCTTTTTTTACTTCTTCTTATACTTCTTCTTCTTCTTCTTTTACTACTACTACTTCTTTTACTTTTATTACTACTGCTACTACGCTACTACAACTACTATTTCTATACTTTTTCTTCTTCTTCTTCTACTTGTTCAATGTTGAAAAAGTACTAGGAACGTTACTCATCCTCCTTTCTACTAGGAACGCCCTGGGCCGATCGTTCAACGATATTCTTTACTTCCGATTTCGTGCATCGCAACTTCCGTATTCTTCTCGTCGAAAATAAAAATGGGGTAGGAACTATCATGGATGACAATTTCATAACACTTTTCCCTTTCTTACTTTTCATTATTCTTCTTTTTCTTATTTATTTTTTTTTTTCGTTTTTGATTTGTTCCACTTTACAAGTTGATTCTTAGCTATTCAAGAAACATAACCAACATAACTTTGCATTTAGAGAATCTACTTTCTCTTCTTCTTTTATAAACAACAAACTAATAAAAATATTAACATCGGCCATTTTTTGTCGAGACCATTTTTAATTTATCGATTAATCGTAAACATAGTGGCTAATCAAACATCAAACCATATTGATATCCTAAACTCGACGACCAACCAACCAATGGTGTGTAATCTCAAGCGTGCACGATCGGTTGTAACATATATTTACGAGTAACCTAACCATAAATATGTGTCGATAATATATAATGTATGAATCTTACAAAATTATACGCAATGTATATACATTTATATAACCCTTGTTAGCAACACACGACATACCTACACTCGTTATTCATTTTTAAATATCATATAAATATAAAATATGAATATAAAAGAGATTACAAGGATTGAAAGTGTGCATGTAAAAACACAAACACAAAATTGATATAATACAGTTGAATTCGTAAAATCAAAGAGAGATCTGTTAACGAAAAGGGTACTTTGCCTTTTTTTTTCTTCTTCTTCTTCTTCTTTTTTTTTTGTCCCTTCCTTTTTTTTGTGTTCATTTTTTATTTTTTTTTTTTTGTCGTTATAGACGGTAACGAGAACCGATAATTAAAGGCAGTTTGAAAAAAAAAATCCGAAAGAGAAAGAGAGATGCAAGGACGAGCATCCATTAGCTTATTCTACAGCGGCCATCCGGAGCGGCATTTATGAGAAATATAGGATTTTATCGAGGTTCAGAATGCGTTCGCACAAGCTTAGGACAAAAGGGCCTTTGTCGAGTAGACAGTGACAGTGATCAGACCGTGATGAGTGACAATGACGTCGGTCGTCTGTGCAGCAGCAGCAGCCCATTATTCCACCTGGCAGAAAGCTTTCCAGTTTGGCACACATCGAGTATCCAAGCGATCACTTATTATAATGATGCCGACCGCGTTGTCGGCTGTTGTTGGCCATGGCTGAGATCGGTGCCGTTTAAAGGGGGAGGAGAGGGGAGGCTTGGGTTGGGTGTGGGCATGGCATTAACTCTCGTTCTTCACTCTCTCCCTCTCTCTCTCTAACTCTCTCTCTCTCTCTCTCTCTCTTTCCCTTATTCTCTCGATGCGCTGCTCTGATTAGTGATTAGCGCAAAATCGCCCGTTTGTTCGTAGATCGGCCGGATGCTCGCCGAGTCACGGCTCACTGGCTACGTTCTTTTCCCTAAGCTACTTAATTAATGCTTGAAATCTAAAAATACCCTCTATAACCGTGGTGTGCCCTTCCTAGGTGCAACGGAAAAACGTCGGTTAACTTGCCAGCGGCGATGCATGCAGCCGCGCGATGCAAAGCTAATTCGTTTAGCGAATATATGTGTGTATGAATATTGGACCGAGCTAGCGAAGTAAATAATACACGAGAGAGTGTTAATATCTTCCTACTCCCTTACGCCCACCCCACTCTTTCTTGTCATTTTCATCCCGAATATTGTGACGATGATATTTAGGTAGAGATAAGTATTTACGTTTTATTCTTATATAAACCAACTAGGGGTTGGTTGGTTGGTTGATTGGTGGTATAGACACACACCTTTTACTTCTTTAACCAAGAAAAAGAAGCCAAGAATATAAGAAATGTTCGTTTGGTCGCCGGAACTCTCTCTACTTGATTCCCGTGGGAGGGCCGTCGTTGCAATCCCCTCATTCACGAAGGAGTCTCTTGAGGGAACTCGGATTTATTACATAACAACCCCTCGCTCGCTTGCTGTCTCGCTCTTTTGCTAGCTAGCTAGCTAGCTCGACTCAACTCGACTCGTAACCCTTGGAAGTTGCGTAGGTCCGACGGTAGAGGGTGCTCCGTATAGGCTCGATGATCTACTTGTTGAATGGCGAAGAGAGAGGAGGCAGGATATTTCTGAATGAACGAACGGCTGAATGGGCCGCCGCACATGGCATAGGGTGACTACTTGACACCGATCCGTAACCTCAACAATCGGGATGACTGCCTTTTGCTAAACTCCCCCTTACTTTACCTTGACTACTTTCCTCTTTTACTTTTCTTGCCCTTCGATCTTACCAAGACGAATTATACATAACTTAAACAGAGATAGAGTGAAACTCCTTTCTTTGATAAATAACATGTTCTTTTTTATATTAATCTAACGAAATGAAAATAATCATCGACACTAACCTTATCGCTTGAAACAAAAATTGACTATAAGTTACCTTGAACGGTGATTATATATATATATGTGTGTGTGTGTATACTCTTAAGCCGGTTTTTCGTTAATTATTACTCGATTTTATCTACTTTGAAAAACATATATACGATACGTAAATGTATTTACGCATTTCTTTATCAAAAACGATATGCCACCACGCGCAGTCCCAAGTATAAACCAGACTTGGCTTTCCTCCCGATACGCATGATGGCCTTCGTAAGTGGTAGCCCTTCATTAGCAATTATAATGATCTTTATTACGAGTAGGTATAAACGAACTAACGAAAGATTTACTTACGTGCACGTACGAAATAAGATCTTATATACGATTTTTTCGTTATAAGGTTAAACTTAATGATTTGACCGTTTAATCGCTCTTTTGTTTATCCCATCTTAGAAATAATTTATCGACAAAGTTAGTTTAAACCGTTCGCACGCACCTAACTTTTTCTACGGGTTAGGATACTTGCTAAACTTTTCGCTACATGATAGCTGAACTTGGGTAATATCGAAGAAATTGCAATTCTCTTTCTCTATCTTCTTTCAGATAATATATTTTACTTTTATAGTCATTCAAAATAAAATGCATGAAAAGAAATTTCTTTTCGTATTCGTCTTTCATTTTATTCTTCACTTTTTATTTTATTTTCTTTTATTATTCTTTTAATACGAAAATAAATGAGAAAACTATATATATATATATATATACAGAAGGAAAATGTTCTAAACAACTTGATCATTTCTTTTTGTCTCATTCCATGGGAATCATTCGACGACCTTAACGATAGTACTCGGTAAGTAGTCTAAGCCGTTTATCGGTTCCTCGCAGCACTGCAATTACTCGAATCTCGATACTCGGAATTATGGTCTTAATGATCGACCTTCGACCACTTCTTCTGCATAATCTTTCAAGCGGAATTTTCGAAAATGGCAAATACGACATCCATACGAATATAATTTATTTGTTTTGATATAAATCTTTAAAGAAATAAATGTATTTTCCGAGACATATGTATAAATACAAAGTTTAATAATCAATGTTACCAATTAAAGATTGATAAGCGAGATATTTCAATGAAATTGTTAATGCAATTTCAAGCAATTATTAACACAATCAAAAACATATTGAAATTCTTCTTTATCAATGCATCAGACAATTGTGTCTGTTTCATTATATAGAAAGAAAAAAATAATTGAAACAATGAAAATGATGTGATGATTATTTAATAAAATCTAAATAAACAATTATAAATGAGATGAAAATATAATTTAAATTTCAACAAAGTTTTTCATACTTTACTAACTTCTTTGCATTTCATAATTCTTTTTCAACTTCAAGGTTCTTTTCCTAATACATCAACGTAATACCTTGGACTCGTTTTTTCATTTGAATTTGTATAATTGTTATTATACATAATCATTTGAAACTGTCATGTAAAATTATTACATTACTGATAATTGATTAAGAAAAAGGAATTTTTATAATAATTCAATTTCCAAATGAAAATTGTTCTTTTTTATTTTTCGTATATAATTTATAATTGTTCATTTAATATCATTGAAAAAGTTAATTTATTAATATCAACATATAATTAATATCGTTTTGAATTCCTTGTTTTTTCTTTTTTGTTAACGAAACAGAGAAAAAAAAAATAATATAATCTTAAACTAACCCAGCATGTGGAAAATGTAAGGAAATAACTTACGGGAAAATCGCCGAAGCAAATTTGTAATTTTTTTTTGTCTTCTTCTTCTTCTTCTTCTTCTTTTTCTTCTTTTGTGTTTCGTTATATCTTTCACGGCAACTCACCGTAAAGAAAGAAATTTTGCAGAAATTGATGAAAAAATTATCTCGGATAAAGTATAAGATAAGATGATCGCGTGACCGATCATTAACGCGCGGGGAATGTAAAAAATGTTAAAAACAAAAAACAAGAAATTAAAATTAATAAAAAAACGTGAGAAAAATTGCGAACGTCGTACGATACGTTCGATGATACGTCGAATTATCCTTTCGTCCTCGTATAGGGAGCATTAATCAAGGTAGAAAAGGAAAGAACCTTTTCGTAATTCTTCCTTTAGGAAATTTTTCTGACACCAGAGTGTCAGAAGTTTGAACGAGTTCGAATGACGATATCGGATCATCAGGAAGATCGCGGTGATTGAACGAGAAAAGACAAATTACGATGATAAGAAGAAAAAAAAAACAAAAAACAAAATGAATGATATAGGCGTAAAGAAAAAAAAGAGGGAAGGGGGAAAGGGTTATGTCGTAGTCAAGAAAAAAAAGGGTTATGGTAAAAGATGGTAGAGAGAGAGAGAGAGAGAGAGAGAGAGAGAGAGAGAGAGAGCATCGTCGTCATTCGGAAGTCTCCCGAATATTTTTGCAGAATAAAAAGTGTAAGGTCCGTACGGAGGCGATGCTAGGTAGTGGAGAAGGGTAGGGTGGGAAAGGGGGGGAGGGGGGTTGGTGGTAGTGTAGGGTGGCATAGGGTGACGTAGGGGTGAGCGTTAGCCGGGGCGGAGACGGTGCATTACGACCGGGACAGGGCATGGCATGGCATGGCTAGCTCAGGAAAGTACAGGATGTGAGAGGAGGGGTAGTTGATGCAGGAGGGTGCATGGGAGGAGGGCGGTTGCCCCAGTAAAAATCGATCCTCCCCACTCTTTTCCTACTTTTTCCCCTAGAGAGAGGTTCGCAACCATGAGAACAGGAGGATGAGGTAGCCGGGAGAGGGAGGGGGTTGAACCGCGCGGCGGAAACGCGAGGAGGTGAACGACGACGAGGAGGTGGAGTAGGAGGAGGAGGAGGAGGAGAGCTTGCAGAGGGTTAGCTCTTTCCCTCTTTCTCTTTCTCTTTTTCTTTCTCTTTTTATCCCTCTCCCGTTTCTCTGTGTATTCGCGTCTCTGAATCTTCGCGAATATCTGTGTGGCCTGCATGTGTGTGTGTGTGTGTGTGTGTGCCACCCCCCTCACGATGCACTCGTGTGCGTCCTCGAACGAATTTTTTTGCGAATATTAGTGCGAAGCGCTCCCGTGTAAAGGCTCGCGCGCACACGGATGATTTTCTCCCTCCCTTTTTCCCCTCTCTCTCTCTCTTTCTCTCTCTCTCTCTCTTTCTCTCTCTCTCTCTCTCTCTGACTCTTTTCCACCACACGTTGCTAGCAGCGTTTTTTTCGGTGTACCTTCGGCTGTGCGCACGTGTGCAAGTCTGCGTGGGCAGATATCGCACGCGGTGCTTACGGGCATCGTCCTCCTCCGTGTGCACGAAAAACGCTGCTGCACAACGTCGATGCCGGTAAACGCCCAAAAACTTGAGAGGATGACATCGCTTTCACGTTAATCGGACCGACGGAACAAACTAACGAGAGAAAGAGAGAGAGAGATAGATAGATAGATAGACAGAAAGAGGGAGAGAGAGAGAGAGAGAGAGAGAGAGAGAGAATGTCCAAGAAAAAAAGAAGATAATCTTGAAACTCCCCTCATTCGTCCTTTAAAGGAGAAGATCTCGAGAAGGTTCCTGACCCCGACGACTCTTTCAAGAACGTTCCATTTTCAAAAGTTTTTCTTTGAGACACCTTCAAATACACAAAGCATAGATAAATAAAAAGAAAAGAAATATAAAACGGTACACACACACACGTGAGCGCGTGTGCATCGTCGTCGTTGTGTATAAAGGGGGTAGAGAGTTGATTGTATATTATTCTTTTATTATTTTGACGAATAACGTAATACGTATTACAATATATTCTTACGTATGATTTTTATTTTACTAAGTTTCAGCAAAAGTACGTATGTACACGTACGTACGTACTCGTTTTGAAAGTACCAATTTGATTTCTATTGGTCGAATATCAAATGCTATATGATCGTTTAGTTTGACTTCGTTCGATTTACTTTCAACACGATAAATGGTAAAGTATAAGTTAGTTCTTCATTTCTTCTTGCACTCTTTTCCTTTCTTCCTTCCTTCCTTCCTTCCTTTCTAAGATCATCGAAAGGAAGAGGGAAGAAAGACAAGGATTCCCCGTTCGGACGACCAACTCTGCTCGACTTTTCTCAAGTGGTGTATCTCTCTTCTCTCATTTTCTCTTTTCTTTTTTTTTTCTGTTTTTGTTTTTCCAAGTGCCTGTACTATGCCGCAAAGTTTTTGGTTTTTTTTTTGGGGGGGGGGGGTTTATCTCTCAACGATTCCATCTCCTAAAGAGAGAAAAAAAAGGAAAAGATGGAAAGATAATATATTGTCGTATGCCTATCGCCAATAAAAAAAAAAAAAAAAAAAAAAAATATATTTTTTCGTTTAATTTTTTCTTTTTATTTTTTTTCTTTTTTTTTTTTTTACGAGATTCTCCGAACCGGCGCTACGTTTTTCGTGGCCCGATCGATAAGAGAGAGGAAAAGGCTGACGACGTTCTCCGCTAGTTCGTAATTACGTACTGCCAGCTTATTCTTAATAAAAACCCACCTCCTACACCCCCATACATATATACATATACGCATATGCATACATACATACATACATATACATATATATACTTTACTATCGTCGTTATATTGCTAGACGATTTTTTTCAAAGTAAATACACACACGTTTTCTCGATTTCTCAATGACTCCTTTATTTATATTTACTTATAGGTTAGGAAATCATTCGAAATGGTTTTTTAAATGAAAAAGATAGGATTTCCCCGAAAATTTGATCAAAACTTATCGAGATAAAATCGTAAAACGTGTACTCGTAGGTAATCCCCCCATCGTAAATCCTAAATTGCAATTTTATCATAATGTTGAACGAGCTACGAAAAAATACTAGGAATTATTTAAAACGTATTCACGGTTACCATAATAGCGCCGGTTTTTAACGTCGATGCGTTCAAATTTCGACCGCACTTTAAAATATAACGATGTAAATTTGATCGAATGAAAGAATCGCGTATCTATTAAAAAAATTAACCATCTACTAATTATTTAACTAATTTTAATTTTTTCCTCAATTGAAAATAAACTTTTTCTTAACAAATTTAAACAACCCTCTCCCCCCCCCCCAAAAAAAAATCACCACCTAAAGATAATTTAGAAATGAATTTTAATTTACTCCCATATTTTTGTTAAGATCGACAGCATTTAAATTGAATATTAAATATAGAATTGAAACTCTTATGGAAAATTAATTACAAATAAAAAAATAATTTGACAATCACAATAGTCTTCCCCCCCCCTCTCTCTCTCTCTCTCTCTCTCTCCCTCCCTCCCTCCCTCCCCTTTTCTTTCTCTCTTGTGCAAGTAGATCTCCAAAAATTGACGAGGACCTACGAAAAATCCTTTTAATTCCGTGTGTATCAAGATGAATACCCGAAACTCTTTTGGAAAATTGTTTCTTATAGAATAATTATAATATATACTGTAAATTGATATATTTTATTAGGTTAAGAAAATGAGAAGAGAGAGGGAAGGGGTCAAAATAATAGGCACCATTGAATAGGATGCTTAAAATTTCTTAGTTTTCCTTATACACCCCAATGAACTTGTGAATAGTTTAATTTTCTTTTTAAAATAAGGGTGTCCAAAATGTTATTTAATGCATTCAATTGAACTTCGTATTTTCCTCCTAACTTTTATCTAACGTAAATTTGAATGAAATTCTACTCTATTAAATATGCATTTAACAAACCATAAAAGAGTTCATTTAAAAAAACAAATTGTATCGGTGTGATCATAAAAAAAAAAAAAGAAAAAAATTATCTACATATTGTCAAATGAGAGTAATACATTTGATAAATAAGTTTCGTAAAAGAAAATTTTGTCGAGTTTCACAAGTTTTCTAAGCGAATAAGTTAGTTTGTTTTCTTTTTTCAAATTTTTGAATCAAGTTTTCTAGTCGACACACCCCTCCCTCGTCCGAAGTGAATTCTTCGCGGGGTGAGAAAGAGGGATGTCCCCTTTTGCGAGCTTATCCAACAAGGTGCACGCGCAAGGACATTAACCATTTGCGCGTTGCGTGTACAATTGTGCACGCGCGCGCGTATATATATATATATATATATATATATATATATATATATAGAAAGAGATAGAGAGAGAGTGAGAGAGATAGAGACAACAAAATTTAGAGAAAAGGATAAAAAGATATAGAAAAATATAGAACTTTGTATATACTTACACATACACAAAACATATATATATATTATATATATATATATATATATATATATATATGTATATGCGTATGTATATATATATATGTACGCGGGAGAACGCCGACTCCGCCGTCGCGGCGCTTCTGTCGTCCGCTGCAACGATGAAAAATTACCCCACGGAAGCATGGTGGGAGGGAGGGAGAAAGAGAGAGAGAAAGAGAGAGAAGCAGGAAGGAGCGCATGGAAGGGAGAAAGCGAGAAAGAGAGAGAGAGAGAGCAAAGCGCTTTTTTCTCTAGACCCCGAGCTCGTCGTCTAGCGCCGAGTTCGCGAGCCTGACAGACAGCTGCAGCAGCGGAGCCCTGATATATCGACCGGGCCACCTAACCAACTACCCAACCTATCTCTTTCTTTTTTCCTCTCTCGTTTTTCTCCCTTACTCTACGTCTGTCTCTTTTGCTCTCTCTCTCTCTCTCTCTCTCTCTCTTTCTCTCTCTCGTTCTCCACTATTATACACCTGGGCTCGTGCGCGCCCACACGGACGTACAACGGCGCGTACGAAAAAAAAGTACCGGCTCACCGACACCAGCAGCCTCTGTCGAGGCGGGAGCACTCTTTGAGCTCTTACGCACACACACAAACACACACATACACACACATATACATGAGCTTGTACCCGCTTTATACACCGATCTCCTCCACCTCCACCCCCATCTCCTCCTCCTCCTCCTATTCCTCCTCCTCTTTCTCGTCCTAGTCTTCCTCTTCGTCCCTCTCAACGACCGTGCACTATCTTTCTCTCTCTTTTTCTCTCTTTTTCCCTCCTTTTTCTCTTTTTTTATCTCTTTCTCTCTTTTTTCCTTCCACCCATCTCTCGCGGAAAAGGGTGGCTGTTAGAGCGAAAAAGAGGGTTTTGGTAGCGGAAGAGATCGGGAGGTGGTGGAGGAGGAGGAGAAAGAGGAAGAGGAAGAGGAGGAGGAGGAGGAGGGTGGGTTGACGCCGGCACCATCACGAGGAAGGGCCAGAGGGGCTGGAAAGGGTGGACAAGACGAGCGGTGGCGGGTGCACCGAACGGAGAGCCCAGTCAGCTCCAGGATAATTAGATCCTTTACAGGTTACCAATGATTGATAGTCTTCGAAATACGTAGAGATACCCCTCACCAATAGGTCCAGAAAGAGGGAGATAACGAAAGAGAAAAAGAGAGAAAAAATAGCTCCCTTATACGAGTCGATGCGCTCGTCGAACCTTGCTTCGGTTCTGTTCAAGAGAAAGAGAGAAAAAATACAGACACAGAGCTCGAATATGTACAATAAATACAAAATCTCCAGGTCCGCTAACCCCTTCCGCCGATTATGTCCTATCAAGCTAGTAGCTACGCCTACGTTTTCCTAACGCAACCCTTTATCCCTTCTCCCTCTCATCCCCTTCTTCTTCGTTTTCTTCTTCTTCTTCTTCTTCTCATCCTCCTTCTCTTTCTCCAACCCTCTTAAACCACAAGAGTTTCGGAAAAAAGGGACCACCGACGCGGTGCATCCGCAATCGATCCAACGATTTCTCTTTCCGCGTGAAAAATTCGGGGGTTAGTTTCCAATAGTCTAAACCTATTTCCCCTTCTTGAGATTCACATGTTCCATTTTAATCATCCTATAAAATTGATATAAATCATAAAATCGATTAATACAATTACGCATTGACGAATCTTTCATGGTAAAATTGTCATAATTATTTTAGAGGGGGTTATACTTTACTTTTAACAAATAAATTCCCAGAAAAGTGTCCGGTAGACAACACCGTGGTTTTACTAAAATGATTTTCTTCTTTTTTGTTTTTTTTTTTTTTGTTTTTTTAACTTTGTCTCGCGAGACAAGATAATTTAAAAGATTGTGAGAGTTTTCTCAAGATAATATTATGGATATTCTTCTTCTCGACATAAAAAAAATTTCATTTTATTATCAATCAAAAATAAATCTAAACAAATACAACTCCTTATTTTATTATCACAAATATGGCATTTAAATATACATCATTTTTATACTATATATATATATATTAAAAATACATATATTATTTAAACATGGAGCTTGGAAGTTCATCTCTTTTTGGAAAACTGTCGTGCGTACCTTCTTTCAATACGCTCAATGTAGCAATCTTACAAGCTCTCTCAATACATTCTTTCATCGAAAAGTGTGGACAATATGCTAGAAAGAAAGCTAAAGCACCCAGAAATGCGTCTCCTGCACCCTATATGAAACAATAAAAAGATATTCTTCAGTAATTCATAAACTAATTATTATATCCTTATAAATGAAATCAACTTAAAGCAAAAGTTCATTCTTCCGATAATGTTACATTTTTTTTAAAATATTGTTAATTAATTTGAATTTTTTTTTTATAAGCCCACGATATTTTTCTCGTACTTTTTATGACTACGTTTACTTAAGTTTTATCCATTTAATTATCCAAGTAAAATTATAACATAAAATAAAACGCTCTCCTTTCGCCGTCACCGTCACCGCCGTCGTCGTCGTCGTCGTCGTCGTCGTCGTCGTCGTCGTCGTCGACGACGACGTGAAAAAAGCTCGAGTGAATTTCGAATCTTTGGCGCGCAAGCGCATTCATACTTTTAAAACGGACTACTCCCTTGGCTGCGTAATAAAATTTAATGAAGGGATTAAATGTTTATTTCTTGTTTTCTTCGCACGCTTTAGTCATTTACGTATTAATTAATGCGAGCGCCACGATATAGAGCGAGAATTTTAAACTGACTATAATGAGTCCTATGCGATTCTTTTTCTTTTTCTTACTTTTTCTTTTTATTTTTATTTTTATTTTTATTTTTCTTTTTATTTTTCCTTTTACTTTTCTTTTACGTATAAATTTAAGCAGTAAAGAAACAAAAACAAAAAGAAATTTTACCTTCGTATCAATGCCATTTTCATTTCATATTTGAAATATGAAATGTAGCAATATAAACGTGATTCTTAATTTATTCATTTAAATGAAATAAAATAAATATATTAATTTTGATTTAACGTACGGTAGTATCAACCGGGCAAACGGACACTGTATTAACTTGAATTATTTCTTCTGTATCATTAGATCCAAAAACTGCACCTGACGATCCAAGAGTAATTATAACCGATTTACATCCCTGACCAAGTAAAGAATTGACTGCCAAATCAGCATTCGATATCTTCACAGGATAAATTCCTGTTAAAACTTCTGCCTGGAAAAATACAAATTATTGTTTTCTAATAAAAATAAAAATCAAATTCAATTCACGAATCGTTTTTTCTTTTTCTTTCTTTCTTTCTTTCTTGCTTTCTTTCTTTCTATTTGTTATTTATCGTCAAACTTTAACCCACGTCACACACACATTGTTCTTAGAAATTTCTTTTAAACCCACCTCGGTCTCGTTAACGCAAAATATGTCGCATAATGAAAAAATCTCTGGATTGACAGATTTAATAGCTGGTGCACCATTCACAATAGAATATCCTATAGCATCGTTACAAGTCTCATTAATTGTTTGTTTTTTTCTTTTCGCTTCATTGAAATAATTCATCAAATTCCTATGAAATAATAATGTGTAAATATAAAAACGAACCATGTCCTTGATGAATTCGTAAAGCTTGCAAAGTAGCGTCTATTGGTGATTCGAATTGACATAATAACACTGATGCATTTTCAATTAAATTGGTAGCTTTTTTAACTTGTTCAACACTTATCAAATCATTAGCTCCTGGTATGATTACTATACTATTTTCCCCTATAAACGAATGCATTTGAAAATTATTATGATTTATTTCATTTTTACGCGTTCGTCAATTTCAACGTCATCATTCTTTCTCTTTACGACCGATTTTTATGGTCATAGGATTAACCCAAAGTCTCTACTTTGATCAAAACTTTTTAGATCATTTTACAAATTAATTATTCTTTTTTGAAACATTTTTAAAAATATTTCTTTAATTTCATATTGTAAAATTACTAGCTTAAGACATCTCGTGAAACGATTAATTGATTTTTTAAATCTATCCAGAAATTTAGAATTTATTGAAAAACTTTTGATCCACCCTATATAAGATCATAAAATTCGCTCATATCTTTTTGACTGTTTAACGGTGATAATGTATTGAATTTTCATTGTGTAAAGTATGACGTTTGAAAAAATAAAGATAATTTACCATTCCACAATCATGATTATTATGTTATCTTAAACATCTTATATAATAAAGATAACACAAAGATATATATCATCATTTTTCTTTTCTTTAATATGACATACCATTTTTAGCAACTGTAATATGAGCTTTTCCACTGTCTGCATTCTCATGAACTTTAACAAAAGAAGTATCTACATGTAATTCCCTCAATGCGTCCAAATAATTTTTTGCAAAAAAAGTCGCAGCCCAACTATTGTATTGAAAGATAAAAAAAAAAACAATAAATCAATTAAAATAATAATAATAAAGAATTTGCATAATTATCAATTATTATCCGTACATTTGAAATAAATATTGTTAAAGAGTTATCGTTAAAATTAAACTAAAAATCAGATTATGTAGACGTTATGTAGATGAACAAGTTCAACTCTCAAAATTGACAAATAAAAGATTAACAAATCTACATTTAACTATGCGCTTGAGACAAATAAAAAAAAAAAAAAGAACTTATACAATTACAACAAAAAGAAAAAAAAAGAAACAAGAAATATTACTGCAGAAATAAGCGCTGTAGTTGAACCAAGTTTAGCAGCAGCCACACATTGATTAGCACCCTTCCCACCAAGTTTTATTTTAGATTTGTAACCACATATTGTCTCTCCAGGCTTTGGTAAGCGAGGTGCATAGCTAGAAAATGAATATTAATATCTAGAATTTTGGAAAATAATTTCTAATTATGTTATCGTATAGTTTTCTTCATCGATAACTAAAATCTTCTTCTTTGTTTGTTAACTATTACAATGCAAATAAAATTATATATTTAAACATAAGAAAATAATCATATAATTATAAATACGTTGTCTGCAAAAACTTATGAACAACAATCAGTTGAATTTCTTTAAACTATAGATGATATATTAAATCAACAAAAATATATGTATTTTATGATTTTAAATATATATATATATGATCTATAAACTTACCAAGTAAAGTCTATCATACATGAACCAACGACAACAATTTTTCCAGGCATTTTGGCAACACTATTAATAATTATAATATACTTATTATATTACCGTTCCTCAAGAAACTAAACTTTACAAACGTCTTGAATAAGATTAAAACATAAAATGTCTTTACGTTTGTAAAACAACAGTAAAAAGCCTACATATAAATAGATAATTTGTGTTATCTTTGTTACGAAACACCAGTATCTGAGTAACGATAATCTATGGTTAAACATATGTACATAACCTAACGGGTTTCAAATAGGTCATTTTTTTTATTATATATATATTTTAAACTCTCATAACGTATATTTCATACCTTTGTATATTATCTTTGTTTGCCTATCAATAAGTATTATACATTTATTAGAAAAATCAAAACATTAATACAAATATTCTATGACATTACCAAACTTAACCTTTTTCCATAAAGAAATGATTATGAATTTGATTTATATATACATAAAATAGCTGATTAAAATAGATATTTTATATAAATCTATTGTGTCAGTATCGCAATAATCATGCCATCTTCATCATATTCTTAAATCTTAAGTGCTGCGAAACGTGATAATACACACATGGTACACCCAATAGAAAATGAAATTTTTGCATGATACTGCCATCTACAGAAAAACGTTACAATTATAATTAGCATTATTCTCTTTCTCTCTCTTTCACTCTCTCTCTCTCTCACACACTTCATCACTTTCTCTTGTTCTTTTTTATCATGAATTAAAAAATTATTAAACAAACTAATATTCATTTGTCATCCGTTTGTATAAACAACTTTTGTTATCATTTGAGAAGGTACGTTTTCATTGGTTTAATAATTTATGATGCAGCATTTTGTACACTATATTAAAATATTATTAATTATGTTTAATGTGAATTTAGTAAGGATAATAATCATCATAGGAATAAGATGAACATAAAAGTAACTAGTAACTATATATAATTACAGTAAAATAATTTAATCTTTTAATTTCAATAAATTTCTATGTAAACTGTCTAGTATTCTGATTGGACAGTTCTAATATGGATTGTCCAATTAAAATTAAGAATCAATCTTCGCCTTTAGATTTAAAAATTAATTTTTTTAAATTAACAAACAACTATTAGGTTTCATAAAAATGTAAATTTTTTAGTATAATTATGTAGTATAATTATGTAGTATTATATATATATATATATAAATATAAATTTGACTCGTAAATTTTGTTTTAATGAATAAACAAGTTATGGTAGTAGAAATAAAAATGTTAAAAAACATCTTGATTATACATATTACAATATTTATAAAATATTTAATTGCAATAATGAATTATATTTATTAAATAACATAGAAATATTTTATTAATGTAAATGATTTATTACTATAGTCATATTATTATAATCAACTATATATATATATATATATATATATATATATATATATATATATATATATATATATATCAACAATTTAGAAAATATTTTATTAAGTATTAACGACGTATATTTTACACGAAATTATATATGTATACGTATGTGTGTATAAAATACTACACTTCGATCAAAAAAAATCAAATAAAATAAAAGTTCAATTTTCTTATATAATTGAAGATTAGATTGATGATTGAATTGCACTAATATTTAGTATGTAACATTAATTGAATTTTAATAGATATTTAATATAATCGTTTATAAAAATATTATTATTACTAATTACTTGAACACATTTTCGTGAATATTGACAAAATCTGTTTTTGAGAAAGTATCTCTGTACGTTATTCCATAATATGTTGTATGCATATGGATATTGTCGAGTCAGTTCGATATACATAGTCGTATAGTTTCAGTCAGTTTAAGAAGCTTCACGTGTTTATATATACACTGATTTTTTTCCTTCAAATAGTAAAGTGTCATAAAAGGCCGTCATAAGAATCGAAGTAATGAAATAAACATTTTCTTTCGCGATAGTGTTATTACATTTTACGCGTACAATACGTTCATGTTAATCCATACATACGTAAAATTTAACTTGTTATTATATTAACCCTAGTTACAAAGTAGAGTGAAACGAAACAACGCGTATACGCACTTACACAAGAAAACGAAAAAAGAAAGAAAAAAAAATCTAATCGAGCTTATTTGTCATTCTCCAAGTTAAATATTATTTATCTTTACTCGTTATGTACTATTTATAAATTTTCACAGTAAGAGAAAAAAACAAAATAATGGCTGGAGTATTCGATATTGAATTGCACGAAGACGATAACGTAAATCATGATGAATCTGATGACGATGTTATTGAAACCAGAGAGGTAATTTATCTTTTTAATCGAAATAACAATCGTTTATTCTAATATTTTCTCTCAATTTGATTATTTCATCTTGCTTTCTCAAACACACGTGTTTTATTCTCTTTTAGGTAGAATATAGTCATGCTTCTAATGTTGACACAATGTTAGAGTAAGTATACATATTAAGTCAACATATTATCATGTGGTATGTTATTATTAAGCTTAGATTCAAATAATTATACACATATGTAAATAAGAATGTTTGAATAGTAATTGAAGTTATATATATATATATATATATTGTTAATAAATAATATATCAATCTTAATATACAAATTATTATTTAATTAAATACATGTGTTTAGATCTGATAATTTGGAAAGAGTACAATTGTCAGAACAAAATGTTAATCCTGGACAAGAGAAAACTGGCCCTCAGGATTTTGAATTATGTAAAATTCTTGGCGAAGGAGGATATGGAAAAGTTTTTCAAGTTAGAAAAGTTACAGGCAAAGATAAAGGCAGTATCTTTGCTATGAAAGTAAGGAAAAGTTATTATGACTAGTAAGATAGTTGTTTTTATCTTTGGATCATAAATATAATACTATCAATAATCAAAAAAGGATCGCTTAAAATTCATGACCGTATTGAAACAATGCGAATAAATAAGCAACGATAACAAAATTTTTATATTTTATGTCAGGTATTACGTAAGGCATCTATTATAAGAAATCAAAAAGATACAGCTCATACTAAAGCAGAGAGAAATATATTAGAAGCTGTCAAGGTAAATAGATTGATTAAATGTTTTGCCATTTTAATCATATATATATATATATAAAATATTTTTACAGCATCCATTCATTGTTAATTTAATGTATGCCTTTCAAACTGGAGGTAAATTATATTTGATTTTGGAATATTTATGCGGTGGAGAACTGTTTACATATTTAGATCGAGAAGGCATATTTTTAGAAGATACAGCATGGTATGTTTTATATTGTTTTTTCAATTAATATTACAGTCATTTCTTTATCTATATACAGATTCACTTTAATGCGCTATATATTGTATTATATATTTCATTTTTACAGTTTTTATTTATCCGAGATCATACTTGCCCTGCAACATCTACATAATCAAGGAATAATATATAGGTATATTTAATATCTCACATAAGTAATTTTTTGTTTTTTTTTTGTTTACAATATTTAGTACATTTATATAATATATTTCAATATAAAATGATGTCCTTGCAGAGATTTAAAACCAGAAAATATTTTATTAGATGGAGAAGGTCATGTAAAATTAACAGATTTTGGTCTTTGTAAAGAACATATACAAGATGGTACAGTAACTCATACATTCTGTGGAACAATAGAATACATGCAAGTATTGATCATTTATTTCTTCAATAAATAGAACTTCTTAATTATTTTATTGATATTAATTATAAAATTTAGGGCTCCTGAGATTTTAACAAGAAGTGGCCATGGAAAAGCTGTTGATTGGTGGAGTTTAGGTGCTTTAATGTTTGATATGCTCACAGGGATGGTACAGTATTATGGATAATAGTTGTGGTTACCTAATATATATTATCTACATGATATTTGAAATATAATAAAAACTATATATATATATATGATTGATATCAAATTTATTTGGACAGCCTCCATTCACCGGTGATGATAGAAGAAAAACAATTGAAAAAAATATTAAGAGGAAAATTATGTCTTCCACAGTATCTTACACCCGATGCAAGAGATTTAATTCGTAAACTGTTAAAGGTTTTTAACAATAATTATAATTAATAATATATATATATATATATGTTTTATAATAAATTACTTTAATATATATTTTGAAATATTTATAGAGACAAGTTGGTCAAAGATTAGGATCTGGGCCTGATGATGCAGAGCAAATAATAAATCATAATTTTTTTAAACACATTAGTTGGGAAGATGTTATTTCACGTAAATTGGAGCCTCCTTTTAAGCCATCGTTGGTAAATATTCTTTTTAAACTTATTTCATTTGTATTTTAGATAGTATTATGCAACATAATTCTTGATAATGTATCAGTAATAATAATTTTGTAGAAAAGTGCAGATGATACATCTCAATTTGATGAACAATTCACTGCAACCATTCCGGTAGATTCACCTGTTGAAAGTACTTTAAGTGAATCCGCAAATATGATATTTCAAGTAAGTGTACTAATACAAAATACAATGAAAATGTTTACGAAGATTTTCATTAGAAAAAATATTATACAAATGTTCATCTTATTTATATAGGGTTTTACATATGTGGCGCCAAGTGTTTTAGAAGAAATTTATGCACAACCAAGAGTTATAAATGCCAGAAGTCCTCGCAGAGAACTTTTAAGTACTGGTTTTAGTGGAAGTCTTCACAGTTTATCACCAAGGACTCCAGAAACGCACCATCATACGCCTTCTCAATTTCATCAACTTAGGTAAATTATATCTAAATAATTAAAATACACATTTATTTCTCAGGATTGTAGAGCATTATAAAATCTATTGATAGATAAAATAACATACATGTAGGGCTGGCACTATATATACGATATAAAAAATATTTACTTAACATTTATTCTCCTTTTATTTTTTTTCAATATTTTTACTAGCCACAAATATATTTTTGTATAAATAAATAGAAATAATAATATGTTCATTATAATTAGAATTTGAACATAACTCAAAAGGGTGCCAATCCTAAAAATGAAAATTAATGTTTCTGCTAATATATTTATTTGATTATTTTTTTTATATAATATGAATATAATTGGCAAACAATTGATACATGCTGATTTTTAGGCATCATATAGTAGGGCACAATAACATAGAAGATACTGAAATGATGGACGTTGGTCGACTACCAAATCATTTATAGTGGCCAGTGTTTAATAATGCTAACTTATAAGACATTATTGAACTTCCAAAATTATATTGCAGAATTAATATTTCTGCTATGAAAAATTGGTTATGCAATAATGCTATAATGGTCCAACATGCACATTTAGCTAATTTTTCAGTTTCTATAAATATATATATATATATACATTCTGTCATATATATATATGTCTATATATATATATATGTGACAGAAATTTATGATAAAATATTAACTTTTTGCTACAGAAGCAGTAATGTTAATTATATGTTGCTTTTATAGAACATATAATTACTGAAATGATGAAATATAAATTTGAAGTATATACATAATAATGAAATATGTATTTTACATATCACTATGTGTTGGTTTTTCGATTATTCTTCATTTTAATTAGAAATAATAATAATATATGTTTATATATATATATATATATGAAATTGAATATATGATAAAATTTTAATATATAAAAGCTATTCTATTTAACGTAAATATAAAGAACAAAAATTCAAATTAAGATAAATACAAATTAACAAAATTAAAAATTAATTCTCCTTCTATATAACAATTTATATCTAAAATTAGATGTTAGATTATTATCAATAATAATCCTTGAAACTAATGTTTAACGAGTAAAAAAGCATGTTTTAATATATATATATACATCAAATCAATATTTCATCGTGTTATAATAAAAATATAAACTTTATGCTACAAAATATCAACGCTAATAATTATGCTTAATATAATTTGATAAAATATTGTAAAACAGGAGTTATGCATCGTATGTTTTATGTAGCTGCTCACTGGATACAGTTCTGTGAAATATGAGATAATAATGTCGTTAGTTAATGATACAATAATTATGAACAAATTAATTAATATTCAAACAGAATTTTAACTGCCCAATATTCATAGTTGTTGTTCTCAGGTAGTGTTACAGTTTGATATTTATACTTTATTCTATTTAAAAGTAAGAAAAAAAGGGGGAAAATAGAAGACAGAAAGAAAATGAAAAAAAAAAAGAAAAAAAGTTTAATCTAAGTAAAAAAAAAAAAAATTGTTATCATTAACATACTTTCTTGATATTAAATTAATAAGAATGAAATGACACTACTTTGCAAATACAATTTAAATAATATTCTTATCACACTTCTATGTCAAAAGATGGAATATATTTGAAAGGTACAAAGTGTAGTAAATAAACGTATTTTACTGTGAAATAATAAATGTGCTTTGTATATTTTATCCATTCACAGAAAGATAGAAATCCAAAAATTTTCGATAATAATAATATCATATGTTTATCTTTTATAAGTACTTATTTATATAACGTTGATGATTATCATCCATTTCGTTGACAAGGAAAATATATATTTCTATTTTAATAAATAACAGTTGTAATAATATATATTTAACATATTTCAATGATCAATTATACAGTAATATAACTTACATCGCATAAAAGGTGTTATTTTTCTTTTTCTTTTTAAGTAAATATTCATCTACTTCTCAACGAAAAAAACAAAATGAATTATTATTCTTATACAATAAAATATATAGTTTAATGTAAAAATACAAATTTAATAATCATATAATTGTTTTCTATATTAATGATACTTATCTATTTTTATTATTTTGTTTTTGTTTTGTTTTGTTTCTTTTAATTCTTCGAAATAAAAATGGTTTTTACTTTCTTTCGCCGTGTTTCTTACGTTTGTTATCGCTGTGTGATTCATTATTTTTCCTTTTACGACTGTCATGTTCAATGGTCATCTTTTCCTTGTTCCTTTTTTCATCCTTCATTTTATTATTTGATTTATATTTATCATCCAACTTATGCTTTGTTTTTCGTTCTTTATCCTTATGTCGATTAGAATTATGTCTTCCATGGGAATTTGTCTCTACTTTTCCTTGTGATTTCCTTTTACGTTTTAATTTCTTTCTATTACTTTCTGTGCTGGATTCGTCACTACTACTATTGCTACTACTACTACTGCTACTGCTGCTGCTGCTGCTGCTGCTGCTGCTACTGCTGCTGCTACTACTACTGCTGCTGCTGCTGCTACTTGCACTGACATTTTTGTTGCTATTTTTACAATTGCTATCACTTGAACTTTCACTGTTACTGCTACTACTACTACTGCGACATTTTTTACTATCTCGAACTTTCCTCTTCTTCAATTTTTTTTGCTTTATTTTCATATTTTTCTTCTCAAGCTTTCGAAGTTTTCTATACAAACAAAAGTATAAGTTTTCATCAAAATTATTCCATGTTACTTAAATTATATATTTATAGTTTATATTAACACATTGAGTACAGCATTATTCTACTTGCTCAACGTGCTTCCATCCACCGTACGCATTGTGTTAATAAAAAAAAAAAAAACACACAGTTATATTTTACCTTAATAATTTCTTTTTTTCTTCCTTTGAAAGAGTTTTTAGGAATGTAATCTCAGAATTTTCTTCATCGTCAGAAATCATCAAATGTTCATGGCCAGGTACCCGTAAATGTTGTTGTGCTTCCAATGCTGATCTATATATAAATAAAGATATAATATTAGTAAATAATACATTTGAAATTAATCAATAATTTCAAATGTTCATATTTTTCGTACTTTTTAAGCGCTAATCCATCTTCTCGCATTTGTTGCACCAAAGTCAAAGCATCAGGTGTCTGTGGTACATTTGAATTATTTGCCATTACTACGCTCATTGCTTGACTATATAAAGGACACTCTTTGTCTAAAAATAATATAAAATAATTAAATAAATAAATTAATAAATTAATGAGATATCTTTAAAAGATAAACTTAAATAGGTTATCAAACCTGTATTTATGTGGCCCCACTTGTGACATTTAATACATCTAACATTTCGAACTTGAATACCGAAAGGTTGGTCACGAATTTCACTATCTCCTTTACAATAACTTTCTCTTGGTGCATTATACTTGCGTTGCCATTCAAATTTATACTCTGGTTCGTTATCTTCTTTTTCTCTTTCTTTCTTTGCTCCAGGAGGAGGCTCATACATAAAATTAACACTTAATTTATCTTTACTCTCTTTACTTAACAGTGCTCTGTAAAATAATATTATATTATATTATATTTATTTATTTATTTAATTGAAAAGTGCAATAAAATAAAAATGCAATTGAAATAAAGTTAAATCTTAAATTTGTATTGTTTTAATAATTATACCTTATCTATAATATCAGAAAACTTACTTATTATTATGAAGATCTTGTTCTTTCTCATATTGAACACGTAATTCTTCTTGCTTTTTCTTATAAGCTTCAGCTTGCTGTTCTGCCATCCATACCTATAAGATTAATCGACATTAATACTAACATAAACACAACAAGTAAGATTCTTCTTATTAAAAAAAAAAGAAAGGTTAACAAAATTGTACGCACTCGTTTTAAATTATCTCTCGAAGCTGGATGGAAAAATTTTTTACACATATAATTATTAAATCCTTTCCCCATGTTTACTCTAATTAACTATACAATTAATTTCGAATGAAAAGAAAAAAATTCTTTATTTCTAAATTCTCTTTTTCAAGACTTTTTTTAATAATGTACCACTGAATGGCATTTGATATCGGCAGCCATTATAAAATTTTTAAGAAACTACCTAGTCATTTTTAAACTAAATTATTTTCATATGTACGAAAAAATAATGTTATAATTTTTTCCTCTTTTTTTTTACTAAATAACATAATCTCTTATTTAATTAAGTTTAGAATTTTTTTAATTATTATTATCTTAAAGATAAAGTAAAATAATGTTAACATCTTTTTTTTTTTTTTTTAATATTTCATTTGACTCGTGCGTCAGCTGAAAAAGGAAATGTGACGTAACTTAACCTATACATCGATACTCCTTGTCAATGTTGTTAGCTTACATTTGACGTACAAGTAATCAGTGCATTATTTGTAATTATTTTATTTCATATGAAATAAAGTATATCAAATGGAATATGTTAAACATAGAATTATAATTTTTTAATAATGATTTTATCGAACATTATTAAAAATATTATTTTAAATGGATCGATCTATTCGGTCAACTTTAAAACCTTTTCTTAATCTTAAGTCGCGCGTCTTATATTTTTGAATAATTATCGTATTATATCCTAATATAATATTGTTGTAATTTTACCTGTAATAATTCATAGAGAAAAATGAAAATCAACGAAAAAAATATGGTTGCATTTGCAACATCCGCAACACCGATAGATAAAGAGGGTTGTTTAAATAAACGCGGTGAAGTTAATCGAGGATATCAACGAAGATGGTTTGTTCTTAAAGGAAACATATTATTTTATTTTGATCGACGTGGTGACAAAGAACCTGTAGGTATGATTGTCCTTGAGGGGTGTACTATCGAATTGACAGAAGACGAAGAACAGTTTGGATTCAAAATTGTATTCCATGGTCCAAATAATAGAAGTTATGCACTTGCAGCTGAGTCACAAGTAAATTATCTGTTATATAAAAATTATAAAATAATATAAATATTCTTTAGTACTTATTTAAATAATTATAATCGTATCTATCAAAATTTCATTACCTCTAGGAATCAATGGAACAATGGATGAAAGCTTTGGCATGTGCCAGTTATGATTATATGAAGTTGATGGTAGCAGAATTACAACGGCAATTAGATGCTGCGGAAGAAGAAGTTGAAACAGTAACTCCACCACTTCAGTCACCTAAAGCACCACCAAGACAAAGACATAATCCCTTCAACAAACCAGAATCTCATCATCGTTCTCAGAGTGTTAGATCTGCACCTGGTAGAACAGAAAATGTACCTCGTACAAGAATTACATTTAGAGAATTACATACGGCATATGGGAGAAGAATTTTGGCAGATCTAAATGCATGGAGACATGAAAAAAAAAATGCAGAAGCACCATTGATAACTCTCTAATTAATGGCATTGATAAATTGTAAATATTTATATAAAAAATGTATTAATGTATTAGAAGTGTTAAATAAGTTTAATGTTAATACGAAAACACTTTTCTTTGTTTTTATTTACATACGGATTTAAATTAATTTTCGTTTATACTAATTGTAAATTATTTCAATATAAAGTATTAACGTATAGGACGTGTGATACACAATACAATTAATATAAAAATTTATGTACATATATTTTATTATAATTTAATAGTGCAAATACATGGAATAAATCAATAACCATGTATGAATATCACACAACCAATTTATAACAAATAATAAATATTAATTGAATATTTATTGCCAAATACTGCAAAATAATTATAGCAGAATTATTATTTATAAGTTTTTTTCTTTTGTACAAGCGTTTACATAAACGTACTAAACATGATTACATGAAACATTATTATGTGTATTCAACTTTTTCCTAACTGTTTACAGTAAAAAATATATAATACGTATTTATTAGCAATATATAGAAAGACTAATATTATATATTACAATAATAAATATTCAAATGAAGCATAGCATAATTTATTCAGTACTTATTAAAAATCTACTTCAAAATAAGTTATTCAATATCTACGAATATACATATAAAAGGCTACGCACAATATTTATCATACGTTCATATACAACTATTTTGTAACGCACAAAATAGTTTGATTTACATAATATAGTTTCTGTAGATTCGTTTAAATATTCTATAATAATAAATAATACATTGAAATACTATTAAATAATTTTTAGAACAAAATTCGAAAAGTATACTTATTTAAATTTAAAAACATTTCTTTTTTTGCATCACCAGGAAGATGACGAGTACCTAAAAGAAGACGAGCCTTATCTTCCTCCTGAGGAGCTGATTCTTCTTGTGGACCCCTTGGTTTGATTTGTAATTTTTGTTTAATGGCTTGACTTAATATCACACGACGAGAATCACTTTTCATGGCTAATAAAAGATCAAGCCATGTCCAAGTAACATTATGATATTCTAATGTTGGTATAACTAATGCAAAATCTCGAACGTCTTCTAAATTTTTCTCTTTATTGCCCTATAATTGACCAAATTATATTTTGGAATATTGTAATATCGATTTAAATTGATATCTGAACATTTGGCATCATATGCCAAATCGACATCATGTGGATGGCACATATTACAATAGTATTAATGTTACCTTGTAAGATACACGAACAGGTACTTCTGGTATTTTAATGTATATAAACAATTTATTTTTATCAGCTCTCTCCTTCATTTTTTCTACATCATCTCTTCTTTCAATGGGTACATAAAATGATGAATCTCGTTGCGGTGCTGGTGGTTCCTCTATCCCTTCCGGATCTCTTTCCGGAAAGCAGAATTTCAGCATTGTATTGAAGAATTTTTTTGTTAATCCTAAAAATATAATAACAAAAATTATCGAATGTTATATTATTTTCATTGAGTTCATTTCTTACCAATTGTTAAAGGAACTACATTAATTTCGAAATGTTCCTTTACTGAAATACCAGCTACAGGTGCTTTTTCTCTACAAAACACTCTCAGAGCTCTTTGCCTATCAACAGGCATATTACTTTGTAATTCGGTCGGAGTCAAGACTTCTGTATAGATTTGATTGGGTAATAAATTTGTCATTCTAACATATCCTAATTCCAAAAGATGTTCCACCGAATCATCTGTTTTACTTGTTTTTGTATATAAGAAATTAGTCAGAATTAAGTCTGCTATACCTAACTGACCATCCGCGTCAGTAAGTCTCCATTGTGCATGTTTAAAACAAATTTCTGCAACTCTTGCCACTGCTGCTGGTTTATCTTTTAATGTTGTTGAAGCACTCGGTGGTGCAGTAGTTTCTTTATAACAACTTAACATTACATCAAGTTCTTCAGCTTTTGCACTAAGTTGTTCTTTACATTCAAAAACTCGTGCTTCTAATCGCTCCATTTCAACCAATAAATCAGAACTTGATTCCTCGGCAAGTGCTTTTTGTACTAGATATGTTTCACGTTCTAATCTCCTTAATTTAGCAACTAATCCACGTACAGTATTTTGCAATTGTTGTATAGGTCGTTTTTGATCTTCAACAGAATGTAATTGTAATTGAAACCTCATTCTTTGTAATCGTTCAGAAGCTTCTTTTCTGCGAGGCTCTACATATAATAACAGATTATTTACAATATCCAAAATCATTGCATATTGTAAGGAGTTTGTGCATACATCTAAATCATGATGCATTAATGTAAATGCATCTGCAGCTGAAAATTCCTTTCTTTCCCATAAGCTAACTTCTTCTCTTGGTGGTGGTAGAATATTATCTACAGATCCAACATCTAAAGCTTGACCATACCCAACATAAAAAAACTCGCATTTACATCTTGATACAATACGTTGCAATTGATGTTGTGGTCCACCAGCACCACCAACAGTCTGACTAACCACACCACCTACACTTTGACCTGATCCTACAAGTGCTGGTACATCTGGTAAACCCGCTATCACAGTAGAATCTTTTTCCTAAAATTGTTTATTATGAGTAATATTCATTTTTAATAGAAATCGTTTGTAATAGATAATTATGCAGAAATATACCTGTATATTATCCAATGTTAACCACATAATATTGTCATCAATATTATCATCAATATTTGCACTAACTGTAGCATAATATTGCATACATTCTAAAGAACCAACCCATGTTGTTTTTGAAACAAGTGTTCTCTCTTTCCATACTGGTCGATGAACCCTTTGTAATATTTCTGCTTTTGCTGCTGATAAAATTACATATCCGCGTGTTTCGATTCCTTTCAATAATACTTGACTATTCACTAATGCAACTATAAACAGAAATTAATTTATAATATAAGGATAATTATACAATAATTTAAATATAGATCTGATTTCTTATTATATCTTACTAAGCCAATTTTTGTGTAAAACGTCATCCTGGTGGCACGCTGCAAGTCCACGCAATTGTTGACCTCTTGTTTGTACTGATAAATCATCACTGAATGCTACTGGTTTATTAGCAGCTTCAGCAATTAATCTTTGCAACATTCCAGCAGCTTCTCCTTGTTGTAGTTTAGAAGATGTTGATGGTGTTGTTTGCGTAGGTGTATTTTTTGATTCAACAGTTCTAATTCTATTTTTATGTGGTGTAGAAGTACTTTCTCTGTGAAAACCTTTTAGAGCCGCAGTTGATAAATTCTTTTTAAGTTGCTGTGTTTTAATAAATGAATCAAATAGAGCAAATGCAACATCTCTATTTGTTTTAGTCCAAGCTCCTTTCAAATCATGTACAGCTAAACGATGAGTTGGATTATCGCCACTTACTCCTGTGACCATTGCTTCTCTTCCATAACTAACTCGAGCAACACTTAGGCAATAACATTTTTCAACTGGTTGTCGTAACGAAGTACTTTCTTCTTCTTCTTCTAATGCACTTTTAAGCCAAATTTCTGCATCATTCAATTCACAATTCATATAAATAACAGACCATTCTGCTCTTGGACGGTGTATGAGGCCATCGTCAATTGGATGAAGAGATAGATTATGTTCAGAGCTACATGCTACCTTTCCACCAGTTACTTCAAATCCTCTCTGCATAGCAAAAGACATCCAGTAACTTACATGAAAACGGTGAAATGCTAATGTTAATCTAACTTTTCTGTAGTGCCTGCTTAATTGTTTTTTTCTTGGTCTGATATTCTTAAATAATGGACCTTTTCTTGTAGGCCTTGTTGCACCTGATAATATAAATTTTAAATTCTCAAACCATCTTAAAGTACTACCGTAAAGCAAAGCTGTTGGTGCACTTGTCAATGTGGGAGATCCAGTAGGTTTGGTTTCTAGAGATAAACTAACATTTAAATTTTGTGAACGAAATGCACGGAAAGAATCGTGTTCTTGATTGCTAGAATACTCTGGCAATCTGTCTGGAGCACAAGGTATTGCAGCATGATGATCTCTTGGATCACCTAAGCAAACCCATGCTAATTTCATACTTAATTTAACATTAGGTAAATGTAACAATCTACAATCATCATATTTGCTGGCCGTGCGAACATATACATCGAAATCTCCTTTTATTATAATTTTTCCTTGTGTCCAATCAAGTTCTAAACCTGTCCATGTTAATTCCATTTCTTCTGTAGTATTATAAGGATCTAAAGAGCCATGTAATAAAACAGTTAATTGTTTCACACAAAGAGTTATTCTTCCATGAAGGGCTAATCTCATTTTATCCCAAAATGGTAATGGAGGACTGGGATCTCGTGATGGATGAATTATCTTTTCAAAACTAAGATTACATTGTGCTATTACTGGTTCCCAACATGGACCAAATGCATATCTAAATTTATCTATATCCCAATTAAGATCATGATAGTACTTTAGAGACGTCATTCCTCTTTCTACTACAATATCATCCCATGGTGGTCCAATTTCAATTCGTACTGTACGTCTAGCTCTAGGTGGTGGTACAGCTTCCGCACCAGCTAATCGACCCCAAATACTAAGACTTTCGACTAATAGCAGTGGTTGAGGAAAATCTCGCAATTGTAATTTCCATTCTGCACATTTTAAACTGACGCCTCTAACCCAAAGTGTATTGAATTCTAAACCATCTTCAGGCCAAGGAGTTTCTGGATCCATTTCTCTTATAGCTTTAGTTGCATTTTCCGTGCCATTTATAGTTGGATCAGCTAAGGCCAATATTTCTAAATCTAACATAGACCAAGCAAATAATCTTGTTCTTGCTGGTCCTGCGCGTTGCATTTGTTTCCACCTCTGTACATATATTTCTGCATTTTTCTTATTCAGACTAGCATATAACTCTTCTACTTTGCCTTGTGGAAGAAGTAAATGAGCGCGACAAAGTTCTTCTACTTTAGCATCCAGCATTGCTTGACGTTTTAAACTTTCTTTATATTCGTCTTCTAAAAGTTCATAATTATCCCTTAATCGAACTTCAAATGGATCATCGCTCACTTCAAAAATCCATTCTTTAATCTGTAATACATAGTATTATTTAAAGTATGTAAATATAATGAAATGTTTATAGAGTTATAATAAAAAAGATGTAGTAGTACACTTATCATAAATAATAAATATATGTATATACATATTTACTTTTATAATTAGATCACATGGCAAATGCTGTTGTTTAACCGATCCTGTTGAATGAATGTCCTTTAACCATCTCTTAATACTAAATAGTTCATTTTGTATAGCTTCAGTAAATTGATGTTCATAAGGAAAACAAGCTTTAACCGATTCAATATTGAGAGCCCAGGTTTCATTCCATTCTAAGAAAAACCCTTCATTATTTTGTCTCTCTAAACGTACTTCTTCATTATTAGACACTCTGACTAATTCAAATCCTTCAATCATAATTATGTCAGCCATATCTAATGTTGCACGGATATAATTAAGCTTCCATTCACCCTGTACCCAACGTAGCTGATCCGAAGAAAGTTCTAAGAAATGCTTTGGCGAAATATCAATCGAAAGAGTAATTCCTCCAGTAGCAAGTAAATCTATAAAGCGCTTTTTTCTTTGAGCACCTACATCTTCATTTGTTAATGTTTCTTTGGATATAATTGATCTAAAATCTTTAGACTCCATCCAAAATAATAAAAGACGTAAATGTAAGTTAGGACTCCATGCTACGCTTGTGCCATCAAGACTTATATTTATAGTATCTGAAGTAATAGCACATTTACATTTTCGTATAGCTAAAAATGGATGAGTTAAAGCTTGTGCATGTTGACAAACAACTGGTTCATATTTATTGAGAGTTATAGCGCTCACTCCTTCAGCAACCGCTACTAGTCGTTTAACATTATTCTCCATACTTGCAGTATCAAGGCGCATCATAATACATAACTCATTTTCAGCAATAAAAAATATATTACAATTAGTAACTTTAAGATTTAATTGAGTAGTATTTTCTGATCTCTTCATTTTTTCTTTTGTAGGTTTTATGTATTTTTTACAACATCTGAAAATAAATGCCTATTATATAAACATAAAATTGATAATAAGAATCATATTAAAAATATATACATTTAAATAATTACTTAAAAGCTTGCTCAAGGAATCGGGCGAGATCCAAGCTCCATTCTGTTACAAGAGCATCTACAGCAATTCCTATAGCATTTGTACGAGTTGTTGCTAATAGCACACCGACTGAAAGAGGACTACCCCAACAATGAGATGTTTCAAGATTATTTGTAACAGCTCCATTTAAAGCACAAAATAAAGATTCTATTACCAATTCTGTATTGCAATCTACTACTTCACCTATTTCATAGAAAACTTACATTATTTAAGTTCTGATAAATGTCAATAAATAAAATCCTTTCATTGAATTCAATTTATACCTAGAACTGTGTTTAAAGAAAATTTCACGTGTGCTACTCCACAAGAAGCCTCTGGTGCATCAGGAAGTTTTACAACCAAAGATGAGTCATATAATTCAGTATTTATCTTAACTTCAACCCATGGCAGTTTTCTAGTTAAGGACACGCGATCAACAGGCTTAGATATTTCATTTTGTGCACTTTGCAATATTGATTCCCAATCTTTGTAATCATAAAAGATTAAAAGACTACTCAATTGAACTGATATTTGTAAAATATCTTGCTCCATCTATATATTTGTAAAGATTATAAATATATAAAAAGCAATTTATAATATATAAAGCAATATATATTTTTAAATAAATTTTAAAATAAATTTGAGAAATGTTAATATCATATAAGCTTACTTTTGCATCTATTAGTAATGATTGCAAAGTAACAACGGGAAATTTTCCACGAATGGATAATCCTTCCAAATTAACAGTAAAATTTAATTGAGGACTATGTGGTTGAAATTTAGCTATAGCTTGTAATCCTTTTAATATGCCTTCTAAACCAACAATACCACCATCTTCTCGTCCTGCGATTACAGAGGAATTTCCTATTTTCAACATAAAGTCCTGAAATATCAATTATAAATACAGTTAATATATATATATATACACATATTTATATAGATAATTATTAAAAACTAAATATAAAGATTAGATTTTACCTTTGGTATTATTGGTGCTAATCTAGCCAGTAAATTATCAGTAGAATTGTTATCTATATTAGAGTATGAAGCACCAGTTCTTAATGATTTTCTATCTCTTAAAAACTGCATAAGACCTGGCCCTCCAGAGCCTTCCGTTTGTGTCACACCAACATACAATTTCTATAAATATATATATATATATATATAAATAAGATTTTATTAAAAATAATTTATAATAGGAAAAAATTAAAATCAATCGCTATACCTCGACCGAAATTTCTCCTTGAGCTTTAAGAGTTGCTTCTGCTGTACCAGCAAATGTGATTTGTGACAAGCAAGCATCAGATGCATGTCTTAATAGTTTCATCGCTCCT
Source organism: Polistes dominula (assembly GCF_049000335.1). NCBI lineage: Eukaryota > Metazoa > Arthropoda > Insecta > Hymenoptera > Vespidae > Polistes > Polistes dominula. The sequence continues at coordinate 5,221,630 of NW_028300916.1, read as the reverse complement.
CCAGAAACTGTAGCAGATGCTAGTAGAGTACGTGCTCCATGAACAACACTGCCATCCAAACTAAGACTTTCTGCACTGCCATTAGCTAACCAACCATTACCAAGTGCAAGAAGACTCAAATTTTCAATATGTACTGCCATAAACTAACAAATTATATAGCATATATTTAATAATATGTTTTCTAAGAAATAATAAAGATTCAATAATATATATATATATGCATAAAATATATATGTATATATTACCTGTACAAATGTTATGATTATCGGTGAAATTTTTTTATCCCTAAAATCTAATAATTTACTTGTTTTATTGGAATGATGGTTAGATTCAATAGGAACATCTTTATTAATTCTAACATCACGCATAACTACTGCTAATAATTTAGCTACATCGCTGCTGAATAAACTACTGCGAACACTTATTTCTTCAACTTGCTAGAAATAATAAAACAAAACACGTGTAATATAATATATTAATATTTAAATCATGAAAACATGTTATCAATATTAAAAATGATACTAACCAACGTAAAGCCATTCTTAGATATATTGACATCACGGAGAATAAAATACGGTAATGAAATATGACCAACCCTTAAATGGATCTTATATTTTCTTTTTACTAGCCATGATAACAACCTTGGGATTACCCTGTAATAAATCAATAATTACAAATTTATTAGAATGAGAAAACATAATAGAATATATGCATACATATATATATATATGGTTTTGTATATAAATTGTCAAATACTTACCAAGTAAAATGACAGTACAATATAAAAAAGCCTATAAAAAAACCCAATAATCCAGTCATTTTTAATTACATAATACTATAAGAAATGTCACTATCAAAATTATGAATTTTTCATATATTATTAAAAAAATAGTTTTCTTAGATAGTTAACATGTTCACTTGTTGCAGGTTAACTTATTATACCAATACAAATATGTATATAGAAAATGTCTAGGTAATTAGTTTTTTTTCACGTTTATTTCTTTTATTCTTGGCTTTTCTCTCATTTCTTACGAAAACGATACATCGAAATATTGATCTTACAATACAATGTGTCATCGAAAAGTTTAATATACGTAATAATAGAAGTTTCAAAAACGACGTATGAAAAATTGCCTTTCGCCATATGTCATTTTTATCGTATATATGTCATAAATTCAACTATAGATTCATTCAAAATGATGCACACAAATGTCATAATCAGGATTATACCACAATTGAACTTTAAATACTGATTATTTGTTTCTTAAAATATCAATGATATAGATAACAGATTTCATTTTATACGAAATTATAAATAAAAAAGTTATATATATAAATATATGATTTAAATTTTCAATTAGATATTTATCTTTATTATTAATTTTATCATTTATATTCATTTATATGCACTCATTAAACAAATTTTAATATAATTTCATTAGCTAATTAAAAGTAATTTTGATATTTTTTTAAATATAATTATAATTCCGTTTAATTTACGGATAATATTTGAATTTCGCGCCTCAATGTCATTCCTTAATTTGCGCGGTACTTTACAAATTTTTAAATAATTTGATAAACATTTGACTTTATTTTTCATAGTATAATTGAATATAATTTATTTTTAAATATATATTTTTTATAATTATTTAATTTTTATATCTAATAATTATTTTTAAAAAAGACAAAGAATATTTACAATAGAAAATTTTGTGAAAAATATATTTAAATTACCAAGGTGTGTAAGTTCCGAGATATGTGTGACAAACGGGACAATAATGATCGGTACTTTTACAGGAATTTAAACAATATGGGATCATACAACAAGGCCAGCATCTATTTTCAATAAATAATTAATAACTAATATTATCTAGCAAAATGTTCTGCTATTTAATAAATTAATTAATAAATATTATATTTTAAAATATTTCATATTCCGAATATATAAAGAACATATTTTAAAGGATTAATATATATATGACACTTATCGTATTTATTTACTAACCCACAAAGGCAAAGAAGAAATGCACTTAAATGTGTAATAGTCGATCGACGAACTTCTGTTGTAGTAACGATAAGGGCTAAACATCGTGTACAAATAGTAGCTACAGGTCTTGCTGACCAAGAATTAACATTTGCTAAAAAATAAATGAAAAAATAATGAATTTATAAAAACATCATAGAGCACGATTTAAACAAAATATTCTTATTTATTACACAAGAATAAGATTTCAACAAATTAATAAGATATTTACATGAAACCGAGAGATTTTGTTCGGTTGAATATGAGTTAAGTTGAATACCCTGAGCTTGAGCATAACTTGGTGGAGGAATAGGTGCTATGAAAGATGATTGATTAGTATTTGAAATAATAAATCTTCCATTATTTCGCAAATTAGATCGCGTAACTGGTGATCTTTGATGTAATATCGTTGTAGGGCTAACGTATATCGATGAATATGTAGGTGGAGCATCTCTTGAATGTGGTAACGTATCAATCTGTTAGGCGAATTGATTAAAAATATGTAGAAGCACCTATGATACAATTGATTAAATCCTGAAAGAAATAAAACATTGAAACCTCATCGTCTATCGGTGCAGTACAACACAAACATTTTCCAAATCTCCACGTTTGGCGAGATTGTCTTGTTCGATTTGCAAAATCATTTCTTACAGATGATATACTTCGTTGTGGTAAATCAAACGACTCCTCGATCGATAGCTGTACATCTCGATTAACTTAAATGAAAAAGATAATATTTATAATCAATATTTTGTACTTTATTTTTATAGTCAATGAATTTCATATAATCTGTGCTAAATTTGATATTTTATTAACATAAAAAAAGAAACTTACAAGTCGATGATGGATCGTGTTGGTCAACTACATCTACAAGTACACTACAAGCATCGGGTGAACGATTGTTATAATCTGTAGTGAATGTTAAAATTTCGCTTTTAGGAATAGATCCTATAGAGGATAAGGGAGCTGCAGATATTTGTAAAATATCTCTTGATGGTACAAGTGTACTTGTTGACATGGATGAAGAGTAAGGGGTTGCAGCTTGCGTTGTTATAGTATCGCAACTAATTGTAAATTTCATTGACGGCAATTCCATCCTCGTATTTTCTTCGATACAGGAAAAAGCTTTTTCCGAATTCGTTGATGGCGCATTTTCCATACTTGGCTTAATCATTTCTAATTTCATTAAAATTAATGATGTTTGCATTGCCGTTATCGACGATTGCTCTACAAGTTGAGAATCATTTGACATTTCGATCGATCTTTCATTTTCGTATAATTTCGAACTCGTTAGATTATTTGCAGATGCTATGAAAAATTGTTAAATTTACTCTATAAATGTATTACTAAAAATATAATAAATATAAATAATACTTTTTTCCTCAACAGATTGCTTTTCCATGATTTTTTCTAATGCTTCTTTCTATTCACAATAACCAATGAAAAAGTATTTTCATTGTAAAAGTCTTTCGAAATAAAAACACTTTCAAAATGTATGCTCTACAATTTTTGCATTCTGAAATTATGTAAATAAAAATATAAAAGATTTATAATACAATCGTATAATTTATTATGAGATAAAATAATATTGAATAAAAATAATGATAATTATTTTATTTATTCGACAAATATCATTTTTTCTTTATATTATTTTTCAAGAAAATTCTATATATTTGTGTTATTATTAGGTATAACCTTAAATAATAATTTCAAATTTAATTTTACCGCCTTGTGAGATGAATAAAGATGTCCTTGTCCAATAATAATATACTCGATTGATCCTTCCTTTAAGATGTTTTAGAAAGATTCAAATAAGAACTTGTAAAATAAAATAAAGTAAAAGAGATTATTTATCTCAATAAAATCATTCTTTCGAGTATAAATAGAGAAAAAAATCTATCCTATATAGAAAGTAATGTAGATTCATAATAATGTCATATGAATAAGGAAAAAGAAGCGCTTGCTCGGGCATTATGAAAGTTCGCGTGGCGCTATTAGGAGCATGCGCACTAGTACCATTTCGTGCGTGAGGCGAGAACAGCCGAAATGGAGGAGAACCAAACATCGGAGAGTGTCGCCGTGCTACCGGACATGTCCGAACCGTTGACGAGCGAAACCGAGGAAGCGTCCGCACTAACGACCGAGCACGAGGCGCATCCTGTAGCTGTTACAGCCAGCGTGACTTCTGTACCGGGTGTTCCAGGTGTTCCTGGAGTCGGTGTACCGGTTTCTTTGCCTGTTGGTTCTATCATCGGTGTGGCAAACTCTACCAATGGGACGACCTTCAACGTCATCACCTCAGAGCAATTACAAGTATAAAAAAAAAACAAAAATAAATATATCGCATACTCAATTCTAAGATCATTTGTTTATCAAAGATTAAGAATAATTTTTAACAATGTAATTGAGTTATATATATATACATATGTTCCCTATGTACGATTATTTTTGTCTCGTTGAATTTTGTAATTCATATATGACACATGAGTAATTCAAGTATGCTTGTCAACGAAACTGTACTTCATCATTAAATTAATCTGTTTATATTATTTTATGAATAATACAATACAAATAAAGTTCTTTGTTTCGTAGCTGCCTGGGTCTGGACAATTCAAGCAGATGCTATGTGTTGACAATGGCTTCATTTGTGAATCACGTCATGATAAAGATACAGATCCTTTGAGATGGAATGGAGAATTGAAGGCAACTCATATAGTTATTCAAAATAGTACTGATGAAACAGAATCTGACCAAATCCATGTATCTGCTGCTAACTCACAACCAATATGCAGTTGGTCAGAATCTGCCAATTTAGCAGTTCTACCCGTAAGATGCAAAAACACAAATGCTGAATTACATAAAAGTAAATTTGGTTCTGGAGGAAGAGGACGATGCATCAAATTAGAAAACAGCTGGTACACTCCAAGCGAATTCGAAGCACTTTGTGGTAGAGCATCAAGTAAAGATTGGAAACGAAGCATCCGATTTGGTGGTAGAAGTTTGCAAACACTTATAGATGAACAAATTTTAAAGCCACATGCAACATCATGCACCTGTGCTGCTTGTTGTGATGATGACAATGCAGTGAGTAATCTTTTTTTTTTGTTTGGTTAACTTATTATCATTTAATTTAAAAGGTTTAATATTAAACATTTGCATTTAAAGACAGGTCCTGTACGACTATTTACACCGTATAAACGTAGAAGAAGAGCCAGAGATACCTCAGATAGTGAAATTCCAATTCGTAAACATAAAAGTGAAAATTCGAGGGATGGTAGTAACAATGACGAAAGTGACAATGAAATAGTTGTCCCTGACAAAGACGGTTGGCCACATTTTGTATCAACAGAAGGTTTAGTTGTACAACAATCTCAAGATCAGGATTCTGTAGTACAAAGTGTACATCAAACAGAAAATACACAGACTGAAGATCTTTTTAAAAAATTAGATGAAATGTCGCAAAAAATGTTAAAATTAGCTTATGAATTTAAACGTACATTAGAAGAAGCAAAAGAATTGAATAGGCAACAAAGAAGAGAGCAAGCATTAGTTGCACAGTTGAGTGCTAGAGGAGATGTTATTGAACCTGTTGGCTTACAACCTACACCTGACACTCATAATAAAAAAGTAAGATTAAGTGTGCTCATGCTTTTGTGTATTGTGTATAAAATATTTTATTCTTGCACATATGTTAATGTTATTTATTTATGCTTCTAAATGAAATCTTTGTTTTTAGTGTGCTAATTGTAATCGAGAGGCATTTGCTGAGTGTTCTCTATGCAGACGTACACCATACTGTTCTACATTTTGTCAACGTAAAGATTGGGCTGGTCATCAAGTAGAATGTGTGCGAGGTGCAGCTGAAACGGTTATGCTTATAGTAGAAAGCAGTAGTGCAGAAACAAATGCTCTTGCTACAACTGCAGGGGACCAATAGCTAGTGTTCCTTACACCCATTCACCAAAGGAATGTAGAAGGAGAACAATCTACTATAGAAACTTCACAATTAAAAAAAGAGATGAAGACTTAAGATATGAACATTTCTGGTTAATGGAAGTATACAAAATTTTGTATATATTATAGTGGCTATTTTTTACATAAGTTATAGTCTAACTATTTAAAGACTACCAGTGAATGTGTATAAAAGCATATTATGTTGTTGAAGACCACATTTATGCATAAACATAATGAATATCTGTATAAATAATTTTATAGTACACATTATATACTACGAAAGAAAGAACACTCATTGTATATATGTTACTTACAAGGAGAGGCCATAATTGACAGGTCATGGATTTTCATATATCATGGGTATATAGTAAACCTGCACCAAATACAATTAAATTCTTGGTAAGGGAATGTTATTCATATTTTAAATTTAAAACAATTAAGCATGTGAGATATTAACGATTAAAAGTTGCTATATATTACACATGTTTAATCGTTCTCTAAATTTCAAATATAAATAATATTCCTTACACAATGGCAATGGGATTAAAAGCTTTGCCACAAAAATTAAATTTGGTGACGAGTTAACTGTGATCTTTCCTTGTTAGATATAAAAATCTTGAAACGCTCTTAAAAGTGTATATTTGGATCGAATGTTAAAATGAAAAATGACCAAAGGAGAGGTAATCTTTAAGAATTTTTCTAGCAATAAGATCATTTAGATATTGGGTTATTCAGATATTTTTTATTGATTTCTAATAAAAATTTAATAATAATTTTTTATTTTTGCTATAATATTAACCTTTTTCTCCATGGTATGCTTGTAATAAAATGTGATCTTTGTGAATGGAATGCGTTGCTTAAAAATCGATACAAACAGTTCAAACACATTATTGAAAACAATGTTATCAAACACCCAACTTGTATTATTTTACAATCTTACAGGAGCATCAATTATTTGATTTTATATCAATTATTTGTGTTTCATAAATGCATGTTAATATTTCTGTAGGTATATATCTACATGCTAAAATAAGTATAAAATGTTCTATGAACATACGTTCGTTTTTAAGTTGTGCATATTAAAAAAATGTTTTAAGTATCTACCTCTTATCCCAATCGTTCTTATAAATGAATGAAAACATTCTATATTCTAGAAAGGTTTTATTTTTATAATTGACGTAAATCTTTTTCGTTTCTATAGATAAGGATTTTATGATTTCCAAATGAATCATCTGTACTTAAAAATGGCACAGTCTACCTTTTCAATTTTTACTAATTACAGGACGCGATCATTTAACCACGTGTGGTAAGTTTAGTGTTAAAATGTATTTATGAAACACTTTGCATACATTCTTCGGAACAAAAGAATTAATACAATAAAATCTAAACAACATTATTAAAAATCACTTACAAATTTTCTGAATAACCCAAAATATGGCGTCATAATATTTTTTGTTCATAATATTTTAATAAGAAAATTAATTTTTTTTTCTTTATATCTAAACTTTTTTATAAAATTAATATTTTCATATAGAATTTTAGTACAAATATTAAATATATTACATTTCATTATCTATTATTTAAATGGACGCACCATTTATTTACAGTATAATATAATTACGATTTAATAAGACAATAATGATTAATTAAACTATTTTTTTTAGTTTCAATAAACACATTTTCTTTATTTTAATTATCAGTAACATGTATATAAAGCAGCTTAATATGTATTCTAGATATTTAATTTGTAATTAAAACTTCATTATGTTTTCCTGTAAAAATAAAATGTGTACTTTTAAAGAGTACACATCTATTTTTCACAAATAATATATCGTAAGTAATTATAACAGTATCTTCAAATTGCATTTAGTATTTTCAAAATTTATTTCTTTGTGGTATGAATATTCATGAATAAGCAGAGTACAGAAAACATTTTTCTTATGTACTAAAAATAAAATTGGCAGAATTATGATGTTATTTACTGTGACTTACACATATTTACATTTTATTAAAAGTTTATATCTTAGATTTTATAATTTCACAAAAAGAACAAAAAAATAACTAATTTCGAATCAGTATTTATATATAATGATAAAAGAATTTCAATTTAGTACATAATGATGTTGTAAAAAAAAAAAAGAAAAAGAAACATACAACTATAATATGTACATATTATCATGAAATACAAAGTATAAAGGATAAGATTTGAATGTTTGTAAAAATCAAACTGAGTATCTTTATAAGATTTATATATTATAAGTTTATATCGCGACTGTATTACTTAGACAATTTTTACAAAAAAAAAAAAAAAAAAAAAAAATAATACTTAATAATTTCCATAATGTTTCAATCTGTATAAAAATGCTTTGTATGACAAATTTGATATACCTAAGTAACCACTACTAGGAGAAAAATCAATATCACAGGGCATTGAAATTGTTGTTTGAAATGTTGGAAAATTAGAAAATACATTAAATGACGGCAAATGTAACATTCTAAAAGCATTTGCCTTTTTATCAGAAGCCATGGCTAATATTTCTGATGTTGGATTGAATTTCAATGCAGAAATAGAAGTAACAAAATTGCTAACTATTTTAAGAGGAACTGGATATTTTGCTTGAAGTAATTTGTTTAAATCATATAAATTAACAATTCCTTCCCTACTTCCAGTAGCTAAATATTGACTGTTAGGAGATATTGCAGTAACTGAACAAGACAAGCATCCATCATCTACCGCACGATGTATACAAGTTCGACTGTTTATATCCCAAATATACATTTCATGGCCATCTTCAAACACGCAATAGAAAGAATATTGAATTATTTAATTCTACTTTGAAAATAAATAAAATGTTTCTATTACTTACCTCCGTGTGTTACGAGTTTTTTATTATCAATAAATGAAATTGTTCTGCATTTTGTATTCATCTTTAGGGTGCCAATAAGTTCTTTGGTAGAACTCGTTAACAAATAAATGTCACCTAATCTTCCACACAGTGCTATCAATCGACCATCAGGAGATACTTCATATTTCTGAATAACATTATAATAAAAACTTATTGAAATAAAAATATCACAAAGAGAGAGAGAGAGAGAGAGAGAGAGAGAGATATTATTAATATAATACAACAAATAAATTTCCAAACCTTCATGTTAGTAATATGACTTGGTAATGGTATTTTATGAGTTTTTCCACTAATTAAATCATAAGAATGGCAATATGAGTAAAATTGAGATCCTAATATAACTTCAGTTCCTTCTTTAAGAAATTTTGCTTTACTAATTGGAAAATGTTTGTATTGAGTACTGTACAATTTATTATTTTCTATACCATCAATCTGTAGATATTAAAAAATGTTTTTTTTATATATTAACTCTATTTCAAAGAAAAATAATATTTTTACTAACCTGAAAAAGAGATAAAATACCAGATGAACCAGCAACAAGAGCTAATGTAGAGGTTGGATGAAATTCTAAACTTGATACTTTAGGACCTTCACTAAATGTCTTTTGATTTATTGGTTTCATGGCTTTAATATCGATCTTTCCTTTTGGTAAGTTTTTCAATTGTGGTGTTTCTAAGTGAGAGCTATGCTAAAATTGAGAATATTTATTTATTTAAATATAATATATTCAATAGTTTTACTTTTAATATTACTATAAAAAAATCATAATAATACCTTCAAGATTTCATTATCAATATCATCAGAATTATCTGGTACTCTATTAATTTCTGCCCACTTCGGATTACCTACAAAATGTTTGTACTTTTTCTCCAAGTAATCCATATAACATTTCTCAGGTCTTTGGCTTGAAATCTTGCGATTTTGAATATCAAATGCAGTTTCTACACTTTAATTATTATAGAATAAATTTAGTTATAATGAATATAAATAACAGAATGCGATAATCGATCCATTTTAAAAAACACTTCATATACTTACGTATATTTTTCATCATCTTCATCTATCCAAACTCTTTTCTTTTTCTCAGTTTGTTCATCCTCATCACTATTTTCATCAGAACTCTTAGAAACTATATCTATTTGAAATTTTACATCACCTTCATTATCCTCATCATTCACTTCATCCAAATATACAGTCGTGCTTTTATTTGCTTCTTCAATATGATCTTCTGGTAATTTATCTATGACACCACTTACATCTCCAAAAATAATCCGTTCCAATCTACAATTTATAATTATAATAAGATTATACGATTAACTATTACATGGTATATCAATTAATAGAAAAAATTATTTCAATACAAAAATGTAACTATATTTGCAATGAAAGAATATATGAATCTGATACTATTTTTTTTTTTTAACATTTATTCATTTATTCCATGCTTTTTGTTTATAATTGTAGCAGCGAATTTTTATTTAAAATTACCTAGCTTCTTCTTCAGGATCATATGAACCTAGTTTTCTTTTCCTTGGAAACATATTTGATTTTTGATTAGATTTGATAGAAGTTTTTTCAGGATTTGATGCGTTGATGTTTATATTGGAGATATTTGGTATAAATTTTCAATTAACACATGTGCACATTTTCTTTCTTAAAATAAAAACATTTTACTATTATTATATATTTATTGCTATAGTATTTTGTCTAATAAAAAAGTAATAAATTACCAATGTCTCATCATAAAATATAACAAATTTTGATATGAAAAACACTTACCTATTGTTATTTTAAAATTTTAGGTTAGGATTTTTAATTCTTCGTATTAAGGATACGGTCAACATCAACCACTGCATTTACAAAAATCTCAAATATTTCTTGTGCTTTTAATACTAAAATTGTAAGGTATAATATTTACTTTTTATTCAATGAATAATCGAGTCAAATAATATATAAGAGCATAATTCGGAAGAATGGCGCCGGAAGTAACATGTGATCAACTGCAGTTGATCGTTGCGCCATCTAACGTTGCTCTCTGGAAGTCTTCTGTTGACTAGCATATGGTATGACCGATATAACTGTATTGCCTGCATTAGAAGTGCAGTTTTCTGTATCTGCTTTAGTTTGAATATGCATATTTAATTGCGAAGTAATTGAAACGCATACATATTAATTGTATAAATATTGATATTTATTATATCTTTATATTAAGTTATTTCCAATTTAGATTTATTTTTAAATAAGAGTAATAAAAATATATTTTCTAAATACGAATGTTTCACATATAGGTAATACTATCTTGCAGTTAACCTTATTCCCCGTACGTTGAGATAAAAAAGGTAGAAGAATCATCAGACATTTTTTGATTCAATGATAATAAGGAAGGACATTTCGGTTGATACTGTTCTACTGCTTCTAATAATGTTTCTGGATATCCTGGCGAAAAATATCTATAAAAAAAAGAATAATAATAAGTCATAATTTTGTACAATCCTTAAATATTCTTAACCCCTTAAATTGGCGCTAAACCAGCCAAATTTTGCACACTCGAGTTAACTAGAGCGACGACAAACTGAATTAAAAAAAGTTCACAATACACATATTTAGCTAAGGATTGATAAGAATTGCATCAATGTGCATTTCAACATACTTTATATTACAAAGAGTAGAAAACAAAAGAACGAAAAGAGAAATAAACACGTAAACCAAAAAATAGAGAATAACGAAAGCAAAATAAAAAAAAAATTTTTAAATCTAAATTATTTAAAAACCTGACCTAACAACATATTTTAAAAGGCAGATTTAAATCTTACGCACAGAGAAAGAAAGAGAATTACGTATTAATTAATATATAACATATCAAATGCAAAATGGCTGTTAACCTGTGTTATTGATCCACTGCAGTCTCACCAGTTGTACTTTTTCAATAAGATCAGCTGTGCGCCAATATGGCGGATACTTCGTACATTAACAAACTGACTTATGTTAAACTAAGATCTATGCAAGACTAAAAAAAAACAGGTGGTCTTGTTGCACAAACTGATAGTGAAAACAACTTTACGAGATCCAATTTAGCGTTAATTAGGAAGAAAGTCTTGAAATAATTCGGTGAGTAAATAGATTTTAGAAGGGTTATGTCAAAAAAGCAACTAGTGTTTTTGGTTACAATTTACTATCATCACACTGTATAAGAGTGTTGAATTTGTTTGAAAATATATATGACGTTTGAATATTATAAACATTCAAAGTACATAAATTATAGTTGATGAAAATTCAATGAATATAATATGATTAAATGTAAGGATATAAATCAAGCTAAAGTAGATTAATTTGATTATAAGTTTGAATTTTATAAACTTACGATTGATACTTTCATATTATTTAGATTTTAGTGAGTTGTTTTTTTTCTTTAATTATTCTGTTTGTTTGTTTATTTGTTTATATAAAGTTATTACTGAACCTACAGAAAAAGGAAGTGTAGGAATCAAAGAATATTGTAATGATAGATTAGCGTAAAATAATAACCAATTTGCATTAAGTACTTTAGTACTATGTCAGTAATATCTACTGGCTTTATCTACGATGTAAAGATCTTTAGTATACAAGAAATCATAATTATTATAACACTTGAATCACATTAACAGACAAAGTGATTAATTCTACTTTTAGTATTTACTTAAGATTTTATTATCCAAGCACTTAGTTGATATTTATCTTTTTATACCTTAAATAAATTTACTTAGTAATTAGGTTTTACCACTAACTAAGTAAGAACAATTTTATGATCGTCTAACAATAAATGATAAAATAATGTTATATATATATATATCTGAATATTTTCTAAATTTTCTCTACTTTTTGTTTTATAAAGTTAATCAATTTAATATATTATGATTGGCTCGATTGCAAAAAAGCAATAAAAATAATAGTTTGTTAGATTAATATATGTTAAAAAATACCTTATAATTTCTTCAGGGAAGCAACAATTGATAAGCATTATGTATTCCATAAGTGTTGTGCCTGGTTCAGCTTGTATTTCTTGCACTTTTTTCAATGCTCCTGATGTAGCAAATAATCGTCTTGCTCTCGCGTCATATGGCAATATCTAAACATAAATAGAAATAAACAAAGAATTATAAATGTAATATGAAATAAACAACTGTTTTGATTGCTACATAATTTATTATTATTTTGATTATTATTATTATTATCTATATATATATATGTAAATATGGTGGCGTGGGTGAAAAATCGCGATCACGATTACGTTAGACCTAAAAATAAAATTCTTGGAATCTCTGACCGAAATAAAAAAAATTACAAAAAAATACATTTAGTTCTCGATTTACGAAGAAAATTGAACAAACTTTAATCATATATCATGCACGATTACGAAACAAATCTTATCATTTTATTCGAATAGTCTTATGCTTTGTAAATCATAGAGATGCTGATGTAAGAAAAGAATAGAAAAGAAAATTCTGAGAAATAATTCTTTGAAAAAGAAAGTTGAACGATTGTTAGAATGATATATTTATTATAAAATTCATATTTAGCATGTTTTATTATGTAAATGATAAATGAAAACTAGAAAAACAGATTTTGTTTTTCATGACGTTATGATGTTATGAAGAAAACATAATCTTCTGTCTAATTTATTGAAGAGTATCAAATTGAAAATAAATAGAAAATCAAAATATGATTATTATGCGTTATGTATATGTGATAAATATTACGTATACGTATTGAGATAGTATTACGTTACTGAATAAATATTATTTATATTTGAAAAAGAAATTTTTCCCTTTTTTTTTTTTTTCATACATTTACGTTTAATCAGTAATATTTTGTATTATTTAAATTGCGTCATCATTAATAGCATCTTGTTTGTTGACTTTACAGAGAAAAATTTGAAAAACAAAAAAACCAAAAAAATATTACAGCTTCAACTTTAGAGAGAAAGAGAGGATATTTATGAAGAAAACGGTTGTGAACAACCGTAAAAAGATAACAATACAAAGTTATAAGAGAGCTTTATAAAAACGTAGCTGTTATGTAAACATTATTCTATATGATAGTTATAACGTTTATCATAAATCTATCGTCGTCAACATTATGAAAAAAAAGCAACGAATAACAATTTTGATGAAGACAAGTGCGTCATACGTATAATTGAAGAAAAATTCAAATGAAGAATTAGATATCGTTATAAAATGTACATCGTATGTCAAATCAATAAAGTTAAGTGTGACTGAATCGCCTGAAGAAACCAAATTAGATTATATTCTACTAAACACCAAGATCCATTGGTACACAGAGCACCGACAACGAGACAACTGCCTTATATTTGCAACAGTCGCGTAACATTCTTTCAAATTTACGAAAGATATTAAAATCTTCTAACAAATCACGTACCGTTTAAATTTAAACAGAAGTTTCTATATAAGAGGACGTAAACGTATCTTGCAAAGTCAGTTCACTTAGATCAGAGGAAAGAGATACATCTCTCTGTTATACAGTGACATTATTCAAATCTACTCATATATACATATATACGCGTGTATATTTATACATATTGTGTATATTTGTTTTGTGTGTGTGGTTTGTGTGTATATATATATATATGCACATATAAGTACCTATACAAAAACATCTGTAAGTTAATTAATTGCTAATTACAGTGTAGAAATATATTAAAATATATCAGTAATTTATTACTAAACTTTATGAAATCTATATCTATATCTATTGTTGAATGTTAAAAAGCTATAAGAGAGTTAACTCTTAAAAAGATTTATAATTTAATCATTATATGAATAGAAGTAATTGTAAATTGAAATAGTCAAAGTTATTTCTTATGAAAATAGGAAAAATACTATAGCTTTTATCAATAATCAAAGAGATATGAGTGTTTATTAAAAGTGATTCTTTTTAGAGAATACTTTAGCAAGGAAGGTGATAAAAGTGTATAACTTAGTAAGCAGTACTATCATTGTTAATCAACATGAAAGACAATCCAGATTGTGTTATTCTCAATACGGGTGAAACACATAATTATCATCAACCTGTCTCTGCAAAACCTTCAGTCGTTTCAGTTTCAAGTATTGATTCTGATGTTAGTGATAGAAGGGATGTACGCGAAGAGCTTTATGCTGGAATCTTCAGAAGACATAGAAAAACTATATTGGTAATAGGCAGTTTTCTAAAGATGCTAAAAGTGAATAGAAACATGAATAGTTATGCTAGTATAAAACCTAACGATGAAGCAGATGAATGAATGGTTTATTTCATTTTATTAGTCATTTGGCAAAATAATTTTATTATTTAATATCTCATTAACATTATTATTGCACATATCTTTCACTGTCATTAAAACATTATTATTAATATTATTATTATTATTATTATTGTTATGCATTTCTATTCTATTCACTTTATAGCATTTACATTATCAAACCAAATATAAATTATAACTATTTGTAATTAATTATATTATAATACTATATACACATTCGGAGAAAATATTCTATATAATTTCAAGTTTGTTTATTTATCATTTTTATTTACGAATTTCGATGGAATAAAAAATATACCAAAGAAGGTAACTGCCAAAGAAATATCATATTAAAAGATAAAAAAAAAAAAAGGTTTTCATGCATTTTTACATATTGTAACATAAATTGGAAAAAAAAAAAAGAAAAAAAACAGAAATGCATGATATAAATGAAAAACATTGACGTAATTTTCAAATGTTTAATTAACAATCAATGAAATCGTCGCATAATATAATGCAACACCTATCTATTACTAAATGCAGCTTTTATAGAAGGAAAAGATGTTTTTTTTTTATGAAACAATAATATTGTTAATTTCCTTTTTCAGAAATACTCGGACAGATTGCATGCTCTGAATCGATTATTTGGTTTATTTGCCATACGGTTTGAACATGTTACAAGACATAAATATTGGTAAATTGGCAGTAAAATATATGTATATATTATGCAATTTTTTCTTTTTAAATTTTATAATCTATGCTTTATGATATATTCATTTAATCGAGTGTTATAGGATTTGTTTTATTATTACATATTTTATATATATATATATATATATTTTTTTCTTTTTTTTTGATGAAACATTTCAATTAAATATCAATTCATAAAATGTTAATAATTCATTAAAAATGATAATTTAATGTTTTATTTCAATAGTAAAATATTTTTGTAGAATTATTGATCTGAAAAAAGGAAAACTAATTAATTCTGCAACAGACTAATCTTTGACTTAATCAATTTCAAGGTAAAACTACTGATTAAATAAATTTATGCCAGTGATAGATATATATATATGTATATTATGAGAAAAAAATTATATACAGCGGGTTGTGCTATTATTATGGTGAATCTCTACTAAAAAAAAAAATTCTAATACCGTACTATTTCTATTACAATTAATGATTTTTACATTTTCAAAATGATGGAAAATAATGAAGAAACACCAATACTTTAAATATAGCAAAATGAAGCTAATTCATACAAATATTAAATCAAAGTCTTTTTTGTTAACAGTTCATTAATAATATATACACAACTTTTGAGGCTTATTTAATATTTGTCTCTCCATTTTTGTACGTTTTGTATACTATTTCTCTTTATACAAAAATACTGCCATTAGAAAATATAATAATTAAAGTAGTAAAAGGCAATAGGGTATAGTTAAAGTAAGAAAAAACATTCCATACATTTTTCATCAAATCTTAAAAATATATACATAATATTATACACATAAAAAAAAAAAAAGCAGAAGAAAATGAATAACAAATTATCCTTGAATTTTAGATGACCATTCAATGTCGAAAGACTGAGAAATGTGCTTTTTGGAACTTCAAATGTGCCATACTATAACTTAGAGGAAATTTTTAGAGAAAAGTAATCTAAATATGTTTGTGTAATTAAAAATTTCTCTATTTGCTGTTGATTATAAAATTATTATTAAACAAAAACCAAAAAAGAAACTATATAGCATATCTGTAAATCCTGTTAATTATTATTATTATTATTATTATTAATAGCTTGAAAGTACATCCTCTATTAAGATAATTGAATGTCAGCATATTAGTCCAAGTTATGTATGAAAGTTAAAAGCAAAAAAAATATAGAAGAAATATTAATAATATGAAAAATGAAATATAATTTCTCAAATTTCGAATATTTTTCAGTTATTATTATCATCATCTAACGTGAAGTTAAATTGTATTTATCGATTAAGAAAAGGATTGTGTTATAAATGAAAAAAGAAACAATATCTTTTTGCATAAATATTTACAATAAAAGCACACTTATACAGCTGCTTGACCAATTTTTACGTAGGGCGAAAGATTTATATATGAATAGTTTCATGAATATCTATCAATTCACTTCTATATTATATTTTACCTTACGTATATAAAAGCAAGTCGTCTTATACAGATTTTACCATAAGCCATTATATACAAATAAATAAAAGCATTTATGTTGATTGTCAACACACAATGTAAAGATAGACAAAAAAGGCAATAACACCTTTCTAATGTCTATATGTTAATTGTAAAATAATATATCATCACTTTGTATAACACATCATTTGTACACATTTCACTGATATGTATAGAATATATAATAAATCATTAACACTATATTTAATAACCGGTAATATGGTTTGATACCTACACCTTCAAATCAATTGATTATACGATTCCAATATGAAACATCAATTTATAAACATAATCAACATATGAAAAAAATATATATATAACATTTTTAGAAATTACCTTGCTAAATTGTCCAAGTATATATTTCAAGACATTTGGAGGAGCATCATAGAGGAGTGTTTCTAATGCTTCAATATGCAAACATTTTTGAAGTATCTGCTTTAATGACATATAACTTTTCATTTTTAGATCATCTGAACTCTTTGAATTGATATAAAACTGTTAATAAAATAAAAAAAAAAATAAAAAAAAGAGAAAAAATTGAATAGATGTATTAGATTAATTATAAATATAATTTTTTAAATAATTTATATACTTCTAATAATTTTGGAAGAACATTTGCATCAGCTACTGATTTTGCATGTTCTGGTGTATGTTTTCCTATTTGACCTAATGTCCAAGCAGTCACAGCAAGTATATGATCATCAGTTTCATTTTCTAAGATTGTAGCCAATTGAATAACACTCTGTAATAATCGCATACATAATGTATTTACACATATGACTATATATAATGACTATATATATTTTATATTTATATTGTTTCTTATACCATCGATCCAATAATAGCTGTAGCGAACTGATCAGAATGTCCAGCAATATAACCAAGTGCCATTATTGCTGGTAGTTTATTTGTTAACTTTGATGTATTTATTAATTCATTTAAGGCACCTATACCTCCAACATTGACAACCAATTGTGCCAGCTAAAGGATAAGATTCAAATACGAAAAATTAAATATCTTTAACTATAATAGTAACTTTAATGAAGTTTAAGAATTACTTCTGAAGTATGTTTGCAAACTTCTTTGGTAAGAATTGCTGCAACTCTAGCTACATTTTCATCAGGATGACCCATGTGTAATAAAACATTGGGAAATACTTCTGCCTCTACAACAGTTTCTGCTAAATTTGCACTGTGTTTTGCTATGCTCCCTAATGTTGATAGAACTTGTCGCTGGATAAAAAGTTGTTTATGAACATAATCTTAAGAAATTTTCTAATAAATTATATTAATCAACCTTCAGTTTGACATCAGGATTAGATAATGCTTTTGATAAATACGGAATAGCACCAGCATCCACAATAGTATGAGCTAAGTCCTTGCTGTGTTTACTTATATCACAAAGAGCTGATATACTAATTTGTTTAAGACATAACTCTGGCTCTTGCAAACAAAAAACAAGGAGAGGTACTGCACCTAAACAATATATGGCAATAACAAGTATTAGAAATTACAATTTTTTAAATATGTTTTATACTTACCTGCATCTACAGTAGCTTGTGCTAAATTTTTATTATGTCTAGCTATATATCCAAATCCCCAAGCAGCTGCTTCTTTAACACCAGGATCAAAATCTTCTAAACATATAATCATTGCATCTAGTCCATTCATTTGTACTATAATTGATGCTGTGTCTGGTGAATGTTTTGCAATAGCACGTAATATAAATAATGCTGCCTTTTTATAAAATTTCTGTAATAATTTATTTTAAAAAAATCTAATAAAAAGATATAATAATTATGAAAATGCATGTATAATAACTATACTGCAGAAAATAATTTTATTACTATTTGAAAAAATGTCAATAATTTTTAATAATTAATTTTAATAATTTAACTTGTGAAACTATCTAAGTATTAAGTGCTTACATTCACCAAGCTCGTACATTTTGTTTTTCAATATTGTGCAACAAACGTGGTAAAATATCTTCTTGAATAATATTCTGTGCCAAGTTAATATCATGATTTGCTAATTTACCCAATGCAATTGCAGCCATATGCTGAATAGAAGGGACTACATCTGATAACAAAGGTTTAAGCAAATTTATAACACCCGCAGCTTTCAAACATTCAATATTGTTAGGCTTTGATGCAAGATCAGCAATGGATTGTACAAAAAGTAATCGTGCTTTTTGATATTGATCAAATACTATAAAATACAAATTTGTTAATTTTAATATGCAATGCAATACAATAAATACATATACATAATTTTGTGTTTATACAAAATACAGATAAATACAATTGAATATACCTTGAAAAATAATACGTGCTGTCATATTAATATTTTCAAATAAATAATTGATTTGATGATATATTTTTAATTCTTTTTATTTTACTTAGTTACGATATACAAGATAGATTCACTGACACTGTCAATTGTTTGAAAACGAAAAACTACCGCCTTCAATATAAAATTAAATGTAAGCAAGGTAGACACCTTTTGAAACTAAAAAAGTACTAAATTTTAAACACTATAAAAACAATGTTTCTTTATAGTTCATATTTTGTCCACACCTGTCATTTAAATTACAATGTTTTGAGTATAGTATATGTATCAATATACATTGTATAGTATTAGCTATGGATATAATAATAATTGTGTAGTATTTCTGATCAATAGAATATTAAGTAGCGTCTGTTATAACAATACAAATGTCTGATGAGCTATTAAATAAGGAAAAAGAATTGCATCGATTAAATAAAGAATTAGAAATAAAAACGCGTCATGTTTTGGAAGAAATTAGATCTATTGCAGATCAACACATTCATAATAACTCGTCTAGACAGAATGATGTTACACCTAATACTAAGGGTATGGATATAAAAAATGTACAATATTCAATGATTATAAATAACAAATTACTTCCAAATATTACAAGTGAACTAAATGCTAGTTCATTACATACTTTAACAGAAGAAACGCCAAATTTATTAAAACAGTAAGTATATAATAAATATTGTAAGACAATTCACATAGAGGTAAATATATAAATAAATTTATCATATTAATGAATTAATCCAAAAATATATTAATCAATTATTGTAATATTTTGTTTATGTGAATAAAATTGCAAATATTTTAATGCATCACAATAAATTGTTTATTTCTTTTATTTTGTTATTTGTAAATAGGATAAATTCAATTTTTAAAAATTTGCTTTTTTATTTTATATTAATTTTAAAATTAGAAACGTTATTACAAATCTTCAAAATCAAAATCAAGGCAATCAAGTTAATGAGAAGAATGTTTTGCATGAAGAAAATGGTACAGAGAACAAAGCTCTTATTAATTTTCTTAAAACAAAGCTAAATATGTTACATAATGAATTTAAAGTGATTCAACTTGAATATAAAAATAAGGTAATTTTAATTATAAAAAATAATTTTATAGAAAAAGTATTGTTTTATTTGTAAATATAATTACATTTACATTCTTTCAAATATTGCAGGTAAATGATTGCGAAAAATTGGAAAATGAAAATAAAAAGCTTGATTGTAACAAGTCAAAATTAAATAAACAAATAACATTATTGAAAGAAACAATTACAAAACTTGAAAATAACAATTCTAATTTACATAATCAGAATTTAGCTTTGAATAATGAAAATTCAAATTTAAAAAAGGTATAAATTATGACTTCTTGAATTGTCTGCGTGCAATTATCTTGTAAAATATTAATTTTAATATAATATTTAAGGATGTAGAAGAACTAAGAAAAGAAATGAAAACTTTAAATCATCAATTAAATAACTATGACTTACGATTAAATAGATCTTTAGAAGAAAACGAAAAATTAAAAAATACTATTAAATTTATTCATCTTGAAGAAAAAGTATGTATATATGTTTTTTTGTTACAAATATTAAACATGTAAATTCATACTTTTTTTATTATAAAATGAAGTCACTTTCTTATGTTTTCTATTTACGTATATACAGGAATTACGAGATCAAATTAGACAAATTCAAGAGGATAAAAGGCAAGGAATAAAACATTTAGAAAAACAACGTTTAGAATTACTTCAAGCGTTTAAAAAACAATTATTACTTATAGATAATTTGAAGAAACAAAATGTATGTAGTAATAATTTAAGATTGTTCTAAATAATAGTTAAAAATAATATATCATTTGTTTTATACTCTTTAATTTTTAACAGGAATTTATAGTAGCAGTAGAGCATATGCATTTATTGGAAGAAGATTTTTCTAAACTTCTATTATGGAAACAAAATAATTTATAAATGGTAAAATATAAAATGATATTATTCAATTTATATATGTGATACTTTTTTGAAGATTTGTATAAAATACTTAAAACTCTTGTAACATTCATTTTATATTTTTAATACTATTTATACAGTAAAATATTTTGATGTTGTAAACAATTTATAGTTTTTATAATTAGAAGACAAAATAAAAGGAAATTTTAATTCTTACATCATATTTTAGTTATATATTATAGTAATAAGTTTTAGTAATAATAATGATATTACCATATAACAAAGCTCTATTGATATTGCAAAAATCTGGTAAAATCAGTACCACTACAAAAGAAATATCCCCAAAATGTTACTAATCGCGATGTCTAAGAATATCCTCGTTTTCTCATCGATGAGCAAATTTAACTGTCATATTTGTAGAAGTTGATATATTTGAAATTACCAAAAGTACTTATTATTGTTCTATGTAATTTATTGTTTTATCACCCCATTAACAGTTCAATTTATTTATCTATCTGTCTATCTATATATATATATTTATTTATAATTGAGTGATATGTGTATGTATATTCATTTTTTTTTACATATACATATATGAACTCAATTCTTATTCCAGATTCGAGCTGTATTTGTGTTTATTCTGTTAGTGTGAGCATCGGTGTTGAGATAATACGTCGAAATATATGAAGTTTAAGGAAACTTTAAAATCGTAACACTTCTTGATAATTAATCACGATCTCAGATCTCAGATTTGTACGGCTGTATATACATTGGTATATACATGAAGTATGACATTCGATTATGACGTTGACAACTGAATTTTGAAGGTTGAGAATTGACATAGGATCTTAGAACGATCTATAATATTTTGTAAATGATATTATTGTGCACATGTAGAAAAGTGTGTATCATATATTTTGTCTATATATTCTAATTCTTTTCTTTATTTGGTTGGAAACGACATTAGTAATATTTCGTAATCAAGAAGTAAGATTAATATTTCTTTTACTATACAGCTAAGTAAAGGTTAGAAATCAATTCATCCTTTACCATTATGGCTGCAGGAACTATATTGGCGGTAAGGTTATAATATTAAATTAAACAATGCTGAAATATTAATATTATTGTAATATTTGCAGAAAGCTATTGAGCTGGTGACAAAAGCTACAGAGGAAGATCGCAAGAAAAATTACGAAGAAGCACTTAGATTATATGAACATGCTGTGGAGTATTTTCTTCATTCTATCAAATGTATGTTTATTTTCTAACAATATATTCTCTGTTATTAAAATAACTCACCTATTAATATTACAATAATAAAATTATTGAAATTAGACGAAGCACAAGGTGATAGAGCTAAAGAAAGTATAAGATCAAGATGCTTGCAGTATCTTGAAAGAGCGGAAACATTGAAGGCATATTTGAAAAAAAGTAAGAAGAAACCAGTAAAAGCAGGCGAAGATAATGCAAAGACAGAAGATAAAAAAAGTGATAGTGGGGACAGTGATACTGATAGTGACCCCGAGAAGAAAAAACTTCAAACTAAATTAGAAGGAGCAATTATTATAGAAAAGCCAGATATCAAATGGAACGATGTTGCTGGTCTTGATGGGGCAAAAGAAGCCTTGAAAGAAGCTGTTATCTTGCCAATACGATTTCCACATTTGTTTACAGGAAAACGTATACCTTGGAAAGGTATTTTACTTTTTGGGGTAAGTTTATTCAACGTATACGTAATTAAAACCACGAAGTCTATAATATATATTTATAAATAATTAGAGGTTAATATTATATATTATTTAATGCAGCCTCCAGGTACAGGTAAATCATACTTAGCAAAGGCAGTGGCAACAGAGGCTAACAATTCTACATTTTTCTCTGTTTCATCTTCGGATTTGGTAAGCAAGTGGTTAGGTGAATCTGAAAAACTTGTGAAGAATTTGTTTGATTTAGCACGTCAACATAAGCCAAGTATTATATTCATTGATGAAATAGATTCACTTTGTTCATCTCGCTCTGATAATGAATCTGAATCAGCACGAAGAATTAAGACTGAGTTTTTAGTTCAAATGCAAGGTATAAAGGAATTTCTTTGGAATAATGTAATACAATTTTAAGATTTGATTTACATTTGTAAATTTATATATTCATTGTAGGAGTGGGTTCAGATAATGATGGCATATTAGTTCTGGGTGCAACTAATATACCTTGGGTATTAGATTCTGCTATTAGAAGGAGATTTGAAAAGAGAATATACATTCCACTACCTGAAGAACAAGCACGTGCTGTTATGTTTAAACTTCACCTAGGAAGTACAGCGCATTGTTTATCAGATGATGATTTCAAAAAATTAGCAGCTGCCACAGAGGGTTATTCAGGAGCAGATATAAGTATCATTGTAAGGGATTCTCTCATGCAACCTGTTAGACAAGTTCAAACAGCCACTCACTTTAAAAAAGTAAGAGGGCCATCTCCAAAGGATCCATCTGTCATTGTAACTGATTTACTCACACCATGTTCTCCTGGAGATCCGGATGCTATTGAAATGAGCTGGATGGAAGTAGATGGCGATAAATTATTTATTCCTCCTGTAACCATGGTACGTATATAATAGCTCTTGTGCAAAATTTATTTAAACAGTATCTATGTGATTTACTTAATATTACTTATTTGATATTTCCAGAGAGATATGCAAAAGTCCTTAGCAACGACACGTCCAACAGTAAATGAAGATGATATGGCAAAACTGGAAAAGTTTAAAGAAGATTTTGGACAAGAAGGTTGATCCTTGGATACTTTTTATGATGTAAATTAATTCTTTATAAGAGCATATTTTCAGTTATACGTGCTTGCCTTGTTAATCTTTGAGAAACAATTATACTTAACAGTGTTTGTATAAAGATATCTAAAAAGAAGTGCATACTCCTTTATCTTACGTCTCTCTCTCTCTCTCTATTTCATTATAGAAAAATGATGAATTCACCATAGGCTATTAATCTATAATATTTACTACAATTTTTTATTATTATGCACTAGTACATAAAATGCAGAATGAATTATATTTTGACATAAACATTTATGAAATTTTATCTATAAGAGATTTAGATTACTGTTCATTCTAATATACAAAGCAGAGAAGTAAATTTTCAGTATAATGGAAATGTATAATGTTTTACTCCTTGTAAAAGTTATAATTAAATCTAACAAATTAAGTATAAAATACTAAATTAATTTTATTTTTCTTATTTCGTTTATATACTTACATAAAGGAAAAAAAAAAGATGATCATAGATACATAAGTCAAAATCATGAATTATTTGTTGGTTAAATGTTTATTCTTTTTGATGTTTTAATAAAGAATAAACATTTAATGATGGATATATTTTTACAGTAAATGCAACAACGTAAACTACGAACAATTTAAAATATCTGTAATGTACTTGTCTTATTTTTTAATTAATTTTGTTCTGTAAAACTATCCATTAAAATTCAATGTTTACTTAATAATATATATTATAATGCGTGCAGATAGATTTAATTATTAATTATTTGAAATATAATCAATGTGCATTTCAATACAGAAATGTCACAAGTTAAAAAAAAAAAAACACAAATGCATACATATGTAAACAAATAAAAATATAAACAACTGATAAAATAAGAACACTATTCCCGTGTAAATCATGTTTATTGTTATTGGCATAAATAACAATCTATACATTGTAATAAAGAGAGAATTTACAACGGATTAAATTTTTTTCTGTAACTTGTAGAAAAATAACAAGATACGTAGAGTCATGGTGGGCAGTGCCTTAAAAATTCAGAGTCCATATAAACGACAGTTACTGTTATATCATCACGAAATATTCGTACAACTTTACTTGGTAAAGTTAATAATTGTGATAATTTTCCATGATCAATACCAAATTCTGTACCACCAAGAGCATTTCTCAATAAGTGTGTTGCTGCATTACTATCGAGAGGTTTCTTTTTTTAAGCCTTCTTTACGCTGAAGTAACATTTCATTAATATCAGATAACTTCATGTTTTTTCGAGGTAATCTTAATGGATTTAATGTAACTTTCCCACTAATATGTTCTCCTACCAATCGTACAGCTTGTAAAGGTGATATTAAATCCCACAATCCATCGCTCGCTATTATAAGAAACTTATCTCTAGGTGTCAACCTATGATACTTTACTTCAGGTTTTGCTGTTAAGTACGGTGGTGTATGATAATTTGGTGGTATTGCATTTTCACCAAACATTGGCACTACTACTTGCTTCATGATCATTTTATTCCACTTATATTGAAAATCTCCAAGAGAACGAAGAGGTGCTAATTGCCCAAGTAGTCGTTCCATTTTTATCACAGTAGATTTCTCTTGCAACGGATGCTCTGACAAAATTCTTTCAACTTCTGCTCGATTATCACTATTATGTTCTGTAGTCAACACTTTTGCTGACCACACATCATTTTCTGTAAAAATAATCACGAAAGTTTCATAAACACTTTGTAATAATTTAAATTTGTCACAGTTGAATATGAGTTATCGTGTATAAAGATAAAGATGAACAAGTACTCTGATGGTTTAAACATTATCTTTAATAGAATTTAATTTTTATATTATTACTTTCATTAAAACATTTATACAAATATATATGTAAAGACTGTACATAAATATATAATATTATCTAATTTTTTATTTGTACTACTTTTATCATTTAATAATAGAGTAAAGAACAAGAAAGTAAATGTCGTACCTGAGAGTACACCAAGCACTGCTTGACAATCTCCAACACCAGCAACGTGCAAATGTGGACCATCTATATGTGCTACAGCTGCTACAGCTCCTGACATAGCAACTGCGAGTGTTCTTACTGAATCTTTATTATGTAAATTTAATAAAGCTTCATTGGATAAATCATTATCTAGTCTGACAAATGCATTTTCCAGCGCTGCTTCCATTTGAAACTCTTTTGTAGATCCAGTTTGAATTAGATCCTTTAAAAATGTTAAAAAGCTATCTCGATAAAGATCTTTTATTTCAGAAACTAAATCTACTTTATCATTGAAAGTTTTTAATAGTTCTAATTCCTTATTGGAATTAATAGAATCCAAATATTGCCTCAATAGCTTAGGAGGAAGTAAACATGCAGATATATAATGGAACAATCGTTTTGATATTACTTGTGCACAGGCACCACCACCATGACCATCGAATACACCCAATAATAAACCTATGAAAAGATAAATGAATATAAAATAATACTTTAATGCCTATTAATACATTTACTGTAATGTTAGGTTATAAATGTAAAGAATAAAAAAAGAAACTAAATAAGAATATTATATCCAAAATAAATATATATTTTTTCTGTTTCTACATAATTTTAGTACGTATGTTATAAATATATTCTACATGCAGTCTAATGTAACTTATAGTTAAAAGAAAACTTGATTATAATATGACTTAATTTTACAACTTAAAAATTTGTTATAATTATGTCACCTTTAGTCAATAAACATTGTGCTTCAGATCGTGTATCCTCTATAGGATTATTAGATGCCAACTGATTAGAATCGTAATACTTCACAGAAGATGAACCAGTAAATTCTTTGGTAAATTCATTGGCTTGTAAAATAGTAGTAACCTATAACAATAAATATTTTTATATTTTGTTGATATAGGAAATATGAAAACAAATCATTCATTACCTCTTGAGGTGTAAGTCTTGATACTGTAGCATACAGTCGATTTTGAATCTTGTTGTTATTACAATTACATTGTCTAACTGCCACATTACTGAAACCTTTCAAAAAACGTCCAGTAACTTTCTGCAAAACCATCCTATCTTCAAATATTGGTACAACGACTGTATCTCAATCCGTTGCTTCTGTTTGACCTCTACTTTTCCACAACATTTTGTAATTTTATTGAATTTTATGAATATTATTAAAACTTGTTATTTGAAATTATGAAAAGAATTAAAATATCCGTATTATTATCCAAAACACATTATTTGTTATACCAGATTAAACTAAAATAGAAATATTTCCTTGAAAGATAGTATTAATAAAATAAATTTTCATTCATCTTTTCTGAATAACCATTTAATAGTATAATATATTTTATGTTTATTCGAAATTTATAATATATCGTTTGAATTTTCTAACTATTTGGTGGCATAGTATCTGTCAAAAAAAAAAAAAGGTTAAAAACTATATAGATGAGAAAAATGATAAAATATATTGTTATTTTTATAATAAGTTATAACAAGCAGTTACATGTTCAAATTCCAAATGTAGTAATATGTGTTTACACGTACAATTAAAAACAGTCAGGAGATTATTACGAGCAGATTAAGTTTAAGTTACGCCATGCACAACTACCAGAGTGCCAAACGTTTGAAAAGAATTCAAATCATTCTTAAATATTTGTGGTAATATATATTATATCTTCGTCGATTAAGTAGTAAACACAAGCCAACATGTAGTTAAGTACGGAGCAGTGATGGCGTAATTTATTTTGTTGTGGTTGTTGCGTTTGCGTAAACATTTTTTGTGGGAAATTAGATTGTTTCGATTTTCATTTTGATATTTAAGTAATTAGAAATGATCAATTATTTTAAAAGAAAATCTTTTTCCAATAATGATAAATTTATATAAATAATAACAATAATATATATACTATATATATACATATATATACATATATATATACATTTTACTTTTTACAGTCCAAATAGTTAATAGTAACATTAAAAGCGAAATAAGAGAAAAATGTTATTTTGTTTATCTATTTATATATTATATAAAAAAAATAAATAAAATCGAATTTATTTTAATAATATGTTTCTTATAAATATATTTTATTAAATAATTATCTAAATAAATAAATATATATATATAATTATTATTATATTCAATGTAAATGAAAATATTTTTAAAAATTTGAAGTGGATATGAAAAGATAACCTATATGACAGAGACAACAATACTATTTATATAATAACATTAATGATCATTAAATATATATTTATATTTGTTTTAGATAAAACAGCAATAATAATGGTATTTGGTGGTCCAATTATCTATTGTATTTGATATCATTAGGTAAAAGTGTTTGTGTTTATAAATTCTATCAAAACAAAATATATATATATATATACATACATAACCTATAAAGAGCATTAATTATTTTAATCATTAAATGAGACTGGGAAGAATTGTCATTCTCTTCTTTGTTGGTGTTATGTGAAATAATTTTAGTGAAATTCAATATTGCGATAATAAATAATAAAATGGCTAACATACCAGAAAGTGCATTAGTTGCTGCTCAAAGAGCTGTACAATTTGATAGAAATGGACAATATAAACAAGCTCTATATTATTATGATATAGCAGTAAAATCTCTTGATGGATTATCATTAAATGTTGCATATGAACAGAAGATTGCAGATTATCGAGAAAGAATATCTGCAATTCAACAATTAAGTAAATATATTCTTACAAATAAAGATAATAATTTATATTATAATTATTAAATAATAGAAACATTAAGTAATAGTTAATTTTAAACTGCAAAACTTATAGTTAATGTGAAAGATGAAACACATGATACTATTAGTCAACAAAAGTCTGATCTTCATAGATGTGAATTTTTGATGAGTCAAGCACTTGATGCTGATGAAGCAGGTGTCAAAGATGTTGCTATGAAATTATACACGGACGCTGCTGAATTAGGTCTTAGTATAGTACGTTTAAATTAATTATGTTTTTTTTCATTTTTTTTAACAAAATATAAATATACCAAAATATATTTATATCTGTTTCATATATAGAAAGTAACTACTTCGGAAATAAAAATAAAGTTAAATAATTTAATCCGACTTGCTCTTGAAAGAGCTGAATCTTTAAAAGGTATTAAACAACAAAATGATAATAATGATGATGATGATGATGATCAAGATGATATCATTAAATCTCTTCAAAATTTACAACCTGTTCCTAATGATGATCCTTCAGATACACTTCCATCGTTACAATCTTCTACTACAAATGCAAGTAATTATATCATAATATATAATATTGTTTATATAAAACATAACTATTGAACATTTTAATATACATTATTTACAAGATACATTTTTAGGACATCAAACAAGACCCTCATTGCACCGTGGTAATAGTGCACATCTTAAAATAGCAGGTGGTAGTACTACTTATACAGATGAGGAAAAAAAGTTTTACTTCATAGTTCTCATATAAATGATAAAGAATTTGTACCTTTTATGGATGTTGATTTATTAGAGAGATTTCAATATGCTATACCATTTACTGATAAAGATGGATTATTGGCATTAGCTCCTAAACAAAAAGCATCTTTTGCAAGATGGTGTCGACCAGAAGAATTATATTCTGAACCTAAGATGTTGATGGGACGTTATGTTAGCTATTACAGCATTCAACAAACTGTCAGTTATATTAATAATATTAATAAATACAATTCTACACACACAACTATAATTTGTATTATATGAAAATATAATAATTATGTTATTTATTTTATTATATTTTAGGTCATATCTGATTGTTCATTTGTGGCTTCTCTTGCTGTCAGTGCTCAATACGAAAAGAGATTTGGTCGCAGACTTATCACATCTATTATTTATCCAAAAAATAGGAATAACGAACCAGTTTACAATCCATTTGGTAAAATATTTACAATAATGTATATACATTTGTTATTTTGATATCAAAAGAAATGAAAAAAAATCTTTCTCTAATTTTACATTAGGGAAGTATATGGTGAAATTACACATTAATGGTATTCCTCGTAAAGTAATAATAGATGATTTGTTACCTGTAAATCGACACAATCAATTACTTTGCTCATACTCTAACAATCGTGGTGAACTGTGGGTTTCTTTATTAGAGAAAGCATATATGAAAGTAATGGGTGGTTATGATTTTCCTGGATCTGGTAGTGTAAGTGTTTTTATCTTTTTACTTAAAACGAATGAATTTTTTTTTTTAATAATTACAATATATTTATTAATTTAAGATAAATACTATTAAATGCATAGATAAAATTCGTTTATAAAATATACAAAATATAATATTATAGAATATTGATTTGCATGCCTTGACTGGTTGGATACCTGAAAGGTATGCTATCAAACCAGATGATCCAGATTTTAATAAAGATGGTTTCTTTGAAACTCTAAGATTGAGATTACATAAGGGTGACATGCTTGTCACAGTTGGTACTGGACAACTGTCAGATGTTGAAGCGGAGAGAGCAGGTCTTGTGCCTACTCATGCTTATGCAGTATTAGATGTTAGAGAAATAAATGTAAGTCTTTCTTTATTATCATTTATATGGATATTAATATGTAACTTATTAGATAAATATATAAAGATATATTTTATATTTTAAAATGAGTATCACATTATTATATTAATAATCATCTTGTTTAGGGAGTTAGACTTTTTCAATTGAAAAATCCATGGTCTTATTTGAGATGGAAAGGAAATTACTCTGAATTAGATACAAATCATTGGACTCGTGAGTTAAAAGAATTATTGAATTATGATCCAGATTC
Organism: Polistes dominula; assembly: GCF_049000335.1. Taxonomy (NCBI): domain Eukaryota; kingdom Metazoa; phylum Arthropoda; class Insecta; order Hymenoptera; family Vespidae; genus Polistes; species Polistes dominula. The sequence continues at coordinate 5,190,386 of NW_028300916.1, read as the reverse complement.
TGCATCACAATTGGATAACGGAGTATTTTGGATTGACTATGACAGCATATGTCAATTTTTTGTTGTCTTTCTTATTAATTGGAATCCTGGTTTATTCAATTATACTTACTGTATTCATCAGTAAGTTTAACGTTAAACGGCACCTTTCTTTTTTTTTTTTTTTTTTTTATAGAAAAAACACTGTTTATAATAATTATTTTTTCTATAGGATGTGGAATGCCGGAATAGGCCCAGTAAAAGACGTATATAATATAGGCGATAACCCACAATTTTTACTTGAAGTACAAAGTAATACTACAGGAGCAGTATGGATTCTCTTGACAAGACATATTACTGATATAGCTGATTTTCGAGAAAATAAAGAATACATCACAGTATTAGTATACCGGAATAATGGCAAAAGAGTGTATTATCCAGGTAAATAAGAGATAATTAATAAATATAAAAAATATATACATGTTATGATATAAAAAATATAACTATTATAACATACTATATATATATATATTATATATTAACATATTATAAATTTTGTTAGATGATCCTCCGCCATATATTCAAGGAATAAGGATAAATAGTCCACATTATCTTTGTAAAATAAAATTAGAAAATGACAGTGATACGCGTTATACTTTAGTTATATCACAATATGAAAAAACGCAAACGATATATTACACTTTACGTGCATATGCAACATGTCCTTTTAAATTATGGCAAATACCTCAGTTATACAAATGTGAAAAAGAGGTAAATTATAAGTTATTTTATTAGAATTATTTTCATACAACAATTATAATTTTACTTGTATATAATATATATATATGTAATGTCATAAAAAAAATAAATATTTCAGATTACAGATGGTCAATGGAAAGGGATTTCAGCAGGGGGATGTTCCAATCACGCAACTTATCCCAATAATCCGCATTATCAACTTGATCTAGAAAGTTCTAAGGATAATAATTATGTATTGATTATTTTAAAAGGACCTAAGGAATATCAAATAGGTTTTGACATTGTTACAGTTACTGTTAATAATTCAAATGCAGAGGTGTTTAAATCCAAAAATTCTGGTTCATTTCGGTTAGTATAATTAACAAATAATTAATTATATTTAATGAAGATCGTCGTGAAAAGAAAATCAATACTACATATAGAATCTTAAGTTTTACTTTTTTTATTTTATTTTCGAGAAGTATTAAAATATCTAATATTTTAGGCCAGGATTTGCTTATCTAGAATTAGAAAAAGTACCAGCTGGAATGTATCATATTATTCCATCGACATACTTGCCAGGACAAGAAGGCCCATTCTTTTTGATATGTAAATCATCTTGTAATTTACTTCTTCGACGAATTCAGTGATGTCATGATGAAAATATCTTCTTTGAAAAATAGATCTTATTCTGTTTATTTAAACTTGTTCATTGATAGATACTGATAATGATGTTACAATCGTACTAATGCTTAAAAAATAAGCAATAATTTCACTGCACAACTCTATTTAGTTTATTTGCTTGCATTAAATTAATGGCATGTCTAATGTTATAAAAAAAAAAAAGAAATAAAATAAGAAAGAAATAGTATAAGAACAGTGTATAGTAAAATACCTTAGTTTTACAATTCAAAGTACAAATAAAAATAACAAGAATAAATTATCAATATCTATATTTTGATATTTAAAAATCATGATATATATATACTGGAATTGTGTATATATAAAAAAAGAAATTATTTAATATATTTATGTTTACTAAAATATCTTACATATTACCATGAAAAATATGATATCTAAGCTTTGTAGTCTCCTAACTCTAATTAATTATAATTATATTATGTGTGCATAAAGGTAATATTAAGCAACGGTAATCTTCAATGAAAACTTGAGTTAAAAATTGTAAGACATTTTATTAATGTAGTAAAATCAACTCTATCACTCTGTAATACAATATAAAATACTACAATTTATTATAAGTTCGTATATTTTAGCTGTATCAATATTAATGCGCAGTAAAATTTATTTAATTTTTTTTTGCTTGGTAAATTGCTTTTATTTTGTTTAATATGTAAAATTAATAAGTATTTTATATGTGATACTGTGTGTTATTGAATTAATTTGTAAGTATATTTTTATATATCACATGTTTATAAAACTCAGTGTGTTAATATTCTTATATAATTTTATTGCAATGTTTTTGTTATTTTAATAACATAGTTTGGATATATCATTACTATTTAAATAATATGGTAAGATGCAATATATATGTACATTTACATGATTATTGAAAGATAAGTTACAAAAGAATATAAATAATTATACAAAAATATACATTGAATGATTATAACATGATTGTAGTAATCAAAATGTTATGATTGTTAAAAAAAAGAAAAAAAAAAGGTATAATCAATGGAAATTTTACTATATATTAAATTGGATGGATATATATATATATATATGTTGTTCTTTCATAAGTTTTCAGTGCATACATAGAAGGCACTATTGTGTGGATTAAAAAATGATGTTACCTTATTAATTTCGTGTGACTTTTGTTTGTTTTTTTTTTTGTTCCTTTTGCTGTTGTAAATATGATATGCAGTATGTTTTAAATTTTTGATTCAGTTACGGTTTTGCTGTATGTAAAAGTTTCTCATATACTGAAGATAAATAGTTATTATATACGTGATGATAAGTTTACTTTCAAAACTATTATAATGAAGTAATAATACATTAGCTTTTTTTTTTTTTTTTTGTAAAATTTCTAATACTTCGTAGAGTGTATTATTGAAATATATAAACTACAATTTTTGGACATGTTTGAATTATTTTTATAAATATTGTATTATTACGTTAGATGAAAATAATGAAATTTTAAACATTTGGACGTTTTTCAAAATCTCTTCAGTACTCTGATGTACAATTACTACAATTTTCAATTCTTATATTCTATTACGCTTATATAATACTTTAATTATTATTGTGTATAATAATATGACAAATTTTATATTCAGATTAAGATTAGAATGGCTTATAGTAATGTTTTGAAAATATTTTGGCTTAATTTATCTAAAATATATGTTTGTTTCACTGTATATTAATGAGATTACATTATACAATTGTAATATTATCGCAGAAAATATATGCATACTCAATGTATGCAACCTACAAATTATATTTTTGAGTATCTTTTTTTTTTTGTTAGAAAGCAGTTATAAATTTTCTAATGTTTCATTTCTCTTTTTTATACTGTAATAATACCTTTTAAATATCCCTTTTTTGTTTTGTTTTATATATGAGGCATAGAATGGTAATTAGTTCCGAAAGATTTGTTTCTATACTTATATAATAATTTTTTCCATTTAAATACAACACTCGAACAATTATAAAATTTGATATAAACCACTTTTTATATTATGAATTTGTTCAAATTTTCAATAGTGATGTATATATTTACGCATGATTGCGTATATATGTATATATAATGCACCGAAAACTTAAAAACCTTAATGATTTTTGTATTAGTTAATTTTTCTATAAAAAAAAAGAACAAATTTATGTTATATCAAGATTAGAAATTGTAACTTTACTAAGAGATATTAAAGAGTAAACAATTAAAATGTGTTTTATATTTATCTTCATCTACTGAATTCTGGTAGTGGTTTAGCTATACCCTCGTTGTAAGCTTTGTGAACCGCTTCACATACAAATCTATATTGACTCTGTAATGAATAATAGAAATACTATGAAATATCATTGCACCCCAATAGGTACAAATGATAATAAGCGTATTCCTACAATAATACTAACAAATACAAAGTTTTAATTATATGTTTGAATGATAGATTTAAAAAAAAAATATATATATATATATATATATATATAACTTACAGCATTCTGGATCATCATTGCTCTTTGATCGCGCATAGAACGTACGATATCCAATGGATAAACTGGTTGGTTGGCTTCGATAAGGCATAATGCAGTTTCCATTAATACCAAAACTCCTGTTCTGCCTATTCCAGCAGAACAATGAACAACAGCTGGCTCTACCATGCCTGTACGTGCTGCTCTAACTTTTTCTGTAAACGTAGTAAATTGTTTCCAATCACTGGGTACACCATGATCTGGCCAACTGCAATATTGCATATGTGTTATATCCCTTTCTTCCCCATTCTATAAATGACACAACAATATAATCATTACGGAATTCCTTCTTCTTGTGAGAATTATAAATAATACAAAATCTACTTACATTAATGTCCCTAAGTATAAACTCACGAAAAATGAACGTATCTTCTACATTTTCTACCGTACATTTAAGTGTAAGATTTCTAAAACTAAGAGTTTCATTTACAGCAGGCCAATATTGATGACATTTTGCTCGACCTCGTTCAACTAAAGTTGTTAACATTACAACGAGAGTACTATCAGCTTCTAAAACCATTTGCCAGAAATCTGCAACGGTGGTTGACAAAGGCCCTTGTGTAGCGATATATCTGTTAATAATTCCTGATCCTGGTATTTCCATATTTACATAATTGGCGTTGATGTAATTACCATTTCCGGATCTCAAAATAACTCTCGTAACATCATCTAGATGACATAATTAACAGAATGTTAATTATTTGTCATAGCTTATTAGGTATAATAATGATAATGTTTTATATAAAGTAATATATAAATAGAAAGAAATATTTGAATATTAATTAATATATCTGACATCAATTATACATACATGGTGAAATGTCACGATAACGATTTTTGTTCTGATTCTCTGGTTTCTTAGATTCGAGAGACGTCAATTCAGGATTTTTTCTATATAATTGTTCGTATTGTGCAATTAAGGCTCCACTAGCAAGACCATCGGCAAGAAGCAACATTGATTGCGCTAATGCATCAGAACCAACGGCTGCATGTGGTGCATCAGGTACATACCTTGTAACATATCATGAAAAAAACCTATAAATCTTAACTACAAAAGAGATCTCAATTTATTAGTGTATAAGCTATATATATGCAAGACTTGATAATTAATTATTAAGTGTATTATGAACTGTGATCAATCTTATAAATTATTAGAAATAGGATATTGATTTTTTTTTTTAATTAATCCCTTGCATATACCTGTAAGGAGGTTCTTCTTCAGATGTTTCATCAGTTCCAGCTAATGCGTTATACAATGCGTTAGGTCTAACTGTTAATGTAAGTTCTCCTGTACCAGAATCACGTGACTGGCGAATCAAATTCACAACATGTTCGTGCAGTAAACCATTTACATCAATCCCATTAATAAAAACAACCTAAATACAACATACATTAAATAAATTATTTATCAATAAAATATTATTTGATTAAAAAAATAATATTATAAATTTTAACTTGATCTCCTTCATTCAATTTTGGATAATAACGATCAGCAGGCGTGTTTGGTGCAACCCGAGATACTAAAATAGGCATATCAAGATCTAATCCACCCTTTACATTAAAACCAAAACGGCCTTGTTCGTCAGGTGTCAATGTTATTGTAACTAATCCTTCTTCCAATATCTAAAATGTTTAATTTTTTTGTTTACCATTACATTTATTTGAATATATATTTAATATAATTATTTATCTAATTAATTCACACACCTGCGGAGGTGGCGAACTTGTTGGTTCACTGTAGTCAGGAAGATCATAAATATTCTTTTCAATAATTGTATCATCATCTGCATAACTAAGTACTCGAGACCCTAACATTGGAGAAAATGCATTGTTTTGTGTATGAGTTCCTGTTAAATCTTCTCTAAGAGACAAAAAACCACCTTCGCTGTAAATACAAATAAATTGTAATACAAGAAAATAAGGAAAGAAAGAAAAAGAAATGGAAACATTTCTAACTCATCACTTTGGTTCCCTTCGCCCCACGCTTGTCGAGGTTCACGAGCACCTAAAGATTGCACCTTATTATCATAAGGTCGAGGCGGTCTACCAGGTGGAATTATAATTTTTCCTTTATCTTCGATAATAGGAGCAGTTGCAACACCATGTACCAAACGTTTACTTGGAGATCTGTGGAATGATCAAAAGAAGTATTTCTTAATACTGAAGATAATTATCATATGATTTTGTGATTGTTTCGCCATTACCTGATGAATGTTCTTTCAACTCGTGCCCTGTGTTTTCCATCTTCAACAGTTTGAAATTCTGTACGCCCTGAATAAGTAAATCTACTACTTAATGTAAGTGGAAATCGCCTTGGTCGTAATTTTGGACTGTGAAGTCTAAAGAATGTATGATGTTCGACACAAGCTTTCCATAAATTTTTAGAACTACGATAAGTTTGCATATTGAATCCTAATAAAGTATCATAGTTTTCTGACTGTAAATAAAATAATATATTTCATTAAACACTTAATGTCAAGTAGTAATAATAGTATTTCATTTTACTGCTGTACACATACAAGTCGCGTATAGAATTTTCTTAGGTATACCTGTTCTCTTCTAAGTTGTATAAAAAATTGTTTACGTTTGAATGAAATTTTTACAATTTTAGACCATGAAAATACATTAATTTTTATACCATTTTGAAATACTACTAAACCTATTGACGTAACACCTAATTGTATTTCTTTATTTGTTGAATCCTAAAAAAATATAATTATTATATTATTATCATTAGATATCATTAGATTAATCTTAAGAAAATATTTAGATATAGCATATAAAATATACCGAGTTACTTACCCTTGCTTTATGTAATTCTACTCCATACATATCAAGCCGTTTTGCATGATCCAAAAAATTAAATTCTGCATCAGCTGGTAATTGCCCTCTAGAAATAAAATATACATATAAAAAACAAGAATAACAGTGTAGATAATTTTAAAAATGTATTAATCAAAATAACTGATCATCTATATACTTATGAAGTTTATGTAACTCCGCGATTTTTTTCTCCATCTCTTCTGTTTGTCCTGGTATTAATTGTAAATGTGAAAGATATCCTGGCCCATGTTCATCTGGATGATAATCGCCTAATTCTGCTGCAAATTGCATTCAAAATAATATTTAAATGTTGATTTTGTTATCCTGTTTATTTAAATGTAAATTAAAGTAAATTAATATAAAAAGAAAACCAAATGTACTTACACTGAACAGTATAACTTGCTATAAGACAAGCAGTACTTGGTGGTACTTGTAGTTTTCCTAGAAGAATATCCTTTCGTATTTGTAAATAAAACTGATATCTGGTATATTCTTCTTGTAGCTTACTAGGGTCTGATACATAAAATTTTACTCTGAAAAAAAATTGTCCACCTGAAATAGATAATTATTATAAATTTCTCTATAATTTATACATCTTTAAGTTTACATATAATATATATTAATATTCATTATTTTATGTAAGTATTTTTATTAATGTGTGTGATGTAAATTATTATCAAATGAAAGATATATTACAATAATCAAATATTAAGTATGGAATTATGATCTTTACCCTTACTTCTTATCTGCTTCTTCATTGGTTTTGTAGGGTCTAACCATCTCTAAAATGATAAAGAATGATACCTGAAGTAAAATATTTATGATGCATATTTGTCAACAAAGTTAATAAAAGATTTACCATCGTATCTGGTGTAGTTGTAGCTGTTGTTGTTGTTGTAGTTGTTGTTGTTGTTGCTGTGGTTGTTGCTGTAGTACCATTTTCTGAATATTGTAGGCCAAAATAATCTTTCTCCACAAGTTCTAAGTGATGAAACACCAAATCTAATAAGGTTTGTCCTTTTGCTCTTTTCTGTAAATCATTAATTTGAATATTATAATATTTTGTACATTTTTGGATGAGAAAAATAACAAATAAAACTAATGAACTTACATCCAGTTGAAATGTATGTTGAGAATCATCAAGAAAAATAACTGTTGCAGATAAAGATTTTAACCTACGGTTTCGTGCTAATTCAGCACCACGAACGTGGTAGCTCCCACTGGAGCCACTCAATGCTCTACGAGATACACTTTCAATCATTTCAATAATTTGAATACGTGTCAGCCACCTTCTTGACACCACTTTTGTGCTATACCACCTACCTATATTACAAAGTATTTTAGTCAATAACATTTAATAATATTTTTATGAATTATCTATACATTTAATTTTTTTTGTAATATATAGATATAACATGCAAATATATGAATATATACATTACATTCACTAAACATAATAAAAGAGGAATATTTATAAAAATTTTACGTCTATATTTCAACAAGATTACATAAGCAAATTGATGCCAACCATGTGCCAGAACAATGTAGAATATAGTAATACGAAAATAGATTTACAGCAAAAAATATAATATTTGTATAAAAAAAATTTAATAAATTAGTTCAAACAAAAAGAAAAAGAAAAAATAGAAATATTTCAATTGAAGTTAAACAAATTTAAATGTACAATGATTACAAACAACACAATCAACATATAATTTTTGTTATTAATAATTTATTATAATAATAATAATAATAATAATAATTTATACTTACATTCATCATACGCTGTGGTACACTCTAATGAGTTTATCAGATATAATTAGTTGACACAATATAAAACAACTGTCTTAGATTTTAAAGGGCTAGAATGAACCACAGTGCCGTATAAATATTATTTTTAATAATCATTGAAGTTTTTACTAAAGTTTTTTTTTTTTTAAATTTTTTCTTATATTTCTGCATTTAAGGCTACTTTTTTTCTTATGGTCAATCACTTATCATCTATAACAATAAGCAAAACAAAAACAAAAAGAACATTATTATACCACAATGTATATATTTGATACGATGAATTTCGATCACTGGGAAAATAATTTAAAAATCAAATACGACTACATAATATTTGTTTCACCACTTTACTCACTATTTCATTTGTATAATATTAATGTACAATCAAAATAAATAATTACATTTATTAAGTTATTATTGTCATGAACGTTTGATAAATTTCACCATTGTTAAAGTAATGGACGCATTATTGGCATACAACAGTTTACATAAAATAACCTATTTCAAGAATTTTGTACTTAACAGGTTATAACATTATTTTTGTAAAAAGAGACGTTTCAACCTTCGATAGAAAACTATCAAGAGATAGAAGTTTATAAGTCATTTGTAACATATATATATACACACATATATATTAGGCAGACAATCAACCATAGACTGTCATTCATTTAGAAAGATTAAGAATACAAACAAGAATTAAGCAATTCTTGTAACATTTTACCAAAGCTAGGTAATATGGGTCAATTTTTTCCTTATTTCCAATAATAGACGCACAGTTGACTTGATTGATTCCTATGATACTCTACATTCATTGGTTAATTTTACCGGAAGTAAGATAAAATTCTCCAATCATTTTCAATATCGTTCATCCAGCTGATTTATTTAATACGATATATAAATGCATAGGACTTTTTATTTAGATATTTGTTCTATATGTATTTTTATTAAATATTCAAAAATTAAAATATAAATATTTTTAATAATGTTAATATAATATACAAAATTCAAATGAACATTTGAATATTTTGTCAATATTTGTTTGAATCTGATTGGTTCTTTGTCATAGATCTTTTTTCAATTAACCAATAAGGTTTGACCAATAACCGGTATTATTCGTTGTTTCTTACCGTTGACGATATGAAAATGGGGGATGGCTTGCTTGACCGTTTCTAAACCATAAAACAGACACTACGCACAAAATTATTCCCGCCGCGTGGCTTGTAGTTCGTGGATTGTAATTTTGCGGTTTGGTTATAAATCCCGCCATATCCTCGTTGAAAGACGAAATTTAATAGCATTTCGGGTTCGCAAGAGATGAGAAAGAAAATGTAATAGAATTTATATACTTAATAGTGTATTAATAATATTTTGTTGTACGTTATTATCGTAACAAATTTTCATCGTAATTTAATGTCGAATTGATTTCGTTACAGCGTGCGCAACATTTAGCAAGTTGAAAACAAGATATGGCAAACGTATCACTTGACAAAGAAACGTTTTTTCGACGCATGAAGCGTCTTTACACTTCATGGAAAGTAAGGCCGATAATTATTATATCTATTATGTAGTAAAAACAAATTCCAAACAATGAAAATGTTTTAATAACAAAATTTGTTTTTTTCTTAGGATGGGGAAACTGGTACTGATGACAGTTTCAGTAAAATGGATTGTCTAGTTTCTGCTGTAGGTAAAGATGATAATATCGTTTATAGTAAATCTGCAGCATTGCAAGTAAGTTTATTATTTTATGATTCATTCTTATTATCATAGAATTCACAATTCTAATAGGAGAAATTATTTTATAAGTTGTACGTTTAGAAGCTAATAATTTGAACAATACATAAATACTAGATATTAAATATTTTTTATGCATATATCTATTAAATTTATATAATCATTTATATATCATTTATCTTTTATGCATAGATCTTTATACCATAATTATTACATTGTGTTTGTTTGATTGTAGACATGGTTACTCAGTTACGAGCTTACAGATACAATAATGGTTTTGGCCGATGAGTTTATTTACTTTTTAGCAAGCAAAAACAAAATTGAATTTTTGCGGAAAGTGGAGAATCAAAAAGTAGAAGACACAGGTGTGCCTCCGGTTATGTTGCTTGTTAGAGATAGGGTATGCAAATTTTATATATCTTATAATTTTACTCTTATCTAGATTAAATTTGAATGAAATATGTATGTATTTGTGAACATATTCCAGAGTGACGAAGACAAAGCTAATTTTACCAAACTTATTGATGTAATAAAACAAAGTAAGAAAGGTAAAACATTGGGTGTATTTTCAAAAGAAAACTACCCAGGTGCCTTCATGGATGCATGGAGAGCATCTTTGAGATCTGAATCGTTTGAAACGGTATAATTTATTATTTTATTTCTTTATAATGCGTTATATATATATAGATAACAGATCTGTAATTTTAATCTGTAATTTTTAATTAAATTAGGTTGATGTAAGTGCTGCCGCAGCATACTTAATGTGTCCAAAAGAAGACATTGAAATTTTAACCGTAAAGAAAGCTTGTTTAGTGTCTGTTGACGTATTTACTAAGTACCTTAAAGATCAAATTATGGAAATTATTGATTCCGATAAAGTATGTCACACACATTATATATTTATTATATATTTTATAAAGTATATTTGTCCTATGTGTAAATATTAATAAATTTCAATGTTTTTTAGAAAGTCAAACATTCAAAACTAGCGGAAGGTGTGGATACTGCTATAACGAATAAAAAATATGTTACTGGAGTTGACATAAATCATGTTGATATGTGTTATCCAGCTATTATACAAAGTGGTGGAAACTATTCCTTAAAGTTTAGTGTAGTTAGTGATAAAAATATTCTACACTTTGGTGTGATCGTTTGTTCTTTAGGAGCACGTTACAAATCTTATTGTTCGAATATAGTTAGGACGTTATTAGTTAACCCCACAAAGACAATAGAGGTATGAGCTAACATTTAAAAATGCGATTATATATATATAGGTATAACATAAATGTGATATATAAATCATTTCAGGATAATTACAATTTTCTTTTACAATTAGAAGAAGAAATATTGAAAAAGCTCGTTGCTGGTATAAAGTTAAGCGATGTATATGAGACAGGTGTAAAATTTGTTAAAGATGAGAAACCTGATATGTTGGATCACTTGACTAAAAACTTCGGATTTGCAATGGGTATTGAATTCAGAGAAAGTTCATTATTGATAGGTCCAAAAACACATGCATTGGCAAAGAAGGGTATGGTGTTTAACATCAACGTAGGTTTAAGCAATCTTTCAAATCCAGATGCTACTGAGAAAGAAGGAAAAGTATATGCTCTTTTTATTGGCGATACTGTTATGGTCAATGAGGTAATATTAAATGTTTCAAATTGTAAAGAGACAACAAGAGATAAATGTTAATAAATTATTTGATGTTTTGATATTTTAGGGTCAACCTGCTACAAATTTAACACCTTCAAAGAAGAAAGTCAAAAATGTAGGTATATATGTTAAAGACGATGAAGAAGAAGAGGAAGAAGGCAGTGGCAAAGAGAACGAGCCTAAACCTGAGATATTGGGTAGAGGTAAAAGAACAGCTGTCATAGAATCCAAGTTAAGAACGGAACATAGTTCAGAGGAAAAGAGAAAACAACATCAAAAAGAGTTAGCTCAACAGTTGAATGAAATTGCTAAAGCTCGATTGGCTCAACAATCTGGAGGAAAAGAACAAGAAAAAATACGTAAATCAACTGTCTCATATAAGAGTTTAAACCATATGCCACGTGAACCAGAAGTGAAAGAACTAAAGTTATATGTTGGTAAGATCTATTAATTGTTTCATATTTATAGGAATCTATTAAACTTAATGTAACATAGTATAATATTAGCATTTTCACTATAATGGGCGACTATAGTTTATTTCCATACGATGCTTTTTATATACTACGGGTGTTTTATATTTAATTTTCAAATTTCAATTTAAAATGACTTTGTTATGAAATCACTAATCTCTGTGTTAATCAATTTTATATTATTTATATATCTGTATAATTTATATATTTTATATTATAAATCACACAAAACAATACAACAACCCTTCCGTCCCAACTCCAACAAAATGGTTACAAAACACACCTATTAGCAACTCTTATAATTTACTTGACGATTCACCTAAACCACAAAACATTGCAGACAAAATAGAAAAAGAAAAAGGAGTAAAACCACCACCTATATTCATAGAAGCGAAAAACATCGACCCTCTGCTCGAATTGTTAGATAAATTTGCTGGACAGGATAACTACATAATTAAACAACTCAAGGATAATCAAATTAAAGTTCAAATTACCACTAGAATGCCAGAAGCATTCAGCTGGGTAATAAATGCATTAAAATACGAATTCGTGAGATACCATACGTATCAACAGAAAAGCGAGAAGAGTTACAAAATTGTTATTAGAGGACTTCATCCAAAATCGAACAAAGACAAAATAATAAACGAATTAAAGAAACTTGGTCATGAAGTAAGATCCATAAACAATATAACAAAGTACAAAACTAAAGAGCCGCTACCATTATTTTTCATTGAACTAGCTCCACAGAAAAATAACAAAAGCATATATGATATTAACACCCTGATGAACACTAAGATCAAAATCGAACCACCGAAAAAGAAAAGAGAAATACCACAGTGCAAACGATGCCAAGCCTATGGACACACACAATATTATTGCAACCGAGATCCTGCCTGTGTCAAATGTGCAAAAAAACATATAACATTAATCTGTCCCCAACTGGGCAAAATAGAAAACGTCAGGTGCGTGAATTGCAACGGTAAGCACTCAGCAAATTACAAAGGATGTCGTACATGGAAATTATTACAACAAAAATTATTTTCAACGAAAAAAGTACTGAAAAAAGCCACGGTGCAACCTATCGATGCAAGTGAGGAAAGTTTTTGCGACAAACTAAACTTAAATGCCAACGAAGATAAAATACCACACGAAATCGAACACACTGCATCAGAAAGCAGCTGTGCCGAAGTGATTAAACAAACACATACAAACTCAGAAGGTTCAAATACAGAAGAGACATCAGACATTAAAGAATTATTGAAACAATCCATTAAAAACACTGAAAACATGAATAAAATGATAATGGAACAAAATTCTTTTGTAAAACAACAAACTCAACAAAATACCATAATCCTACAACTACTAACAAATACGATACTTGAAAAAAAATAATGGATATATAATTAAAAATAGCTATCTGGAACAGTAACGGATTACAACATGGAATTCAAGAAATCAAAGCATTCATATATAAGCACAAAAAAATATAAAACTGCCAAAATTGAACAAATTCGTCTAAAAGGAAGACAAATGACCTGACTAACCAGCAAAAAATCTAAGCTTAGTATAGAGAACAAACTAACAATCTACAAAACAATAATAAAACCAATCTTGATATATGGAATACCACTATGGGATATAACAACAAAAAGTCACATTACCAAGCTCGAGGCTCAACAATAAGAAAATAAGAAAAGACTTAAATATTTCTACGATAGAAGAAGAAATAACCAATCCAACCAACACATCCCCTAGAAGGCTCAAAAGAATCCACCCAAGAGACCCAGTAAAAAATTAAATCTAAGCGAAATAAATAAAAACAGTTCACTGCAGAAACAGTATATATATATATATATTTTTTTTTCATTTATATAATAATTTGCTAAATGTAAAACAATTTAACAAATTGTAAGGTAAAATTGGAATTAATAAAAAAAAAAATAAAAAACATTTTTAGTTACAATATAATGTATACACTTTTGACATATGGTGCCTTTTATAATGGGAATGTTACGGCGAACAGATGGCTCGTAGCCAATGGGTTAACAATATTATAAATAATATTACATATATATAAAGGGTTAATAATATTTGTTTTATTTTTTATTTTTTATAGATAAGAAGTACGAAACAGTAATTTTACCAATTTTTGGAATTCCCGTACCATTCCATATATCAACAATCAAGAACATTTCTCAATCTGTTGAGGGTGACTATACGTATCTTAGAATAAATTTCTTTCATCCTGGTGCAACAATGGGTCGTAACGAAGGAGGCTCGTATCCACAACCTGACGCCACTTTTGTAAAGGAAGTGTTAGTATTATATATTTTAATGTTGTTAATAATCATCATAAAATATCATAAAATATCACATATATATATAAGAAAGTTTAAGTTAAATCATCATAACTATATTTAATCATAAATTATTTTGGAATATTTTTAGAACATATCGCAGTACAAATACCAAAGAACCTGGTGAAATTTCTGCTCCCTCATCTAATTTAAATACAGCATTTAGATTGATTAAAGAAGTTCAAAAAAAATTCAAGAATAGAGAGGCAGAAGAAAGAGAAAAGGAAGATTTAGTAAAACAAGATACATTAATACTTTCACAAAATAAGGGTAATCCAAAACTAAAAGACTTATACATCCGACCAAATATTGTTACTAAAAGAATGACAGGAGGTTTAGAAGCTCATACCAATGGTTTTCGATATACTTCTGTTAGAGGCGATAAAGTTGATATTTTGTACAATAATATTAAAAATGCCTTCTTTCAACCGTGCGATGGGGAGATGATAATTCTTCTTCATTTTCATTTGAAAGTAAGCACTAATTAATTGCGCTAATAACTCTAATTGCAAATACTTATTCTATAATACATATTTTATATTTTTAGCATGCCATTATGTTTGGTAAAAAGAAACACGTAGACGTACAATTTTATACAGAAGTTGGTGAAATCACTACAGATTTAGGAAAACATCAACATATGCATGATCGTGATGATCTTGCTGCAGAACAATCAGAACGAGAGCTCAGGCACAAACTGAAAACAGCATTTAAAAGTTTTTGTGAAAAGGTAATATTTCAGAAAATAATTAATTCAATTTTTGTATTATATGTGTATTAATTATCATTTATCTATATTTTTAATAGGTTGAAGGTATGACCAAACAAGAAATTGAATTTGATACACCATTCAGAGAATTAGGATTTCCTGGTGCCCCATATCGAAGCACTGTACTTTTACAACCTACTAGTGGATGTTTAGTAAATCTCACAGAATGGGTATGCTTTTAAATTTCATTTTCGTTTATCACATAATCTTATATCACATGAAATTTAAACTTATTTTGAATTGCAGCCTCCATTCGTCATTACATTGGAAGATGTCGAACTTGTACATTTTGAAAGAGTACAATTCCATTTAAAAAATTTTGATATGATTTTTGTTTTTAAAGACTACCATAGAAAAGTTGCTATGGTTAATGCAATTCCAATGAACATGCTAGATCATGTTAAAGAATGGTTAAAGTTAGTTTTATTTATTTATTTCATATGTATTTATGTATATGCATATATATATATGTTGTTAATATTGCCTTACATCTTCTTTCAGTTCTTGCGATATTAGATATACAGAAGGAGTTCAATCTTTGAATTGGACGAAGATTATGAAAACTATAACGGATGATCCAGAGGGATTTTTCGATAGTGGTGGTTGGACATTTTTAGATCCAGAAAGTGATGCTGAAAATGAAGAAGTTGAAGATGAAGAAGAAGAAGAAGATGATGCCTATGAGGTTTGATATATTCTATTTATTTATTTATTTATTTATTTATTAATAATTAACAAACAAATAAATAAACATTTAATTTATTTTTTGTTTTGTTTGATAAAGTATAGTAATATTTAAATTTTATTACAGCCATCTGATTTTGATAGCGAAGAAGAATCTGACGATGATTCAGAATATTCAGAAGCATCTGAACATTCCGATAGTGAAGGTAATTTGATAAATGAAATATATATTCTTTTAAAATCAAATTTATTTTCAATTATTTCAATAATAGATTTATATTTTATTTATAGAAGAAGAATTGGGTAGTTCAGAAGAATCTGGTAAAGATTGGTCAGATTTAGAAAGAGAAGCAGCTGAAGAAGATAAAGAAAGAGGAGAAGGTCGTTATCGTGATGATTACAATTCTTCTAATAAAAAGAAAAAATCGAGTCGTAGACAATCACCTTCACCTGTAAAAGACAAGTATGAATTATTACAAAATTATTACAAAATATATTGTTACAAAACATATTATTATTATTATTATTATTATTATTATTATTATTATTATTATAAAATATATTATTTATTATTATTATTTTAAGGCACAATTCGAAACACAAAAGTTCCAGTAATTCCAAAAGTAAAAGTTCATCTAGCAGTAAAGATAGAAGATCATCAGATAAACACAGGTACGTGTATGCACACATATACACTTAATAATTTAATATATATTTATCATATATGTAGCGTTACTTTGTGAAATTCATTAATTCATGAAATGACTAGCCAAACTTTGAGATAATATCATGTAAATAATATATAAATTTACAAGAAGGGTATAGTTAAGGTATATGAGATTGAAATTTGATTCCAAGTATTATTATTATTAATTGGCATTAAGAAATTCGAAAGTTCATTGCCGCAAATACCAAATCTTGCCAGTATTCTCGTCCCTGAGCACAATCCCTCCATTCATTTTCATGATTTTACTGAATTATACAATTTAACGCCGACATACATATAAAAAAAAATATATATATATATAAAGTAGCATTTTATATTATAAGAAATAAATATTGAAAATATGTTCTACATTATTTTCTACTGACATATACATAGGGTGTCCTAGGGTTTACTGGCTAAACTACATGAGTATATTCTATAAGTAAAAAAATAAGAACAAAATATTATTTGAAATCCAATTAGAAATGAACAAATGAAATTAAAATAGGTAACAGTAGATATAACAGACTGATGAATTGGTTATTAGGCTTTCTCATCCAAATATTACACTGAAATTTATGTTGAAAGTTTCTTTATCATATGAACGTGATTGGAACTCATATATTATGATTATTATTAGAATGAAATATTTTCTGTTTTGTAAAAAAAAAAGTCGCTTTGTGTTAATCTATAAAATTTTTAATGAGAAAAAATTGACTCATACTAATTGCATTTACACATACCAACTTAACAAATTGAATTTATATATTTGTAATCTGTTGGAAGTAATTGTTGAATAATGAAATAATAATAAGCAAATATTTTTGGTCAATAAACACCAGGACACCCTTTATATATATATATATATTTAAAGCAGTAGATATTGTATTGAGTTGATAATTCAATAATTAAAGAACGGATCGATCGCGGAGTGGGGGATCACACAAGAAAGTGTCTCCTTCCAAATCATCTAAACACAGGTGATTACCACCAATATTAACTATTTCATAAATATCATACTAATAATGCTTTATTTTTTCATTTTTTTCGCATAGTCCCAGAAAAAGTGATAAACATGATAGACATGATAGACATGATAGACATGATAAACATGATAGGCACAAGTCATCGCACTCTTCTTCTAACAGTAAGAAGCGGTCACGTGAAGACAGTACGGACAGAAGTAGGAGCTCCAAAAAATCAAAGTAAGTATTTGTACAAATAAAAACTTCTTATACATATATGTGTGAAACATTTAAGCAAGCCATTTATTTATCAAATTGATTAATTCTATAAAATAATATATATAGAGACAAAAATTGATATTATTTAATAGTATTAAATATTGATGAAATATTATGATACTGAAATTTAAACAAATTCTAAAAGTGAAGTTATTTGCTTTGGCCTATATGAGCGGCTTAATTAATTGCTCTTTTAATAATTGAAAAAATAATATTTCAAACGATTAAGTACAATTATACTAATTATATGAATTTATTATAGGAAGTGAATGTACAACGGGGAAATTGTGGATTGAAAATTTGATACTTATATGAACTCACATATGTGCTGATTTTAACTGAAGCTTTGTCATCTCTGGTTTGGAAAGTAGACAGTATGCCTATAAGGATAGTACATTTTCTTGCATTGAAAATACTTATTTAAGGTGTTAAAATACGTATTTACGTACCGAATATATTGAATTCAAAATGTACAACAACACAATACAACAGAACAACACCGTAATGAGAAAGGCAATTAATGTAAAGTTGGTATGCAACAAATTTTTTGTTATTGGTCACAAATGTATATAAAAGTATAGTTTTTACCTCTAATAAACATATACAATCAGATATGTTATACATCGTACCTCAACTATATTGGTATTGTCATTGTCAAACCTATAAATAATAATAATAACGGTACTATTTTGTATTCTTGAT
The DNA here is from genome assembly GCF_049000335.1 of Polistes dominula. NCBI lineage: Eukaryota > Metazoa > Arthropoda > Insecta > Hymenoptera > Vespidae > Polistes > Polistes dominula. Next base: position 5,171,532 of record NW_028300916.1, on the reverse strand, counting down.
TTATAATTATATCTCCTTTTTAATGTTACCACTGTACAGTAATACTGTAAAAGTATTTGGAGATTATTTTGTGTAAATAGTATTTTTACAGTTCATTCAAATTTTCTTTATCATGTTTTATATATTTTTTTCCTTCTTTCGCTAACACTCAAGTATTATATTATTTATATTTTTTAACATAGTAAGACAAATATAATGTTCTATATTTTATAAGGAAGATTATATATTCATTATATGTGACATTTAACATAGTTGAATACAACAAGTGTTTTCATGCAAGAAAATGAACTATCTATCTATATGATATGCAGGAATGCAAGCATCCACATAATTCAAAAAACAAAAAAACAAAAAAATACAAGATAAGTAAAAGAAAGTTTCAAGTTTTCTTTGCTTAATTATGAAATTTGTACCTTTGCGATAGAAATAAATAATAAGATATTTATCATTAATATAAAAGTAATGTCACTCTTAAGATAAACGTTCCATACAAACATAAAATATTTAAAATCTATGATATATATGTATATATATATATCGATATATATATACATATGTCTAACAACAAATGATTTTTTTACATCGATAAATTGTTAAAATATTTATCGTTAATATACTTTAGTTATACTTTAGATATAATGTTGATATACACTTGAAGTATATTTATGCGCGTGTTTTGTATAAATGTACAAGAGCGCGCGTGTATTGTCGATATATTTTACATAACAAAAAAACATTCAAGAGTTCCAAATATGGCAGGCGAAAAAAAAATCCATTGAAGAAGATCCGTCTATTAATAAGGTAAATGTAGGATATAAGTGAAAGTACTCTCTGGCAAGTGGTATTGCTGCTTTCACCGCGCGATATTTCACCATCGTATACATAACTGAAGAAACCACGGGGAAGTCATTTCTACGGTGGTTATATTAATTACAATGACCCAAAGTTCTTCAAAAGTAAGCATATATTATATATATAAATAATTATATATTATCTATAAAGACAAACAAACATGAATGAAAAAAAAGATCAGTCATTGATTATTTTAATGCGTTTATTTATAAAAATGTAAAAGTTGAATATATTATATATTATAATTCACGAGAAAGAGAGAGAGAGAGAGAGAGAGAGAGTAATTTATCAGCTTATTTATAAATACTTTTATATAAGTACATATTAAAATACTTATTAGAAGTAATTTTGTACAGTCAGATAAGGAAAAATCGACACAACAACACATTTAATATGTTGTACCAATAAATATTCTAATTTCGTCCTATTTGATCAATTTGAGTTTGCAGATTGTTAACAACTTCTGGTGGTACGTGTTCTCCAAGTATTTCAAAAAGATTTATCCTTTGATCTCCAGGAATTGATTCATATGCAGCTAATTCTATTCCTTCTTGAACTTTTTGTATCGTCGCATCTTTAGGAATGAGATAGGTATTTTGAGCTTGTCTAATTGCTTCATTACTGAAGACTTGACCATCCTTTTGTGGGTATGCCGATGCGATCGTTATTACGACGAGAACGATCGAGACAATCGTGTGAAATTTCATCTGAGAATAAACAACAAAATATAAATATATATATATATTCTAAAAATATTCATGTTTAATAATAATATTCAATGTAAGAATAAATAAATACTAATTTTAATTTTACATTTTGATAACTTTTCATTCTTTCGAAAATAAATCATAAGTTTTTGTTTTTAATTATATCACACTCGATATATATATATTTATCTATATTTAAAAAAATATATACTCTATATTAGAATCAATTAAAAAAATATAAACGCACATTTTTTAATGGAACATTTATTAAAAGTTAAATATGCGATTTAAAAAGAAAATTAAATTTGTTGATTTATAATAAAATTCTTCACCAAACATCAATTTATAAGAATAATAAATTGTCTGGTATTTAAATGAGAGCGTATATTATATACAAACAAAATCTTATTTTTATGTTTGAAATAAAATTTAGAAATATATTATAAAAAGAAAGAAAGAAAAGAAAAAAAAAACATAAAACAAATGATATTTTTATCACAGCATATAATGCACACTCACGGTTGATATTTTCACGGCAGAGAGCAAAGTACTGTTTTACAGAATGATTCCAGAAGAAAGGAACTAAGCGGAGCGATGGTAGAATGTTCCTTATATACTTGAAGCCTCAGGTAAAGCAGGTGAACGCCACTCCCATTAATGGTTAATGAGAAATCAACGTTTTAAATTTTAATTTAAAACCGGATCAATCACTTCTAATTCATTTGAATCTCAATAAGATTGCTTTTATAGTAAAAATTGTACAAACTTGTACTAATCTCGATATTCATCTCCTTAATTGTTTAACAATAAAAAAAAATATTAAAAAAAAAAATTACATTTCCATTGTGATGTAACATACACATATTATATAAATGTTTTGATAATAACATATATGATACAACAAATTATTTAATTAATTAATTATACACAATTATAATTTGTGTATGAAATTGCAACAAAATTTTGGGGTTTTTTTTTTTATATATTTATTTTTTAAATAAATGATTGAATGTATTTCGTTATTAAATGTATAATTTTAAGTGTTAAATTTCTTTTAAATAATCTATTAACAGTTAGAATTCGTCTGTGCATTGCTATTTGATAAATTTACTGTATTTTGACGTATATGTGTGTACGTTTGCATGTATTACGTTCGACATATACATCGGATGAGTGTATTATTTGGACGAGTAGAAAGTGATGCAATGAAAGAATCCGGGGACAAGTCACATTTTAGACTTTCATTTGATCATTCTTGAATCGTAACACAGTTTTTATTAAAAGAATTTTAAGAAATTTTTCCTATGATGTTTGTAAATCGTTGTAATATCGTTTTCAAATCAAAATTATTTGATTTAAATATATATATATATATATATATTTAAATATATATATGTTTAATTTGTATTCATAAATAATTTTCATAATATTTATTTTATATAAATGAGAGATCATTTATATTCATAATAGATCATTGAATTTTTTAATACTTTTATAGATTCCCCCCCCCTCTCATAACGGTTTTATAATATAACAAGTATAAGATGTAAATAATTTCAATAGTGAATACACATTGCAACATATTTATTATATGTGTATTTTATGAATATAAATAATTTCGATAGTTTGATTAGATCTTTTAGAGAAATTTATATATCAAATAGCTGTTTAAAGTATTTTTGTATACATATATGTATGGATCATTTATGTTAATGAATGATTAATTATTCACAAATAGAATATACCTTAAGAAGAAATATCAGTATCGTTTTCTCTAGAAAAAGATCTCATTCAATTTTAAATAGAAATTATTTATTCTAGGATGTTTTCTTTCAAGAAATAGTCTTATAGAAGAATTTTGATGTATTCAATATGATAATACATAAATATTCATTTTATAAAGTATATGCTGGAAATTTGGCCATATTTGGTTTTTGCATATCTATAAGGAAATAAATAACACCAGCAAGACCTGAAATAGTACATATAAAGAAGACTGTTAATTTATATATATATATATTAGTTATTTAACAATTAAAAATTTATCATATACCTTCAAACAAAGAAAATGGTCTGTCTGGAATTCGATTTTGATTATGTCCGTAATCAAAACACCATTCTGCAAATTTACAAGCTCTATACAGATGTTTTAGATCCTGAAAAAAAAAAACAGAAGGTTTTTATTTGTTATTAAACATAATTATAATCAACATAAAATATAATAAAGATACTTTAGATATTCTTTATATAAACTGTTCACAGAAAAAAATTAACTCTATCTTATATTAATATTAAAAATCTTTTACGTATTAATTTAATCATTAAAATTAATTTCATTAAAGAACACAATTTTATACAGCTATTGAACAATATAAATCTTATGACAATGTAATTTTATGAAATTAAACAATTTGGCAAAAGAGTTCATGAAAGAAACTAAAAATTAATAATTAATGTAAAAACCTTCGTTTGTTGAAATAGATGTAGAAAGGTATATGCATTTCCAGAAACCCCATGACATATTCCATATCCTTTTTTTAACAAACCCCTTGCCCAAATAACTTCTCCACATTGTAAAGCAGTTTGTAAAAATTTCTCATCCGAATATATCTGTAATTAGAAATACAATTAAAATTTCAGAAATGATTTCTTATCTATTAACATTATCTGACAATGAGATACATGACCTCATAGGCAAGGCAAAATAACATGGTCATTCCTGGAGCTCCATGACACCAGTGTATTAATTTATCTGTGTCACTTCCTACCGAAGAAGGAAAATTTCCTGATGGATACTGTAAATCTTGAAGATAATATAAAGCTGGTAATATTTCATTATTTAGTTGTTCTTCAGTCAAATAATCTCGAGCCTGCCAACAAAGAAATAAAATACAACAATATATAACAAAACTATAAATCAAATATAATATTATAATTAATATTATATTTTAATTATTGTAATATACTTGTAACAGCATGTAGAGAATACCAGCCAGTCCATGAGCTCCACCAAGATATTCAGAATTATGCCACGAATACATTAATGGAGTCTTGTAACGTCTTGATTTGGAATATATATTTCCAGATTTTATTATACAAGAAATGACCTAATAAAAACATTTCATAATATTAAAGTACATTTTTATAGAAACATTGTATGTAAATAATTAATCTATTGATTATTACTATGAAACACAATACCTGTTTGATAATATTACTTTCTATAGGAGCTGGGGATATATTTGAATTTACATAAAGTAGAGAGTAAAGATAACCTGCTCTTCCATAAAGTAATTCATTATATACTTTGTCGTGTTCTTTTACAACTTGAGATGATAATGATATTAATCTATACAAAAAAAAAGAAAATCATTTTATTAGCATGTATTCGTATATACGTTTCTGATTTTTAATATTATACGTACTCGGATATAGCATTTTGATAATCATCCTTACATCCATGTTTATGAAATAGAACTGCACCAAGTGCTAATGGTCCAGATAAACCAGTTAAAAAAGTCATTTCTTTTCCCCATTTGAATTTGTCGATACTGATTTGCAACAATTCTATTGCTTTCTAAGAAATAAATAAATTCGTTATTTTATTATTAAAATGGAAACACATCGAATGAATAAGTGTATAATTTTAGGATAATTATTAAGTATACAACATACAGAATAATATGAAGGTTCGTTGAAAGTATCAGCATAGATTTTAAACATATTTGCAATACCAGCTATTCCTGTATAAATAGAATGATCGTCATTGTAAGTCCAAGTTTTTTTATTTTCTTCTAATTTTTGTAACAATTTTTTCGTTTTTTTTGTCAACAAAACTTTAAAATTGTCTGCTATCTGTAAAACAATAACACAATGAATATATATATATATATATATTATATTTTTATCATCATAATTGTTATTCAATAATAAAATATAATTATAAAATTTGTTTATTACAGTATTTTCTTCGAGATTCAATACGGTAGTAGAAGATGAATTTGTATAATCCAGAAAAGGATTTTTATAATTTCGTGAGGTCTCCATTATGTATCTACCGGTTATAGCTTGGGTATAAAACACCAAATTTCTTATTATTTGTTGAATTTTTACTACCTCTGGAAATATTATATTTAATAAATTGTTATTATTTATAAGAATAAATTATAAACTATGACACATTTATTTATTAATTATATTAATATTTTCATACATTTATATATATATATATATAGTTTACACACAATCACATTTTCTTCTTGCTTTTTTATTAATCGATACTTTGGTACGCATTCGCATAGATTTTGTTAGTTTAGCTTACGATACATAATTTATTCAATAAAAATGAAAATCGTAATATAACAAACTTATTATATATGTATTGTTAATTAGATATTTAATCATGATCAAATATACGATGTAGAAATTTATTACTAAAAATAATTGTTTAAAGAAAAATATATCTAAACTCGGTCGGTAATGAATAACAACTAATTTATCGATGGAGTTTGAATTGTAAATACGCGCGAAATACAAAATTCGAAAGCCCGGCGAAATAAATTTAGATTTGAAGATTTAAGCAAGATATCGTTGTAACATATTGTTACGATTATTCTCCATAACGCTTATCATCCATATAAGAATTAACTTTGGAGAAAATTGATAAATCAGTTTAACCATGCCGATTAATAAAGAATGAGGAATGAAGCCTGTTGTAACAATTTCCTTTCCGATCGTTTTAATAGCACTTTGAACATATTCATCTGGAGTTGGTATCATCCAGCCAGCTTTTGGAGAATCCATCATGTGATTGGTAATGGTTCCAGGTAAAAGACATTGTATTATTATACCACGTTTGCCATATTCAATTTGTAAATCTCTGCTGAATTTTAAAACGTATGCTTTCGTTGCTGCAAAAACAGTCAACAATGGACATGGCATCAGAGCCACACTAGAAGAGACATTGACTACAACACCTTTACCACGTAAAACCATCTGTGGTAATACTATTCGGCACATGTTCGTCACAACAACGATATTGCAATGTATAATATTCATATAAATTTTATCTTTATGCGGTAGATCCAGGAAATACTCTGGATGGGGATAGGAAATACCGAGATTATTCACCAATACGCCCACTTCCAAATTTAATATCTCTTTTTCTATTGTACGATAAGTTTCCATTCCTTCAGAGAAGTCTAATCTTATTATTTTCGTTCTAACATTGCACAGAGTTTCTATTTCGTTGGCAAATATTTTCAAACTTTCAGTATCGGGACTTATTAAGACAACATTTAATCCTGCTTTTGCAAGTGCTTCGGCATACGCTTTTCCAATGCCATGTGAACAACCAGTTACCATTCCCCATTTACCCATCGATAATAAATCGATTTTCTTGTCATTAGAAAAGTTATTGATTATTTTACTTATTATGCCGTGATAAATTCTGTAACTCCAATAAAATATCGTTAAATAACCGATTTTTTCTATGACACCCATTGCGTATGAGTTTGTTAATTATAGAGCACAAAAACGCATTTGTTCATTCATTTTCCAATGATTTTTAATTTCGGTTACATCAAACATGTCACTGATCGAAAATGACAAATGTTCAAATAGATTTTTTTAATAATAAGTTTTATAAAATGTGAAATCGTGTCCAATAAAGTTGCAATTTTATCGTATTAATTATATCATTTTAAGAGATAGTCATTTCATAGAATTGCGAGTTTGCAAATTAAGTCTATATAGTATAACGCACTTATTGGTTATTTTTTTATTATATGAAATGAAACAAAATAAACGAATTGTTAATATCATATAATTCGTTTCAAAAAACAATTAATCTACATCTTCATGTAACTCAACCGACTGTACAAATGATTTTTTTAACCAAAGTCGAATAGAATCAATTTGTTGACGTAAAGCTAATGAACTTGTACCACCAATAACGTCGTATTGTTCAACGCTTCTTTTGAAATCCCATATACATTGAACGTCTTTCTCAAAAATGTGACTAGAAATTTGGAAAATTATGTTTACAAAAAATGTTAATACGTTAAACACATAAAAATACTGTAGTTTTTTGTTTGATGTTAAATACATCAAATGAATTACCTTATTTTCTGTAATTTTTCTAATGGCACATCGCATAATGGTATTCCTTCGGATTCAGCAAAATTTACAACTTTGCCAGCCAAATGATGTGCTTCTCTGAATGGTAACTAAAATATTGGAATTTTCAAAATCATTCGATAGATTATTGTTCTCCATTTTTTTTTATATTCAAATGTATGATACTTACCCCTTTCCGCACAAGATAATATGCCAAATCGGTAGCCAACATATCGGTCGTTAAAGCATCGTTACACCTTTTTTTATTTATCGTTAAAGAACTTAATGCTTTTTCAACGATAAGAAATATATTATTTAACGTATCGATCGTAGAAAATAATGCCTCTTTGTCTTCTTGAAGATCTTTGTTATATGTAGATGGAATACCTTTGAGAGTCGTCATAAAACCTGTGCACTGCAAACCATACATCATTAGTTATCTTTTTTCTTTTTAATCGTGTATATAATCTTTTCAATTAGTAAGATATATATATATATGAATAATTAACAGATTGAAAATGTGTAAGAGAACCTTTCCAAGTAAAGTGCCACTTTTTCCACGTATTAGTTCCATTAAATCAGGATTACGTTTTTGCGGCATTAAACTACTACCAGTTGAAAATTCGTCGGAAAATTGTACAAAACCAAATTCGTTGGTATTATAAATGATTAAATCTTCAGCTAACCGACTTAAATGTATCATCGTTAAAGATGACCAGAAAAGAAATTCAGCTGTATATCGATAAATTATTTTTAATAATATTATCATTATAATATATAGATGATAAATAAAAATATCTTACCAACGAAATCTCTATCGGAAACTGCATACATGCTATTAAAAGTAACGTCATCAAAACCAAGATTAGTTGCTAATAATTGTCGATCTATTTTAAATGGATTTCCAGCAATGGCTCCGCTTCCTAACGGTAATATATTTACACGTTTACGAATTTCTTGTAATCTTTCTAGATCAGCTTTTGCGTACCAAGCGTAACTGGATTATCATAATAAATTATTATCATACATTGTATTATGATTTTTTTTAGTTATTTTATTTATTGTAAGTAAGTAATTTTAATATTCAAACCTAAGAAGCCAGTGTGACCATTTAATTGGTTGTGCACGTTGCATATGTGTATAACCAGGCATAATTATATCGTTATCTTTTTCAGCACGATTAATCATTGTCTACAAATAATTGATTTTTAATACAAATCACATTATTTCATTTAATACTGTGTGTATATTATAATATTATAAATATATAATAATATTATTATTATTATTAATTGGCGTTAGAGGAACTTGAAAGTTCATTGCCACAAATACCAAATCCCGCCATTCATATTATAATAATATTATAAAACTAATATGCACAGTATTAATGATTATCATTAATAAGTTTAATTTTCAAAAATATAATATAAACAAGCGTATATACCTCAATAAAGTTAATAATTCTTAAATAAAGTTTATCTATCGATTTTCGAAGATACAATCGAGTATCTGTTATTGCTTGATCATTTCGACTTCTGCCAGTGTGCAATTTTTTGGCTACGTCACCGATTAATTCCTAATCATGATAAATATTGATTAATTTATCGATTGTTTTCAAAATGATTCTTTGATGATTACTTTATTATAATTATTCGTTCTAAGTTTACCGTTAATCTGCGTTCATTTGCACTGTGAATATCTTCGTCTTCTTGGTGAATGATAACGAATTGATTGGTCCTCCATTCGTTCAAGATCTATTAACATTGAGTTTTGTTTTTTAACTTTTTTTTTAAATGAATTTAAAATACGTTCGTTTATATTTGTTATTTGTTAGACCTTTTCAAAACCATTCTCGATAAGTTGTACTTCTTCTTCTGTTAACAATCCAGATTTGCATAGTACATTTGCATAAGCGATACTTCCCTAAAGATATAATTAAAATAATATTAAATATATATATATATAAATATTAATAATATAAATTAATTATATAATAAATAAATAAAGATAATTAAATATAATAAAGATAAATTTTAAAAATTAACATAGCACATTATGTGAATTAATTTTTTAAATTATCATTCATTTGAAATCAAATTTTTATTTTCTTATCATTTTCCTTACCTCAATATCTTCCGCATATAAACGTTTATCGAATTCAATGGATGCATTTAGGTCATGAAAATCAGGATCGATTTTTTGTTTAAAACGACCACCCCATAATTTTTGGCATTTCTATTTCAAGTGTATACAAATGAAAAAAATTACATATATTATTATTATTAACATCAAGAAAATCAGATTATGTCAATAGTTATTACTTGCCAGAAAACTTTAAAACAAATCTATTTCAATTGAAACAATCTTAAATAATTCTTACCCGTGTCGACATGGTGAAATTATGAATTATAACTGAATACGTAAATATGATATGGGTCGATGTTTTCTATCACAAATCTCAGTTAATATCATTTATTACGCAATTTTCACAGAACATTTCATAAAAATATAACATTATCACAAAGAGATAAATAATTAATGCTAGTGAACTCTATGCGTGAATATTCAAAAAATATAAATAATATAATATATAATTATAATTTATATTACTATATTATAATGTATATTATTAATTATAATTATAATATTAATAATATATTTAATAATATATTAATTATTATAATATTATATATAATATACATATATTATATTAATGTTAATTATTAGTTATAGTTATATTATTACTTATAATATTAATACTATTAATAATATATAAATATATTAATATTATATATATTATAATAATAAATTAATATATTAATATTATATATATTTATAATCTCTGAAGGAAGTAGAAGCAGAACTTTAACAGGAATTACTTTTTCATGTATATGTATATCAGTGTGTCTTTATAACATAATATTTCCTTTCTCTAACACTAGTTATAAGGTATTTACAGCTTTATGTTTCCGTTTTAAATGATAATATCATAACTGATAGAACGTCTGACTATTTGTTTCCTATTACACCCTACCTGATTCATTTATACAGCTTAACAGTTAAACATCGAACGTGTTGCGTGCATTATTATTCTCTCAGTGCAAATAATAAGTGGAAGTTTATTTTATAAACATTACTTTTTCATAATAAGATAGTCTATAGAAGGAAGATAAACGGGATCTTTCGATACGGATAGAGTATGAGTCTTTCATTATTATCGATAGAATATATACAGGGTATTTTACAAGTTTTTTTTTCTTTTTATTTACTTGATAAAACGACTTTTTCGGATATTCTTTACGTAATGTTTAAAAACAAAACAAAAACAAAAACAGGTCAATTCATTAAAACTTTTGACAGAAAATTGAGAAAGGACATTGTTTAATTCTTTGACTGCAACACATTCAAACTCGGATCCATCAATGTACAGGACACCTAATCCAAAAAATTGATTTTTTGTATGTGTGTATATTCTTATAATTTGAGGTCTTAAGGAGGAGTCCTGAAAATTTTATACAATGTAAAATTCATGAAAATTAACTAGATACATTATTATATTGATTATGAATATTATATTGATAAATAAAAGAGAACATAAATATACGTCTTTAGCAGTCAAAGGGTTAATTAAATTACGCACTTTAATAAAGGAACGAATATAGATCGTTATTATATATTCGTGCGCTTATCTAAATGCTGATCAACAAAGCTCAGTAGTAATCTCGATCGATCCGTTCGCGAACGTTTTCTTTTCTTACCTGTCACACTTGTTCGTGCATTCTTTTCTAACAATAATAAGAAGAAAAGTTTTTCCTTTTTTTGATAATTAAACAAATTGGTCAAAGGAGATCGATCATACGAAGTACAAAACATGGAGAAAGCTCGATTGGATAATGAAAAAGTGGAGATATCTTTAGATAATAAAGAAATATTCGATAAAGCCAATGACGTTGAAAAAATTGATGGAGTTAAGGAGATTGTTGTCTCGGTTGATACGACGGACAAAAAATCGCAAGCTTATTCCGCACGAGCTGCCAATTCTTTTGCAGCGAAGAAAACTGTAGCCCAAGGAATGATGGATGTTGCGTTGATTACTGCTAATGCTAATCAGTTGAGGTACCTTATTGAATATCAACGAAACAGTCCTACTTTCTACGTCATTTTGATTCTCATTGTCATCAGTCTTTTGTTACAGGTATTCTTTTTTTCATCTACAGTGTATTTTTTTTTTTCATATTATATATAATATATAAGCACGCGGTGTGCTTTTATTATGAAATAATGTTCGTATGCAATCTTAATAAAGTGATTAAATAAGTTTCTATTTTTTTCTCTCATTATTCTCCTTAGATCGCCGTTGGTGTAAGTTTAATATTTAAAGGCAGATTCGATATCAAAGGACAATCAAAATCTATTAATGCACGAAAAATAAATAATTATGTTGTCGTTGGGGTTTTTCTTATAACTATTATTAACGTTTTTATTGCTTCGTTTAGTATAACTACACCTAATGGTACAGGACCTGTATCTATGCCTACGTAGAGATATTATTCATAGAAAATATATCATGTTTATTTTCAATATTACACGGAACAAGATTTTCCTAGTAATCATTTTATTATTAATTCATAATTAATACCCTGTTTGTAATACAATACTTTTCAAAGGTAATATATATATATATATATGAAATTTAAATTATAAATAGTATTTATATAATATTTTTGATGAGTCTCGTATATATTTATAATGAATTAATAATTAATATATCATGTTTGAAATTATTTTACGAATTACGAATTGTTAATGTAACAAATAATTTGCATATTTCGACATTTTGTTTCAATTATATTATTAATAATTATATTATAATTGGATTGTATAGAAAAATTATTAGCGATTGTAAAATACATTAATTAATATTTAACATTACATTTATTCATTCATTCAAGAAGACATAACAATAAAACGAATAATTTATTTTCATTTACATGTCATACTCTAATGTTGTTATTTTTGTTTTGTTTTATTTCCATTGTGTACGACGACGACGACGACGACGACGACGATTTGAACGCACGTACAATTTCATTGAAACTAACTACTCAGATAAATAACAATATCGCTTAAGTAGTTTAAATATATATATATATATATATATATTTTCTTTTAGGCGCACGTATTATCCTATTAATAACAGAAAGTTAAAAGAATCATTGTTTAAAGTAATGTCTACTATAAAAATAAAAAAAAGTAGACAATTTTTTTTTTGATAAACATGAAACAACAAACTTGTCTAATGTGTTTATTATGTTATATTAACAGTTAGCCGACCGATCGGGTAAATCTGCCCATTTCCAAGCTAGTCTGTGGCCGACCGATCGGGTAGATCTACCATTTTGATCTGAGGAACGCTTCTTTCTCTATAGACCTTCTTATCTCTATACAGTTCAACATATAATAAAATGCCCCAAATTTTTGAAGTTTTTTATTGCTCATTATTACGGCTCTTTATGTTAGGAATTTCCGAAGGTCCCTCTGCCAGCCATCAAATTATTTTCTTGAACATTTAACCGATCGATCGGTGGACAGCTTAGTTTGACTTTCCCGAACGTGGTGGAAATTGTACAGGTCTCTGTAGCACGTGCGGTCAGCTAAGTGTTAAGCTTTAAATATGAAATACTGAAAATAAATATATATATATATATATATTTTATCGTTGAAGAATACTTCATAAGTATCATTTTATATTCATATTATATGATCGTAATAAATTTTCAATGAGAAGGTTCTTTTTGTTAAAATGTATTTCGTCTCAAAAAAAAAAAAAATAAGCCATGAAAAAATTAGTTTAAATGAAAAATTAAAAAAAAACAACAAAAACTCATTAATGTATTTTAAAAACTTTGTCGAGTACAAACATTAAATTATCGTTGATATTACACCCTGCACTTATAGATTAAACTATACATTTTAATATATAATATTGAGTAATATTAAATATACTTTATTTTTAATACTTAAAAAAAAGAAAACAAAAAATGCAAACATGAAGTATGAAGTAATTATAATTTATCTTGTATAGAAGATATATCATTAAATTATTTGTACCGCCTAATATTTTATTCATAGTAAGGAATTATTTAAATACATTATACGTTATTATTTAATATTATATCTTTTTGTATATATCATTTTTTTTTTTTATCATATCATTGTCTGTCTTATTCTCCTTAGTTTTTTTATTTTTTTTTTTGTTTATTTTTCTCAGAATGATACGATCTTTGTAATAATCGCTACACTGATTTATTTATGTGTTGCATACCTTTGTGATAACAATATAATATTCGATTTAATGTTTTTGATTTAAGGCATGTAATAATAACAGTTTAATTGCATATTAACCATTGATATGTTAAGTCATAAATATTATTAGAAATAAAAATTATGTACTTAGTATTAATAAAGTATCTCTTAATTTATAGCACTAATGTTATTACAAAATAAATGATTAAAAAACAAAAAAAAGTTTCTAATTAACACGAATTTACAATAATATTAATTTGTACAATATCGTGTTAACAAACATTTGTAATAGAATTTGATTTTATTATACTTGACGTTTTAGATAATTTTTTTTTGTTTTTTTTTTTAACTAACTCGACGAAGAATTTTCTTGTTTTTTTCTTTCTTTGATATTTAAAAGAAAATAATAATATTATTAATAATTTTATATATATATATATATAGATATAAGAAAAACAGCATATTTACATCATCTTTGTATTAATTATAATCGGTATCTATATATTTGACTTTTATGTGCGCAAGTGAAATCTGTCCTGAAACACAGATTACCTCTTATATATTTTATTTGTTTAAAAAAAAAAAAACTTTTACTAAAACATTATTTTTATAATACATATACATATGTTGTACTACCAAGTAGTATAATCATCTATTCATGCATATGACAATATTTTTAAATAGTTCTGGAATTATAGCGAGAAAAAAAACAAACAAAATGTGAATAAAAGAAGAAAAATAAAATACAATACAATATATATATATATATATATCTCATATTGCAGCATAATGTAAAACAAACTAAATAATAATTAGTAACAAGTATTTTTTTATTTTATTTTATTTTTTTTTTATTTCTGACTAGGATTTCTCCATAGCGGGTAAAACGTATTCTTTTACTTACGTATCATCATCCTATTAATAACCATATTTTCATAGTTTTTAAAATTAAGTCATGTATGCAAAATATTGTGAATTATTGTATCGTTAAAAAAAAAAAGCAGATATATATATCCTAAGATTCTTTCACAAGCTTGATATTATCTTTGTAATTATATGAAAATCATATACTGAAGCAATAAAGCCTTTTTTTATACCGCGTTAATTTCAAATTTTTAATATATTTAATATCTTTACATATAGTTATAGCACGCATGTATTATATTCGTAATTTTATTTCTTTATTAATGTACAAATATATATATATATAAAAAAAAAAAATAAAAAAAAATGTTAACTATGTAAATTCCATTGACATGGAATTAATGCCATAAGAAAGGGCAAATTAAGGCTTTTTTTTAGGCTTTTCACAATTAATTTAGACAAATGTTAAATATAGAAAAAAAAAATTAGAAAGAAATAAGCGTACAAAATGTTTCTACTTAAATTGAATAATAATGTTGCAATAAAATGATTATCTTTAATATTTAATTTCTCGTAAAGCTACAGAAGATATGAAATATTTTATAAATAATAATGAATATAAACTTCTACGCGATATATGTATAAAAAGGATAGAAAAGAAATATATAAGAATACATGGTAACATCAAAAAAAAAAAAAAAAGAGTCTACGTGTACGCAGTCATATATAAACATTGTACTAACTTTCAACAAGAGATATAAACAAGAGAATATCTGTTTAGCCACAACACTATGTCAAAATAAGTATAATGGCATCCTTATAAAGAATATCATTTCCTGTGTATATTTATCACATGTGGTCACTATCTCTTTATTTTGATAGCATTTCATTTTTATTTTTTTTCAGAACTGAATAAACTGATTATTTTAAAGATAACATTTATAAAACAGCCTGCCCTTACCTGCCCCATCTGTGCAAATCAGATTTTATTGTGCCTTTATATATTCTAGTATATATATATATATATTTGAAAAGTTTTCATTTTCAAACCTCTGATTTTTCTTCTTTGGATGTTCAAAGTAAAAGTCATTTATGATACACATTTACATAATTCCTAATTTCCTAAAGGTTAATCATAGTATGTTTATCACAGTAGTATATTATTGTATCTTCTCAGTAAAACATTTTTTGTCTGAAATATATTGTATCTTTATTAAAAGATCATATTAAATATATAATCAAATTATATATAACAATTAAAAATATTTGCATTATATAAACAAGTATATTTGATTTTTTATATTCTATAACTTACTTGACTTAATCATCCCATTCGTCCTCCTCACTCGTATCGCTAGTTGACTCATCACTTTCACTATGGATTGCACGAGATCGCTCAGCGAGAGCTCTAGAGAGTGCACTAGCCAAACCATCTTGATACACTGGTGGTGGAGTAGCCTTAACTTCGTTAGGAACTGGCCTTAATTCTATTCCTTGACGAATTTGTTCTAATAAATTATTTCGAGAATCACTAACTGGAGCTGGTTTTGTTTCTGTTTTACTAACTTTCTACAAAAAAAAGATCAATTCGTTTTTACTTAAGAACATATCAAACAAAATACATCATTAATTTTGTAGTTTTCAATGTTCTTGATTTGATGAATTCAAAAACATATATTTACTCTCAATGTAGCACCACTTCTGATAGATTCCATTAGCATTGGCCTAAGATCAGTGACTTCCTCGTTATTGTTATTTGTTGCATTTGTATTAACTTTTGCAGTATCCATATCAAAATTATTAGGTAGTGGTGGAGGAGGTGGAACTGGACCACTGGAGATATTTCTTGAGGGAGGTGTTGGAGCGGATGAAGGAGGAGGTGGTGGCGGTGGTGGTGGTAGAGAGGGTGCTGGAGTTACAGAGGGTGGTGGTGGACGTGACGGTGCTGATCTATGTACTGGTGGGACAGTAGATAATGTATTTGGTGATGCGGTTGGGGTATTGAGTCGAGTTGGAGGTAACGGTGGAGCATTCCTTGTCTGATGCTAAAAAATACGAATTTTTACATTAGATATATTAAAATGAAAGTATGCCAAAAATTATTAAATTATTACTAACCGTTATTGTTCTAGCTGGTACCGGTGGTGGATATTCTTGACGTTGTGGTAACACAGGTGGTTGGTTGGCATTTCTTGATTTATTTGATGGTAAAATAACTTCTTCTTTAACAGCATTCATACCACCATGTGACTCAATGAAGTCATAAATAAACTCACGCGTTCCTTGATCTCTTAAGTGGTGTTCTGAAATACCTACCTTATCAAAAAATTTTTTTAACTCTGGGTCAACCGTATCAAATTCTAGACCTTTATTTTCAGCATTCCATCCCATATGCACTAGGTGCCTGTAAAATAAATATTGATTATAATAGATTAAATCTCAAGAACTTTTTCTATAAAGTATCTAATTAAATGTATATATTTGATGCATTATCAACAATAAAATAAATAACAATATATTCAAAATTCAACCTAAAATTAGATGGTAAGCCTATATCGTCTTTAGTCAATTTTCTTCTTAAATCTTTGTCGCTTTTTTTCTTTTTACTTTTATACATAGAACTACTAGAAGCACTTCTATTAACACCAACTGTAGTCTGTCCATTTAATGTATTTGATGTTGCACCAGTTGTAAATGCAAATGATGATGTGCTGCTTCTACTTTTTCGTGGTAATGTTACCACATGTTGTGCTTCCATTTCCATTTTGTTTCTTTTTTCTTGTCGTCTTTGTCGTTTGGCATTCAATTTGTCAAGAAGAATATCTCTTCAAATTATACCATAGTTTTTTTATCATTAGATAAATGAATTAACAATTTTGCAATAATTGTCAAATAAAATTATATTAATATATATATATAGATATATATATCTACCTTAACGTGATAGCTTCAACTTCATTTGCAAAATTGAATGCTGCCATGCATTCTTCAGCTTCAAATGTATGAAAATAAACTAAAGGGGTTTTATAATCCATAGAATTATAAACTTCGTGTTCCCACAACATGGCTCTTCTTTGTAAACAATATAATCGCAAGAAAAAACTACGCCTTGGATTATCTCTTATTAAAGTTATTATTCCAGTATTCTTTTTTACCCATTCTTTATGAAAAGGTGGCTCAGTTAAGTATAACTGTATAACTCCTGCTGCTAAACACTAAAATATTAAAAGTAATATGTGTTCACATATTAACAACTTTTTATAAAATAAAAAAATGATACAAGTATAATAATAAATAATAAAATATTTAAGAAAATGAATCTTTATAGATTGTTTGTACTTTTTTCATTTGTTAACTGACATGAGTTAAAAGACACACACATAATAAGGGAGGGGCGAATGAAGTGTCTTTTTTCAATGTAATTAAACAAGTTGACATATTTAATAACATTAAAACACATAATATATGCAATAACAATCCTAGATTTTATTTTATATTAACATTATTTGATCATAAGTATACAATTACTTGCCAAAACAGTAGCAAATCGAAAATATAAAATATTGGTTGACGTGACTTTACCAATAATGAAATCATATGGCCAAAGAAAAACATATTTGAGAAAATTATAGTAAAAATAATGAATAATTAATGAAATTTGCTTACCTGACATCGATTTCCTATTAATTGAAAGACATTCTCATTTTCTTCTGTTTTCAAGAGTATAGATCCCGTATGCTTAACCGTCGTACCCGATTTCATTGTTAAATAGGTTAGGTATATTACAATAAAATATGTTTTTACACTTTTATTTCACATGAACAAATTTGTTGCAAGGAAAATTAAGATTACAATTTTATATATTTTTATATATATATATCGATAATTTTTCACATGCCATATATTTTGTTGTTGAAATTATACAATCATCAATAGATCAATCAATATATATATTCTTGAATTTCATCTTTCACGACACAGAATTGATAACGTAACCACTATTTAGAACGTTAAAAGAAACGATGAAATATTACCTACAAAAAGCTTTATCTGTGACATTTTCTCATATTCTTAACTCACAGGAAACTCAAATATTGGATGATGACATTTTCACTTATCCGGTTCAACGTTCCGCGTTTCTTTATTCTGTATATAATAAGGGAAAACAGGAGTTCGAGCCGAATCCATAGCAAACAAACGCCATCTAGTAATAAATATTAAAAGTTCATCATTTATACAACGGAACATATATACGAAATAGATCGTATCGAAAGAGTATTTAAATGTAAATAAGAATTATAAAATATTACGTTATTTTATCTCGAATGTAGAATTCAAGATAATACAAAAATATATTACGAAAAATTACAATATTTATAATCAATATAATTATAATAAAGGAAGATAACATTGAAAGAAAAATTGAAAATGTTTATTGTAATTTATTTACATTATTTATTTAACATCTTTTTGTTTTATATACACTGTCATTTCATATTCTGAACGTTTTGTCGTTGTGTTTGTTTTAACAAATTTCTATGTCCGACACAGATCAATTTTTCTGTAATGCACTTTTTCCTACAACATTGGCGACATAACTTGTGATCACATTTAAGACCCTTGATAAAGAAAAATAATCATAATTAATATACAAATAATTTATATGAATAATTATGATGACATAGATAATATTATTAAAAAAAAGAGAATATTTCATGATCTATATACTAACCACAGGATTTGGACAACCTTGACAAAGAGGCCTATACGTACGCCCTATTCGTCGTAATTTTTTGAAATGTTTATGAGATATTTGGTTTCCTTCCTCATCTTCATATCTTCTTTTTGCAGATTCACTTGTCTGTAATGTATTTATGCAAATAATATTTAATTTTCATTAAAAAAAAAAAAAATACAAAACCTAACAATAAAACAAATTTTAATGAACGACACAAAACTGACCATTTCAATTCTCTTTGCCTGTACTTTATCTGTATGTTCCTGTGGTGAATCACGTATATAGGATTGGCATAACCACGGGGGTAAATTTAAGTTGTAATCTAAAGCAAATGACAGGACAAAATGAAAATTATGTTGAAACTATTAATAGATTAATACGTTCATTACCAATTTTATATATTTACAATACATCAATTCCCATTAAGAGCCCAGAGAGTGTCACACATTTTTAATTACAGTAATTAACGTTAAAAAATAAGTTTTAGTCTGTGGTCAGAATTTATTCTCTGCGGCGCGGTTAGCGAGCAAGTTTAAAACGATTATAAAAGATCTAATAAATTTACCGCTTTTTTCTTCGTACCACAACCGCTTGCCCTCATGATACGGCTGATACCGATCCCTCACATTTTCAACAACTTGTCTGAACGATTCCATGGTCGAATTCGTAGCCAGGTTATCTCTATCTTCTTTGTTTTCTGCTAAACAAAATCTACTCTCTAGTTAAGTGCATGCTGTACGTGCATTTGTAAATTCATGTTCTTTTTAATGTCATGTATCATTATGTATGACAAAGTTAAAAATGATCAAATATAATATAAAAAAAATGAGATAAAGATAAGAATAGAAAAGCCAATACGTACATGCGTTGAAATAATTTGAATAAATGGCCTCGTATGTAAGAAGCAGGTGCTGGATGGATTTTGACAAGATTTAAATATTCCAAGGCCGGTTCCCAACAAGGTGGATAACAAGACTCGAATATACATGGATTATAAAGATTGCCTATCGCTGTCATAACTCCTTCAACACCGGTCTCTGAAATACACCTCTCAATGTCTTGCAAGCACTGTATATTGCCGTTTGCCAATACTGGGATTTTAACAGCTTCCCTATGAAAATAAAAGGAAAGTATTATAAGTGTGATTCTTTTGTTTTATAAGCTTTATTATAAAATACTCTTAATACCTAACAGCTTTAATATGACTCCAAGATGCCAATCCTGTTAAAGGACCTTTCTGATCTCTTGTACGACCGTGTATAGTGAGTAAACTTGCACCAGCATTTTCGAGCATGCGAGCATATTCAATCGTCTTATCTATATCCGGAAATACTCGTAATTTGCAAGTAAGAGGAATGCGAAGTCCCGTACTAACTGTACTAACTGTAAATTATTAATAATGTTATAACACACAATTCACATTTGATTTTATAAAGTGAAACGTGTAGAATATAAACAATATACATCTATTGATATATCATACTATCATCTATTATGTATTTTACATGCATATAAATACATATACACTCGCACATACATATATACACACACACCGATCGCTCGAAGAAGATCCCAATCGTCTTGTAAAAAAGCACCGTAGCGTCCACGTTTTGCGATTGCTTGAGGACAACCAATATTAATGTCTATGGCATCACAGTAGGGTTCTGCCAAAAGCGCTGCTTCAAGTAAAATGTTTGGATCGTTGCCACAGAACTGATGGGAAATAGAAAGAGGATATATATATAAACAAGATGAGAGGAGAAGATGAGGGACATATTAACGCTTGAATGATTAGCCAATAAAAAAAAAAAAAAACCCTTAAAGTCTAGCTAACTTGTACAATCAAGGGCCGATCCTCTGGCGTGCTAACAAGCGCTTCTTTCCTATACTTTGAGTCCCTTAAAAAAACCGATGAATGTAGCATAGGTGTGTAACAGAGTTGTGCCCCATGACGTCGAGAAAGTAGTCTCCATGCCAACTCGCTGGCATCGACCATCGGTGCAACGACGTATCTTGGAGAGCCAAGAACATCCTTCCAAACGTTTGTCTTCTCAGATTTTGTTACATTTTCCTCATTCATATTCATCTGTAAAAATGAAAATAAATAAGTAAAAATCAAATGAAAGTAAACAAAATTATATATATATATATATATATATATCAAAAGAAGTTCAATAGATAAAACAAAGATTTGCATTATTTATTTTAAATTAATTGTTAATTGTATTTCATTATCTTTGTTGATTTCATTGAAATATTTAAAGCTTACCGAAATCTAGATCATGCGTGCTGCTTATTCCATAAAGCCTCGGTAAGAAGGGCAATAAACGGGAACACTGTCCTAAGTTCGCGTGTCAAACAACGCTTGACTATTCATTTTTATACATACTTTGGAAAGAACCTTAGCAAGATATAATACAATCGTTGATTTTAATCGGACAAGTTTATGTCTTTCCTACTTTATCTATCTCTTTTTTTTTTCTTTTTATTCGCTAACACGTACCAGCCTGTGTCATCTTTAGTATCAAAATATTATTATCTAAACGTCGGACATTCTTTTAGATCGATAAATTGATCAATCAATTGATCGATCATCGTCGCGAGTTCGTTGCAAAATGTTGATCCTTGATCTCTCCTCTTAGAGATCGAAAAAATGTGTCGAAAAATATTGAACTTTTACGGCGGTGAAAATGTATTATGAAAGGCGCGTTGTTCTATATTTGAATTTTACGCAAAGTATCATTATTTTAACGTTATTTTTTAGAAATTCGTAAAAAATTGCAATATAAAATTGAAGTAGCCTGGATGAAAGATTTTAACGACGGAAAAACTTTCTTAATAATTCTTACGAGCGAGATTCTCGTGTTAATTTTACGATATTTTTTTATAATTTTTATATCAAATTTTATTCGATTGGAAAATATATATATATATGTATATGTATATATGTATTTATGTTGTATATCATAATTACGCAAATAGAAATACAAAAAGCCACATTTATATATATATTCGAAACTTTTGATTTGAGTAAGATCACAGTCGTATCATAATCTTCAATCATTTTCTAAGTTTTTATTTAAATGCAAAGATATTAAAATTGTATATTCTAAAAACTCTCCATTATTTTATTCTATCTTAATTTTATTAAGACAAATTTATCTTCCCTAAGAAAATACGATATCTACGTATTTATTGTAATATAAGTGATCTAGTATATTATATTCGTATTAATTATTTGTAATATATCTAATTTATACCTTTTTTTTTTGTCTTCTAAAATCTAATTTTTATTCGTACGATTACGATAAGAAAAAATGTCATATCTAGCAACCCTTCTAACAATCAATAATGATCGGTGATCTTACTCTTCAAATTGAATAATAAAGTTTAAAAAAAGAAAAACATCACGCGATTTTATTCGATTTTATGCGAAAAACGAATGTTCGCCGTGTTACAAAAGGCTCGGTATTATTTTAATTGTATGTTAGACACGATGTGTGAGCGCATATTATCGAAAAATTCTAATTGTAAGCGTGTGATATCGCAGATCGATTTGTGAGGACGAACAAATTTCTCTCTTTCTCTATCTCCATTTCTATTTCTCTGTACTATTAGTTTCCCTAAAGAAATTGTCGAAAGAAAATCGAGTGTTTTTTTTTATCGAGTACAATACTATTATCCATTATCAAATTTCTGAAATAACAAACAACATTTCTTTCTGCTAACAAACGTGAAAACGAATCATCAGATTACACTCTGTCTTTGATGATATTTCAATTGAAATGTCTACAAATGTTCTTCCATTTCTTCTTGTTATTCCTATTCATGTGTATACATCGATTAATTTTGTAACGGTGGAAAGGCAAAATGGTTTGGTTGAGGTGGAGAACGTGGAGAAGCTGGTTTCGAGAATTCCGATTCCGGAATGGGCGATAATTGAGCAGATTGAGCAAGCCGAGGACCCATCTTGAATCTCGGCCTTTTTCGAAGAGATGATCTTCGAGCTCGAAGATGAGATTGATGATTATTTCTTTTAGAGAGAGATGGAATAGTTCTAATCGGGGGTGGTATTACCGTTGGTGATGCCACAATTGCCGTTACTGTAGAAGGAGGAGGCACAGGAATTAAATCTGGACCGATTTCATCAGGAACAATGTCGTCGATCGACGAAATTCTGGCTGTTCTTAAATCCAAAGGGGGTAATTTATTAGAAGGACGTGATAAGGATACTGAAGATGGTTCCTCTCTCGTCTCGTTTCTATTTTCTAGTTGATTTTCGAAAGTTGACACGCTCGTTTCAGTCACATTTCCTTCTTCTCGATCGACAGAAGGTGCTACTCTGTTTCTTCTTTTCGTTCTATCCGCACTTTCCGCATTAATGGATCGTTGACGAGCATTTTTTCTGAAACGCGTACGAAGAAAGGTTCTTATTCTTCCGATCGTACCACAAGTTCGCCTTTCTTTAGGGGCACTAGTACCAGCAATACTATCTGTACTATCCTTGCGACATTTTCTTGATCGAGGCTGCTTATTACGTTCGAGTCTCGCCGAAGAGATCGGATTTACAATGGAGAAACAGCAAGAGACAGGTGAAGGAGTAGACGATTTGAAATCTGGTGACTCAGCAACGGCAACTGCAACATTCCCGGTCCAAGAAGAAGAATTATTGCAATGCTTGTCATCGTTATTCTCGTCAATAGTCGATCGAGAGGATAGTTCGATCGAAGCACCATTAGAATTGGTCTCGTAAGTGAAGCAGAGACGAAAGTTATTCTTTCGATCTCGGCCCGAAGGCACGTCTTCCGGTCGATCGATACCATATTCCGAGTATTCCTTCGTACCATTTCTTTCGCGTGAGACAACCTCCATCGAGGCGTCTACGCGTGAATCACAGAAACGATATCTTGCGGGTACATTGACTCTGGCGCAAAAAGAGGGACAGGTTGTAACGTTCGTTGTTAAGTTCGTTTTACCTGCCTCCAATTTTCTTTCCCTTTTATTTTTGACGTACTCGTAGGTAGTCAAGCCGAGGCAGGCTATGTAACCATGGAAGAAACATAAATGTATCAATAGAATGGCTGCTATTGCCGATAGTATGCCTATCGTCAGGATGACGAGAAGCGTGCCGGTACCGGGTGGTTGTTGTATCGGAAAAATGGTCGAAGGTAAATTAGTAGCGTTCTCCATCGTCGCATTCGAGCGGCGAACGTCTCGATGGACGTTGAAGAGAAATAACTCGGCGATGGACAAGGCTACTACAGAGAGAGAAGCCAATATAGCCGATATCAGGCAAGCCAAAAATAAAGGATAGTTTCTAGCCCCTATACAATTGTTCAACCACTTGCAGTGATGATCAAATCGTACGACGCACTTGTTGCAGATCGAACAATGTTTCGTTCTGTCACCGTTTGTCGTTATGTTGCAAAGATGACACCGGCCGTTCTCGATAACGTGAGGATGTTTTTTACGATCGAATTCAGGCACTACTAGATTCGTCGGTCTTGCTCTTACTCTAGGATCAGCCGGATCAAGAAGAAGCACGGCTAGATGGAAGAGCAAGTGAACGAGGAAGATGGTGGCCAGGGAAATCGAAAGAAGAGAACGCAGCCCGAATGGTTCGAGCAAAGGCGTTGACACAGCGAAGGTGCCGCTACCGATGAACAGTGATATCACCCACCCAGCTACTTGTTGTGGGTGCAAAGGTAATTGGAGACCGTGTATACGTCGAAACCTTCGACGTTCTGGCGCTATGGGGATCTCCTCTACCCAGCACCAACGCGATATTATACCGCTCGCCGTGTTTGGCCAGTTTCTCATCGCGTTTGTCGCCGAAGGCGACAGCCATCCTCGTACCGTCTACCGAGAACTCCCGAGGTAGTCAACTACGCCACCCCAATATCTCCGAAGGCGCAAGCGCTCTTTCAGCCATTTCGAATGCGTCTGGGTTGCGTCCAAATGCGTCTCTATCTTTCCCAAACGCCCCTAAACGTTTCTTTCCTACCTTTCTTTTCTTTCCCTTCCCCTTCCAACCCTTTTCTTTCATTTTCTTTCTTTTCAAAGATTTATGTTATTACATTTCTATATTTTCTACCCGTGGAAATAAATAATCTATCTTTTATCTCGTTTATTTCCTATTTTTTTTTTTAACAAATATCATAATCAAAAAAACAATCACTGAATGCTCAACAAAAATAAAGCTTTAACCTTACTCCCTTCAATGAAAACCATATGGTTGTACAATTTCATACTTATGGTTAGAATTGAAAATAAAATCAATATTATGAAATAATCCTATGAAAATATTTTCATGAAAATTTTGCTAGCATGGTAATGTACTTTCTTAAAATTACGAATGCCATTTTCGATTAAAAGAAACATATCTATGAATATTATGAACTAACCTCAATGTTCTTCTTCGATCGTTATTTCCAATGACAGTGTTTCCTTTCACACATTTAATGTTACTTCTTGTATAAGAAAGATTGTTCACAATTCTTTTGAATTTATTAAACTTCTCCGGCACGTTAATTATTACAATACACCCATAAATTTATCGTTGTCGCGTAAAGATATAAAGCAGACTGTCGATACATATCGTTTTATAATTAGGCACCGAGAGGTTCACATGCATTTCAAAACCAATCAAAATTTTGTTAGTAAATGTTACATCCTTATACACTTTCATGAGTATAGGTCTTTAATTTGATAGGTTATCTTTTTTGTAGATTGTAAATATTCAATATTCTGCTAAATTAATAATAGATAATTATAATTTTAATAATATTCTATAAAAATGATAGAAAAACTAATATATATTAAAATTTATTTTTATTACAAATAATCATTTAAAATTGTCTTTCAGAAATCAACCAATCACGTACGTACGTCTCTTTAGAACACTCGTTAATGTAAACGAACATTGAATCAGACAAGATGGTTACCCCGCGAAAACATGCTGGTGGAATTCGTTTAACTATTCTTTTTGGTTGAGTAGTCTAATGTGTTAATTGTTATATTAATATGTATAGATTTTTAAAAACAACTCAGTGTATATCCTACCAAAATATTTATCTTTTACCAACACAATCATCTGTAAATCGACTGCCATTATGTTCTTTTTGCAAGGTTCAACATCGGAATCCAACCTCAAGTTTGTATAATATCTACAAATTAAGATATTCTATATAACACATTTATTTTTATATATAAATATAAATATAAATATATATATTATATTAATGTCACATTGTTCTTTCTATATTAATTATTAATCAATATAAAAGTATTCAAATTATTCATTCATATATTTTATATTATTTCAGCAATGTGGTTTATAAGTAAATGTTATTTTCGAACAACAACAAATGATGCTGAAATACGTATTAATGTTAAAAAAAGCCTAGAATAAGAAAAAAATATGCAGAATTGCTTGAGGGTATCATTGTTTTTATTATGAATAATCTTCTTCTTTTTTATATGTGCACTTTTTATTTTATTTTATTTTATTTTATTAATATATTATTGATTTTAGTAACGGACCGAATTACAAGTAATAAGAAAGCTGCAGTGAAAAAATTAAATGCTGGTCATTTGTCTTTTTTGGTCAATCAACCAGATGTAACATTAGATAAGTTGCATAAAATAAAAAACAATCATTCTCATGAGAAATATAGTAAAAGAAATATAAACACGATTAGTACTTCAGATATAAAAAATGATACAGCTATTATCGTAAGTGTAAAGTTTTTTTTTTCATATTAGTTGTAAATAATTTTGTCATTTAATTTATTTGTAAATTATGAAATAATAATATTTTAGGGAGATCAAGTAAATTGTGCTAGTGATATTGATATGTATTATAATTTGGATGAAAATTTAAGTCAAAAGAGTAGTACTATTCATGAAAATTTCAAAGAATCTGATATATATGATCATGAGTCATTAATTAATAGTTCACATATTTCAAACACGTTTATTACCGAAGAATTTATAGAAAAACTTGACAATGATAATGAATCTGCCTTTAATATACGAGAGTAAGTTGTTTTATTAAATGAATAATAAAACATTAGGAATAAATAATTGTAAATAATATTTTCAATAAATATATTTATAAATAATAATAATAATAATAATAATATTCTTTTTTTGTCATGTAGAACTAAAATTAAAGATCAATCGTTGGAGGATAAATGCAACATAAAAAAATTGATAAAAAATAAAAAATCTAAAAATATTCGAAAGAACGTTAAAAAGTCATGTTCAAAAGATCAGACAAAAAATAATTCAACGAATATGCATTCACTAATAGTATTAGCACAAATAGATGTTTATTTATCTTGTAAAATGTTGGACAAAGTTCCAAGATTATTAAAATATTTAATAAAAAAAGATAATAATGTACCACCTGCAACGATTAGAAATGCTTGTAATCTTCTTCTTGACTATTATTCTTTAGACGGAAACGTAATGAAAACTTTAAATGTTTATAATCTTATGGTGAATAATTCTATAACTCCTGATCCACAAACTTATGCAGCTATTTTTGAACTAATTGGAAAGATCCCAAATAAAAACAATAAAGAAGGTAATTATAGAAATTTGTACATAATATAAGAGAACAGTTGATAATTACATCTTTCTATATTTTCAGATTTATTTCGAAAAATGCAATCTAATATGATTAATAATGGAATATCGTTTGATGATATTTTTAATAAATCAAAATTTAAATTAAATCAATCGGAAAATATTATGAAAACGATACAATTATTTCAACCAGATTATCAACCAAAATATGTTGAGCCTCAAATGTCGTACGACTGTAACCTTTTAAAGAATATTGATAAAATTAATTTACGTAAATATCCAGCAGAAGGTGTTTTAACGCTTGAACAATTAAAAAAATTGTTTGAAGATGCAATTAGAGCAAGAAAACACATATAATTTACCTATAAAAAGTGTTGAAAACTTTCATTCAGTAAATAACGATAAATTTTTACAGTATGTAAGTAATTATAAAAATGTATAAGTTGATTGATATCAAATTGTTAAATTTATAATGTTATAAATTATATAACATATATTTTGTTATTTAATACAGTAATAGCTAAATGTATTATACATTAATTTACTTCTTATTTATTATTTTACTAGAACAAGAAATTAACTGATTTGGAATCTTCGTGGAAAGAGATTGCTACGAAAGCTTTTAAAAAAATCTCAACTATTTAAAGCAAAAGGAATCAGAAGTCAGACCTCCAAAACTAGCTCTTTATCCATTTTTAAAAATACTTCCAAAAGAAAATTATATAAATCTTATTCTACAAGAAATAAGAAATCTAGCACAAAATTCACAGTCTTATTCGCTATCAATGTCATTGTTATCTATAAGATTAGGATTTTTAATTTTTAGGGAATACGAGGTATGTGTGTGCTTTATTTTTGTATTATATAAACATAAATAAATACATTTCTTATATATTTTTGAATAATTACAGGTACTTATGAAAGAAAGAAATGGTATTTTGGATAAGACAATTGATATTTATAATAAGTATTTGAAGTGGTATTCGCAAACTGATTTTTCTGATACTGAAAAAGCAGTAAATGGTCGTATTGTATGGAATAAACTTCTACGTGAAAATCAGTACTATGGTCCTTCTTTAGATAAAGAATGTGTAGAGTGGCCCTACCATGTGTTTTATAATTTAGGCAAATTTTTATATAAGATTATCATTAATGATATCAAAATTAACGGAGATAATCAATCAACAAATTCAGAATTACGTCAGAAACCAGCTTTTTATAAATTATATAGAAATAAAGGAAAGTTTTTGATAGAACAGGTTTGTTTTAGAAATAAATACACATCTTAGATTTAATTATTATTTGACTCTTATTAAGGTCTTAAATAATATTATTACATTTATTCAAGGTTAAACCTCATCCTATTATATGTAAACTGTATAAAGATGCACAGTCAAATATATTAACATTTGAAGCAACATTAATACCATCCTTATGTCCACCACGTCCTTGGATATCTATAAATTCTGGAGGATATGCATTATTAAAAACAAATTTTGTGAGAACTCCATATTATGCGGTATGTATTCAATTGGAAAATATAAATATAAATATATTTATATAAATAACACAATGCACACATGTGAATGTAATAAATTTGATGTAACATTTATTTAGAAAGCTAGGCAAATTCAATTTTTCGAGAGTTTACCTGCAAATCAACTTTATCCAGCACTCGATAGTCTGAATCAATTAGGTTCTATACCATGGAAAGTTAATACTCCGGTGCTTGATATTTTAATAAAGGTATATAATAGAATTGAAAATATAATTAATGTGAAACAATACATCTTATATAAAATTGCAATTGATTAGGTATTTCAAGAAGGAGGTTCAGTTAAATTGGATGTACCACGACCACCTTCCATTTTATTATCTACAGATGATTCGATGGGAAATGAAAATGTAAAAGACAACTCCTGTATTTCCAGAACAAAGTTGGAGCTAAAAAAGAAGAAAGAAGAAATGTATTCGTTGTGGTGTGATTGCCTTTATAAATTATCTCTTGCAAATCACGTAAGTCATTTCTATATATTTTTATAACAAAACAAAAAAAAAAGGAGAATATCTTCATTGAAATATAAATATAAAAATGGTTTCCTTTTAACAGTTTCGAAATCATATATTTTGGTTGCCACACAATCTGGATTTCAGAGGAAGAGTATATCCTATACCTCCACATCTGACTCATTTAGGATCAGATTTAGCACGTTCAATCCTTGTATTTGCTCAAGGGAAACCCTTAGGTTCTCATGGTTTAGATTGGTTAAAAATTCATACTATAAATTTAACTGGTTTAAAGAAACGTGAAAATCTTAAGGAACGACTTAAATTTGCAAATGAAAATATAGATAAAATTGTTGATAGTGCAGAAAATCCCTTGACGGTATATATGGTTTTATACTCTTAACAATTATAATATTAGAATATTATTTTGTTTCTTTTGTCTTTCTAAATTTATAATTATTAATCAAACAAATGAATATTTATTTAACAGGGTGATATGTGGTGGGCAGAATCAGATGAGCCTTGGCAAACCTTGGCATCGTGTATGGAAATAGTTAAAGCTTTAAAATCTCCAAATCCAGAAAAATACATATGTTGTTTTCCAGTACATCAAGATGGAAGTTGCAATGGTCTACAACATTATGCTGCACTCGGACGAGATCAAATTGGAGCAGCAAGTGTAAATTTACATCCTTCTGATACACCGCAAGATGTTTACAGTGTTGTTGTTAATATGGTAAATAGTATACATATGAAAATAAATAAAAACATAATGTAAAGGAGAAACAAATTTTTGATATTACATATGTGATTTAGGTTGAGAAATTACGATTGAAAGATGCAGAAAATGGTGTAAAAATTGCACAATTGTTAGAAGGACATCTAACTAGAAAAATTATTAAACAAACAGTAATGACTACTGTTTATGGTGTAACTAAGTATGGTGCTAGATTACAAATTATGAAACAAATGAAAGGTAAATATAATATTATATGTTAACATTATTTTCTCTTTTTGTGTTGGTGATAATATTTAAAAAAAGTTTAATTAAAATACTTATCTTACTATATATACATATATATATTTTATAAGACTTAGAGAATTTTCCATTGGAACATTGTTGGGAAGCAAGTACATATCTAACATACAAAACATTTGATAGTTTACGAACAATGTTCGAAAGTGCAAGAACAATTCAAGATTGGTTCACAAATTGTGCATATATTATTTCAACAATATTTGGTAAACCCATTGAATGGAAAACACCTTTAGGATTTCAAGTTCTGCAGCCATATTTTAAATTCAACAAATCCACTGCACAAGTGCGAAATGTCGAAGAGTTAGTAGTACATAATATTGCATTGTGATTTTGATTACAAAATTATTATTTTTCAAAGCTTTGTATTCTAATATATTTTCTTTTATTTATAGAAAAATAGATTCTCTCAAACAAAAAAATTCATTTCCTCCAAATTTTATACACTCTTTGGATTCTAGTCATATGATGCTTACCAGTTTGTTTTGTGAAAGAGCTGGCATAACGTTTATGTCAGTGCATGATTGTTTTTGGACGCATCCTTGTACTATAGATATAATGAATAAGGTAATTAATTGTAATAAACATGTAAACAAAAAATATTCATTTTATAACGTAAATTTTGTTTCTTATAGATTTGTAGAGAACAATTTGTTGCTCTCCATTCAGAGCCGATTTTAGACGATCTCTCAAAATATCTTCATGAAAGATATTTACAAAACAGGTAATTAATATTTTTCCTGTTATATTACTTTTATGAATACATTCAGCAATCAATTAATAATTTCATTATTTATTAGCGATGTATTATTGGAAATGTTTACTAAGAAAGAGATGGGACATTTAATTGAAACTTTTAATTCTGTACCAGAGAAAGGTTCATTCAATCTTAAAAATGTCTTAAAATCTGTATATTTTTTTAGTTAAGTTCTTAAATAAACAGATGCATATATGTATGTATTACTGATGGCTATAAGTATAAATACAAAATGTAAATAATTTATAATACATTTATACTTGTATAATATTCATATAATTATTGAAAGTAATCTTATTCTTGAAACAAAGTAAAATGAAAATTAAATTTCAACAATTTTTGATTGTTCTATATAATTCTTGTAAAGATATAAAAATTATTAAAAGTAATTATTTATTTAATTATAAAAATATGCGCGCCTGTATGAATGCAACCCCCCAGACACACTTTGAAAATGTTGCTTGCAAGCGCCATCTGTTGGGACGGAATTTTTTTTTCTGCCCGAAGGATAGGCAACCCGTCATACATACGTGTATAAACAGTTTTGACTGCAAAAAAATTCCGTCCCAGTAGATGGCGCTCGCAAGCAACATTTTCAAAATGTGTCTGGAGGGTTGCATTCATACAGGCGCGCATATTTTTATAATTAAATAAATAATTACAAATTAAAAGTACAGATAATAATATTATATAATAAATTATATCCTCGAAACTTGTTTATTTGATGGTTTCACTTCTAACTTGTGCGATATGCACACATGTTTTATTTTTTCTCACAGTAATCTCAATGCATTTTTTAATACTTAAATTTAAGAAAAACAATAATAATTAATTAAACCCAAATGACGTAACGTTAATAGATAAGAAATTTTAATTTCTATCGGTATTATTTTTAACGTATAAAATATATTGATGTTTTATTATAAAAATATTTTCCACACAATGATCTACAAATTCGTATTAATTAATTTTAAATACTAGTATAAAAAATAATATTACAATCCATAATATTTCTAAAAATTAAATAATTTCAAGTTAAATTATTTTACTATGGAATCATTCTTGTTTTGCATATAATCAATAGAATGCTTATAAGTATAAACTTATTTTAAAACAAATGGCACCTAGATATTGTCAAGTAATTATTGTCAGGTAATTTAAAATATCATTGATTCTAAGAATTCTATAGATCTCCATTAAGATATGCTTTCTTGATTTGCATTCGTAGAATTTTGCCAGTTGGATTTTTGGAATCTCTTGGATAAATGAAACACCACCTAAAATGTATCCATTCGTATAAAGAAAAGAAGTGAAAAAGAGAGAAAGAGAAAGAGAGAAAGAGAAAGGGAGAAAAATGAAAGAAAATTTACCATTGAGTTGTTTGTATTCGGAAACTTTATCCTTAATGAAATTTTTGATTTCCTTTTCACTAACTTTTTTGCCATTTTTTAATACAACAAAAGCTCTTGGTACTTCTCCGCATCTAGCATCACTAATACCGATTACTGCGGCTTCTTGTATGTCAGGATGTGTTCTTAAAATTGCTTCTAATTCTGCCGGTGCAACCTAAGAGGAAAAACAAAACGTTGCTTTTTAACCCTTTTTCCTAGTGGATCATGGACATGGAACGTATTATCATTTATATGATATTGATAGATGATTGATTATTTCTATCTTTAAAATTTACAATAAATCTTATCAACATTAGATATAGGTATACCAGACCAGTCATTTAGACTGGTCGGCCATTTGAATTGAAAATTTCTACTACATGTAAACATTTGATTTCTGTAAAGTAAATTAAGCATTTTGTTACTTAAAAATGTCTATAAATAATCTATCATTGATCTATATTAAAATTATTATTGTTAAACATTTGTTGTTATTTTTTTGTAGCCTTGTTGGGGTCTCGACTTACCTGAAAACCTTTGACTTTGATCAACTCTTTCAATCTATCGGTTATGAAAAAATCATAATCCTCGTCGAAGTATGCAATATCGCCGGTTTTCATCCAACCATTGTCCACTAATATATCCTTAGTTGCTGCCGGATTATTATAGTAACCTTTCATAACGTGAGGACCCCTAATCCACAATTCCCCATTTTTACCGGGTTCAGATATATCTACGTTTGTTATGGGATCAATTAATCTTGCATCGCAACCACAAACGTTCTTTCCAATACTAGAATACTTTAAACCAGTTTTTTCGATAAATGACACTGGTGAACATTCCGTTAATCCATAGCCTAGAAAAATCAATCTTTTAAATATGTAGGATGATTAATATAGTGTTTCCAAAGTATAAATCACGGTATATAATATATATATATATAGATTTTGACGTGACTAATATTATATAAAATAGAAAAAATATGAATTAATGACAAATTCGTAGAATTTACTTACCTTGAGCAAATTTGAAATTACTGTTATTCAATTGATACTTTTCATAAAACATATCAACGTCCCTTTTCGTAATTGGTGCTGCACCGCTGAAAACACTTCGTACATTCGAAATATATTCTTTTTTGATAAGTGGTGATTGTGATAGATACATTATTACTGGTGGTACGCATATCAAAATTGTTGGCTAAAAAGATTATAACCATAAAGAGTAAAAACATTTTAAAATATCTCTGTCTTTTTTTTCTTTTCTTTTCGTTCATTTATTATTGATTTCAAATGTTGGTACCTTGTGTTTGACGAGAACGTCGATAAATGTATGCGGTTGGAATTTTGGTAGTGTAACGAGTTTTACTCCAGCCATCAGACAAGGTAACAAAATACCGTTCATGCCAAAAATGTGAAAGAATGGTAAGAATGCTGGTATAACTTCTTGATTAACACCTGTTAAAATAATAATAATAATAATTATTATAATTATCATTTTTGAATAAATAATTGACGAAGTTACAGAAGTCTATTAATTTTTTTTTAGGCATATCAATTAAAACACATGTGAAATTTTGTTGCTTTACCATCCGACGTTTGAACCCATATTTGTGGATCAACTGATGCATTCACCATTTCCATATTTGCGATTAAATTAGTATGAGTTAACATCACACCTTTTGGTAATCCTGTTGTCCCACTCGAAAAAGGTAAAACTGCGAGATCATTTATAGAACGACTAAGGGGTTTCAATGGGGGCAAATTTTTACCACGATTAATCAAATCCTACAACAAATGTTTAAATCCATTGATTATTAATTCGTTACTTTTCATTATAGTAATTGCATAACGTTATTGTTCTTTAGAATTGAAGTAAGTTTTGATTTTTCAAAGTATTTCAAAAGGCGTTCAAATTTAACCCGTTCGCTTTGGGCGTCGGATATATCCGACATCTGCGGCATATTGGATTGTCGAAGCGAAAGAATTAAGAAGAATGATATTAATTGTAAACATGAAATAATTAATACCTGAAAAGGTATCACTCCTTCCATCATGGGACCAGTTTGATCATCGATAACGATGATGGATGATCCCAATTGTATTTTTGTTGTCGCTTTTTGTACAATTGGACAAATTTCTCTTACCGTGATGATACCTTTCGCATTAGATGACTCCAATTGTCTTTTTATTTCCTCTAATGATAATATTTATTAAAAGTTTCATTAATAATAATAAAAACAATATTAGTTTAACCCCTCCCTTCCGGTACTTTAGCGAGTCTAACTGACGATGAAGATTTTTCATGCTCAAACACGAATATCGCGAGTCAAACTCAACATCTACATTTTAATTCGTATTGTGATTATTAATAAACAATTTATAAACAAACATTATTCTAGTTTGTTTAGCATACGTTGATTTTCATCGAGCTAAATGCCACGGGAAGAAGAGGTTAATTAACACATTCGTGGCCGACATATTTTCTTTTTTTTCCTCTTTTTTAATACTGAGTATCGGCAAACATAATGAATTATTTAATTATTATATTTATATTTATTAAATTTTTTTATTATATATTTAAATGATAAAATATATAATAATAATATAATAAAATAGAATTATTTAAATATTATATTGAAATAATTAAATATAAATTTAATAGGTAAAATTAATATTTATGTATTTAAATTAATATTAAAATGTATGAAAAATTAAATATATATATATATATGTATATAAAAATTTATTTTTAGAAAACTTTGAAAATTTCAAATGACATTGTGAATCACGTCAACGGCAATTAGAAATAGAACTTGAAAAGACGTGAATTCAAGTCAACGATTATCAATGTGTTCATTTAATTTAATCAACTAATATAATATTTATCAGTATAATTAGTGTTGAATATAATTTAATGAATATATACCAATTGTGTATTGTGGATTGATCGTTGTGACGATGAGACCTGCCTCCAAAATACCAAGGAATGCTAAACTCCATTCTGGCAAATTCGGTGCAATCAAAGCAATAACATCACCTTCTTTAAAATTCAAGTTTCTCAAACTCCTTGCAATGTAATTGGTAGCATCCCTTGCTTGACTGTACGTATATTTCCTACCAGTAATACCACATTCCTGAAAATAATTATTCCATCAAAACTATCCTTGATTTATTTCTCTTTTTTGTTGTTGTTGTTGTTGTTTATCATTCGAATTCATTCAACATTTCAAAGGAATAAGTCAAAACAAACTTACCAATGCAGTTAATTTTGGAAATGTATTAACGTTACGCCAAACATATTCCGGTATATACATGTTGGGATAAGTAATAGCACCGTAGGGTGATGGAATGATTAATTCACCATTATTATCTCGAATAATTTTTTCTTTCGATTGCATGTAACCACGCTTACAATTATAAAATTGTATTTTAACGTCATCCTTAAATGTCGATTCGAGTCTTTTGATAAAATGTGACAGATTCCTCAACGATTTCATATTTTCATAAGAATTCTGGATCGTTGAGAAATATTATCTAATTAAAAAGAAAATAAACGATAACTAATTGAATTATTGTGAGAATATATATGTATTATTTGAATCGTATATTTGGAAAGTGTTTTAAGTTCATTTTCTTCTCTTGTTTCAAGAAAATCAACCCCTTAAAGTAGCAATGATTTTGAAACCAAAAAAAAAAAAAAAAACGGCCAAAGAAAATCATTTTGTTTTTTTTTTTTTTTTACATAAAAACATAGTTTATCTATATATATATATATATATATATATATAGATAGATAGATAGATAGATAGATAGATGGATAGATAGATAGATAAAAGAAAATGATATGAATGTTAGTGGCATATCATAAAAATTATAGAACTATCTTAAATAATAAATTGAGCTAATTTACAAGATAACTTTAATATCAAGCATACTATAATAAGATATAAAAAACAGAGAGAGAGAGAAAAGAACACACAAAATTGACAAAAAAAAAAATAGATGTATCTATCTTGAAATTATCTTCTAATATATCATCTATCTTGTAATTATGTGACTACACACAAGTCACTTTCATCCTCTGTCTTCTAAAAAGAGACAATTTTTAACTGTATGTGTATGTGTTTGTGTCTGTCTGTCTGTCTGTCTGTGTATCTGTGTGTGGTAACAAGTGTTGAAGTAAATAAGAGCAAAGTGCAAAAGCCTTTTCTTATCTCATATTCGTTATATAGCACCTTTTATTGTTATCATTATTTACTATGTTTTGAAAATTATCTCAGAAACAATTTACATATGTATAATAAAAAATTAATATGTGTCAAATAAATTTGTAATTTTAACGTGGATGTGTTAAAATTGTGTGTGTGTTTTTGTTTTATTTTTACTTTTTTTTTTTTTTTTTTTGTCAAGAAGATAATAAAAAGTGAGAATAACTGACCAAACGCAAGATATTTTCATTCATAAATCGTTTGATGAATTATGTGATGATTATGTGATATTATATGTTTAATAATTTTTACTTTACATATATATTATATTATATATTATATTATATTTATATATATGTATATATATTATTATTATTTAATAATTAATTATTTATATATTATATAATTATTATATAATAATATATATATTAATTATATTATATATTATATTATATTATACTATATATTATATTTTATATTATATTATATTATACTATATATTATATTTTATATTATATTATATTTTATATTATATTATAATTTATATTATATTAAAATATATATATATATATTATTTTATTTATATTATATTATATATTTTATTTATATTATTTATATATATATATATTCCTTGTTCTACTTATCCTTTAGTTTGCAATGAATATATTTCAAAAAAGTAATTACAATATAATAAGACTGTCATTCTTAATAAATATTGACTATATGAAACAATAGAAATTATTTACCTTACGTTTGATGACAACTGTAAAACTTTTCACACTCTGTTATTCTTTTTTTTTCTATAAGGAGAAATATGAAATTTTTGATTTGAATTTTGGTTGCTGAGAAAAAAGTCAGTGTTTTTTTCACCTAATCTTCTAATTAAATACCGTACAAACGTACTCGTTTTCTACTGTTAAACTGAGAATCTCCGTCAGACATAATTACTTATAGCAAACCACTACTACAACGTTATGTGAATAGATACGCATATGTACCACTACATATAGTCGTTTTACCCCTACCATTAAATTTCTGAAGAACGACCTGTTGTCGTCGACAACGTTATCATAAAGAATGACTATGAACATTTTTATTTCTGATCACAGACTCGTCAATTTTATTATTCTTTGAACTCGGTTTATCGATAAGCGTAAATTTGTAATTTATTGGTTGTTGTCAGTCATTATTTTCTTTCTCATTGGTTATTTTTTTATTTCAATTGATACTAGGGTACATATTTGACTGAAATCAGGTATCATTTGTTTACGAGTTTACATTTGATAAGGTATTTCATTCGATACTGTATCATTCATTTTAATGTATTATACAATTTTGATGAAATTTAATAATTGTTCATATTTGTAATAACGATTTTTCATATTTAATCTCATTACGAATATAAATCATAATAAAAAGTAATACTAATTTTTATTTATAATAATTAGTCGATAATATATTAATAAATGATATCTACTTATTATTATATATTATATAATATGTAATAATAATTAATAACTATAATATGTACTATAATATATTATCTAATATATAACTATTATATTATATTATATTATATTATATTATATATATTATTATATTATATAATATAATAATATTATAATATTAATATATATATATATATATATATATATATATAATAATTATTATAATATAATATTAAATATGTATTATTATTTATATATATAATATAATATATTATTATTTATTATATAATAATATATATAATAATATTATAAATTAAATATATAAGACTTAAACAATTTATTCTAATAGCATATAATTCTTACATTTCTTGTTAATGCATAATGCATAATATGTATGTTAAGCGTAGTTTCTTATATAAATAAAATGCACATTGGATAAAAATCTTTATGTAATACATTTATTTGAATGATTCGCATATTTGTTTACGATAAGAATATTTAACATACTTAATTATTTTATATTCAGTTTAAGTATATATATATGAATTGAGACTATTCCAAAATTATATAGCACGAACTTTAATCGGACATCAATATATAATAAAATTGATTTTGAATCATTTGTATGTATCATTTATTGTATCATAAAATTTGTACGAAGGAAAAATTGAATGTGTGCGTCATCTTGCACATTGCATTACATAATCGTTAAGTATAATTAACGTAAAGATTACAAATTCTTCAATTATTGATATGTAATTTAAACGATGTTATATTATGTACATGGTTTGCGTATTATACTACTCCCGCGTCGATTAAAAAAAAAAAAGAAAAAAAAAAAGGGAAAAGAAAAAGAAAAATTTTCACTATGCGCCGACGCAAATTGTCGACAAAGTTTGATGTTAAAAATTATTGACGCCGACGCAATACGCCCTAATCAGAGCCGTATCGTTCGTTTTTCGAGGAAACATGAAAATTCCAATCGTTATTAAAATTCTATGAAACTTGGCATCACCGTAGTATATTATAAGTTCAAGATAAGGTCATTTATTTGTGTTATAAATGTTATTTTACATTGTGAAAACATAAATTAATCTTGTTTGAGAAATACCAAGAGACGCAGAAGAAGAAGAAGAAGAAGAAGAAGACGTTTAACGATGATTATTATTAAATGTTTGATTAATGAAAACAATGATCTTTATTGTTAATTATTAACAAAAAAACAAAAATAAAAATATATACATATATATTTATATTACATTATTTTTCAACTTTACATTTCTTCATAATGAGAAATTTCGTTGATTATCGAAGAAACAAAGTTGAAGAATAATAATAAAAAGAGGTCAACGATAAGATTCACGTGGGGAATAGAAAGAAAGAAAAGAAAAAGAAAAAAAAGAAAAATAACGTGAAAGAAAATACAAGTGTATTTGGTACTAGTAGTAGTAATAGAAGAAGAAGAAGAAGAAAAAGAAGAAGAAGAAGGAAAAACACGTGGTCCATCGTTGAAGAGTGACGTCCCTGAGGGAAATTGAGGTGAGAAAAGGGGCAGAGGCAGCCGTGCACGAACGCCATGTCGATGTTCAACCCTCTAGTTCGTTCTCGTTACACAGTTCTTGTCTAAAAGTCTAAGTTATCTTAGTTGGGGAAAGACAACAACAAAAAAAGAACGTTGTGAAATAGGAAAAGAGAGTAATAATAATCGAAAGATTTTAGTGCACATACAAAAAAAAAAACAAAAGGAAAGCTCGTAGGAATAATCTTGAGAATAAAATTAACGAAATAACTGGCGAAATTACTCTTGCACGAAGCATTGGGCTATGAATGAAGACCCAACCTTTTCATCTCGAGGTAAATTAAGTCTCGTTTTTCCTTCAAATTGTGCTTGTCGATAATCCGACTAACATAAGTCGCTTTAACTTGACCTAATCGATCGATCCTAATACACCCCTGTGATTCTATTTCTTTTATTTTGCTTTTTTTTTTTATTTGATGTTTTTTTGATCAATTAGAACATTGATAATTTATAAATTATTATAATTATTTATATTTATTATAATTATTTTAAATTAATTTTTATTATATTATATTATATTATATATATATTTATTAATTTTTATTATAATTTTATTTATTATTATATTATTATGTTATTATAATATAATAATATATATAAGAATAAAAAATTACTCTAAATTATCGTCAATTATTTGTCTTTTTTTTTATCATTTTATGAAATACCAATTACGTGAAATAATAAATATATAATATTATTATATTTTTATCGTTGTGTAAAAAAATCAATGCTACGAACAATTGATTTTCTCATTTTCCCAAGAAGTTAAAACATCCAAATTGTGTCGGATTGCATGAACGAATAATCAAATATAATATATACATACATATATATATATATATATGTATACATATACTTAGTACGTGTTTCATTGATTCTTCTTCCACTTCTATACACACATTTAAGTTTATAGTTATGTTTCTTGTAAAAACTTTGATGACTATTTAATTACTTATCAAAGATAAAGTTAGAACGTTTGTTGAGATAAATAGATGAGAGAGAATATTTGAAATATATATTGTGTAATTATCCAAAAATTAGAAATCAAAGTGAGTACACTCGTAATATTTTAGGTTTTGGCAGTTTTGCTATTGTCAGTGATACCCTGGCCAGGTCCAAGTGTTTTTAAAATATCATGCCCCCGCGATCGTGCTTCGGTAGTGAGGAGGATAGTTCACAAGGTAAAATACTTTAATTAATATAGTAGACTCTTGTATAACATCAGTTTTTATAATTGGAATTTATCAAACACCCCTAAGTAACACAAAATATTGAAAAATATTGAATACATGTTTATTTAATATTAAAAGGAGATTCAATGTTTTTTTAGTATTATTATTAATATATATATAATATTATATTATTATATATATATTATAATATGTAATTAAATATAATGAATATTTAATTATTATATTAATATTAATATTAAATATACATGTATTCAATATTTTTCAATATTTTGTGCTACTAAGGGCATCATCATCAACAACAACAACAACAAACATATTATTGATTAATATGTTTACATAATCCGATATTTAATACAATGCTTAATATTTTAAAAATGAAAGTTGCATTATGAATTGAATGTTACATTATTTATCA
The DNA here is from genome assembly GCF_049000335.1 of Polistes dominula. Lineage (NCBI taxonomy): Eukaryota > Metazoa > Arthropoda > Insecta > Hymenoptera > Vespidae > Polistes > Polistes dominula. Next base: position 5,129,320 of record NW_028300916.1, on the reverse strand, counting down.
TTATTATCTCAATAATAATAATAAATTATTAGAAGAAAAAAAGAACAGAGAATTTGTTTTTCGAAAAGTGATCAGAAAAATTAATTGTAATGCAATTGAATGAATAAAAATCACGCGTTATAATGGAGTCTACTTGTTATTGTTGATTTGTTGGTTTTTCTTTGTTCTTCTTCATTTTGTTAAGACGACAAAGCAAAGTTTTAAACTTTGTCGAGATTTCAGAGATGGATACCTATCCTGAAAAAATATCAGGTGGAGCTACCCTTAGAATGTCCCTTTCACGAAAGTCGAGATATATTTCGACCTCAGCAACGAGCAAAACATCAGCACAGACCGTCGCAATGGACCTGCGGCCTCTGCGGCAAATCCTTTTACGCGGAGAAACATCTCGACGCGCATTTCGATAACAGACACAAAAGTAACGTTAATACGGTAAGTTTAAATACCTGTCATTTATCACAATGATTTATTCCAAATATTTATTTATTTATTTTATCGGTTTATTAACTTTAATCAAATAGAAAATCAATATTGTAAAAGAAAGTAGTTAACGGTAATAGATACTAACGTCATCAATGACCGCAATTTTACGTCAGACTTGTATCGAAAATAGGGTTGAATTAATGAGAAAATCGATATTGGTAGAATAAATAAACCTGATAAAATCGGTTTAAAAGAGGAACAAACAAAAATAGTGTAAAAAGATCAATATATTCAACTTGTTTTGAATTGAAAACTAAAGGCGGAAGACGCCGTGTGCCTTGCCGACTACTGCGACATTATGAGATGCGAAGTATTGGGAAATCGTGATTTTGAAAGTTCGATGGACGACGAGGACGATGATGGGGGTCATCTCAATACCGATATACAAGTACGTTAAATAAAAAGTATATTCAAATGTGATTGGATTATATTTACTATTACACTTGCTTTCTAATTTAGTTTAAGGGGACCTTCTACTCTGAGCACCTAAAAAAAAGGCTATTTTCGCGAATTTTTTCCAAGAAAACTATAAAAGATATCGATCTAAAAGTTGTTGGGTTTGTTAAATTGAGTCTTAAACTATATAAATGAATTTTTATTTTTTCATTTTAATTAATTTTTTATTGCAAAAACAGTAGTATAAAAAAACACCTTAAAACTTTAGTGCTTTGGTAGCTCCATCAGAACTTGAGAATGGCTTACCTGAAACATAAAAGTAAAATGGTTTTATATTCTGTATGACTTCAGCTACAAAGTGACAGTTTTATATAAAAATTTTATTAATAAATAAAAAAATGGTGGACAAATTACAAAAAAAAACGTAAATTTGACCTTTTTTTATTGTTTTTGACTAAAAATAAATAGTAAAAATTAAAATATAAGAAAAAACTCTCCGTCACTTTGTTACAGCTCATGTGTAGAATATGTGGATTAAATTTTATAAGAATCGGTTTATTACCGGCATTTATTACTGGCCCATTACCGGCATTTATTATCGGCCCATTACCGGCATTTATTATCGGCCCATTACCGGCATTTATTACTGGCCCATTACCGGCATTTATTACTGGCCCATTACCGGCATTTATTACTGGCCCATTACCGGCATTTATTATCGGCCCATTACCGGCATTTATTACTGGCCCATTACCGGCATTTATTATCGGCCCATTACCGGCATTTATTACTGGCCCATTACCGGCATTTATTACTGGCCCATTACCGGCATTTATTATCGGCCCATTACCGGCATTTATTATCGGCCCATTACCGGCATTTATTACTGGCCCATTACCGGCATTTATTATCGGCCCATTACCGGCATTTATTACTGGCCCATTACCGGCATTTATTATCGGCCCATTACCGGCATTTATTACTGGCCCATTACCGGCATTTATTATCGGCCCATTACCGGCATTTATTACTGGCCCATTACCGGCATTTATTATCGGCCCATTACCGGCATTTATTACTGGCCCATTACCGGCATTTATTACTGGCCCATTACCGGCATTTATTACTGGCCCATTACCGGCATTTATTACTGGCCCATTACCGGCATTTATTACTGGCCCATTACCGGCATTTATTACTGGCCCATTACCGGCATTTATTACTGGCCCATTACCGGCATTTATTACTGGCCCATTACCGGCATTTATTATCGGCCCATTACCGGCATTTATTACTGGCCCATTACCGGCATTTATTACTGGCCCATTACCGGCATTTATTACTGGCCCATTACCGGCATTTATTACTGGCCCATTACCGGCATTTATTACTGGCCCATTACCGGCATTTATTACTGGCCCATTACCGGCATTTATTACTGGCCCATTACCGGCATTTATTACTGGCCCATTACCGGCATTTATTACTGGCCCATTACCGGCATTTATTATCGGCCCATTACCGGCATTTATTATCGGCCCATTACCGGCATTTATTATCGGCCCATTACCGGCATTTATTATCGGCCCATTACCGGCATTTATTATCGGCCCATTACCGGCAGTTATTATCGGCCCATTACCGGCAGTTATTATCGGCCCATTAATGGTAGTTGATCATTGGCCGATTAATGGGCCCAGCAATGGGCCACGTTTTATTCAAATTATTAGCCCATTAACATCATCATAATTTAATAATCTATATATCATCATCTTCAGACAGTTATATATTTCTCTATGTCTGATCCCCCGAAAAATATACCTGACAATACGAAGGATTATACAGATTACAATAAAAAAAACTGCTTGAATAAACAATGAAAGAGAAAGGGATTGAACAAGATAAGAGTCGTCCGTGCGCGCCGAACGCTCAGGAAAGCGGTCCGAGGTAGTTACGTTCAGGCACCAAAAATGTAGTTAGAGACATCGGATCTTTTTGAAATTTTAACACAATATTTCTACATATATATACATTCGAAAAATGTAAAAAAAAAAAAAAAAATTTTTTTTTAATTGCAGAGTAGAAGGTCCCCTTAACCACGCAGGCAACATTTTTTGAATACAGTAACTCACCCTGTATATAATAATCAAATTTTGAATGAATCAAATGAGTTTGTAATTGTAGTATTAAATTATGAGATAATTAATAGGATTTGTGTTTGAATATAAAGGTGTGGAAGGAGAATACGGAACAACGTAGTACTTCGGTAGTTCCGTGTTCGCGAGATGTAGGAAGGAGCAATTATCGTCCTTCATCTTCATCTTCCACGGACAAATCCTGCGCACTTGCAGCTACGAAAAACGACCTGCAACGTTCGTATTGTCGACGTGCCGACGCTGACGTCCTGAAAAATCATCGACTAGCCGATTCCTCATCTTCTTATCGTCGCAACGAGATAGCTGGTCCTGAAAATAACAGTGACGCGTGTGACAATGACGATGAAGACGACGAAGACGATGACGATGAAGACGACGACAATGACGAACGGGATGACGAAAATAACGAGGATGACGATGATGAAGAAGACGATGACGAGGAAAACCTGGTAGAATCTGCCCTACCTGCCGTTGATAAAAAACAAAGACGCAGAGGGATACATCTTAGGAAACTCAAATCGAATTGCAAGCCCGAGGAACTTCAGAAGCTCAAGTTACAATGTGAAGTTAGCTTTTTTTCTCTACGTTCATTTTTTTCTTTCTTTTTACCTCTAATCGAATATTTAAACCTCTCGCATTAAAATCAATGCCGATTTGGCACGATTGAATTAATTCGAGCGTGCCAAACCGGCCAAATTTTGCACACTCGAGATTATTCGAGCGATGTTGTATTTTATGCTAGTATCATTTTTCACACTCAAATATAATCGAAAATTGACAATAACAAAGGACAATGACTTCTATAAATAGTGTTTCTTTTTTACATTAAAAAAAAAGTTGATTTTTTGTGGCCGGTTTTTTTCAAAAAAAAAAAAAACAACTGTGTGTCAAGGTTTACTCCTTTACCAATGTTATTTGCAAATATGACAGTGACCACAGAGGGAACATTACATATAAAAAAAAAAAACTTTTGAAATTTGTTATCGTTTAATGTTAAAATCTTATTCACATCGCATTTTATTTGGAATTGCAAGTGAACATTGAACTGCAACGTCATATTTTTGATAAGACATGAATTTATTTGACTTTTTTTGAAGTTTTATTATTTTATCAAATAATACTTTTTTCTTTTTTCATGAAATTACATCACTTCTTGACGCACGTAGTATACGTAGTTCAGAAAAAATGACAAATTCATTAATTAATATAATACATATATATGTCTTCTTATTAAATATCGCAACATACATAATTATGTACAAATCTGTACAACAATACTTTCGATAAATAATCCAAGATAATATAACATTTTTACATCGGAAAAGAAAATGCTATTATTTACAAGCTTTTTGTCGACAGATACTCGTCCGCGATTGTATCGCGGGACTTCTCGCAAATCTTTCGGTTCGAGACTTTCAAGAAATCGAAGGTACGTTAAATTAAATAAACGATCTATTTAATCATTTAATTGGGAACTTAATTTATTTATCAAAATAACAAATGTTTTCATAATGTATTATAAATTAATTCTTTGTTGTATTAGGTGAACTTAACCGGGCTATCTGTTGGTACCTTAGTTGTGATAGATATTGGGAGGATACTAAACGACAACAACGTCAGACACCTTGGTATCTGCTCGCTACGTTTATGGCTCTTTTCTGCACTTCGATTTATGCCTGCTATTACGTCATCTGGGTTCTCTTCAAGTATGTAATACGTTAACCGTGCAACTGGGGGTAACAAACAAACAAACAAACAAACAAACAAACAAACAAACAAAAAACCCCCAAAAAAATTCAGTTTCTCGATGATATTAAAGTCGATGATATAAATACAGTAAACACCCGTATAACAAAAAACTTATTGTTTTTTTTTTATATATATATATAAAACGATTCGCGCGTCATACAACATGCGATATGTATGAGTCACTCCATATTTGCCGAATTAAGGAATTTTACTAAACAAAAAAGTATAGAAGACAAATAAAAAAAAATAAAAAATAAAAAAATATGAAAATAATCGTATCATTTATCATGGAATGATCATACGAATTGTAAATCATTGATTGTTGTTATATTTATTAAAGATATTATGTTTAGATATGAGAGGTTTATAATACTTATCAAATAATTTGATAATATTTTTCAACATTTTTTTTTTTTTTAAGTGTAATTAAACGTTTTGACCTATGAACTTTTCGTATATTAAATTCGGAAATTCATTTTTTATTTAAAAATTGAACCTTTTAAAGGGTGAAACTAATTGACCAAAAGAGCGTGATTGTTTTATGTAATAATAATTTACGTTTTATGTGATTAATTAATAACAAATGGGAGATTTCTTTCTCTCTCTCTATAATATTATCCAATAAAAAGAAACCAAATAATAATAATAATAATAATATATTAAGTTGAAATTTACTTACGTTGTATTTAAAGTATCGTAACGTATTAATTCTTATCTGCTAATTGTTATATGCTATTACAAGATTAATTGAGCATTACATTGTTATCTTATATACGTTACAAATTATTTCTCATTTATAATTGCTATTTGTTTTAAATTGTTGATTATTGTGTTATTAACCTATTTGCATCATTATTATAATTAGTCTTTCTTGTTGAAATATCCGAGAGACATAAGACTTACGACTAACCAGCATGTATCACCGTTCAACAAGTACTCACAGATAGAAAAACAAATGTTTCTTATGCGAATTATCTCGTATTCGGTGATAGCAGACAATCGCAGCTCGCGGATTATTCCGCGCTTGGATGCAAATGCGTTAAGAATAATTTGCGGTAAAAAGAAACCATTTTTTTCTCAACATATATATATATATATATATATACATACATATCCAATACATATATTCTTACGAATAATAAAATTGTAAATTAAAAATTGATGATTAATAAAAATTGTCATATAACTTATTAATTTCATACGAACGTGTTAAATATTAACTAAAAGTTATACGGGAGTTTACTGTAATAATTTTATCCAGCTTACCCAATGTTAAATTAGTAATTCAAGATAAACTTATTTCAAATAGATTGTTTATTTTCTCATTATACCTTTGTAGTACCGGAGACGAAGAGAGGCTCGACAATTCGGGAAGTTACAACGATGGAAGTCTTACGGGTACGTCATCGTTACACGATCAGAGTGGTCATGGCGAGGGTAGATTGATAGATAGAAGAAAAATGGATGGTGATGACGATAATCTAACATCTACGAACGAAGAAATGCCAGATCATTACATATACGTCGCATATCCCCCAGAATTGAAACGTCGTCTCTTGGAAAGGTATTTTTTTTTTTTTTTTTTTTTTTTTTTGAAAGGGGAGGACATTTTTCTGTAAGATTGTTCTCTCTTTGATTACATATAATGAAATCAATTGATAAGATGCTAGCGAATACTTATTTTTCGTAGCTGCTACAACAGGACTACCAGACTATGAGACCGAAACGAAAGAGGACGATTGTTTCGTATCCATCTTGAACACGACTGCACTACAAATGAAGGCACTCTTTTCTCTTTCTCTCTCTCTCTCTTAATCTTTCTCTCTATTTCTCTTTGTCTTCGTGTTTTGTATACCAAATCTATTCGAATAAATTGCAACGTAAGACAGGAATCTTTTATCGTAGAAATAAAAAAAAAAAAAAAGCGACCATAAGAAGAAAAAAGAATTTTAAGAAACAAAAAATGGGCTTTCGTTTAATTTTACAATCTATATCTTCTATTTGTTAAAAAGAAAGAAAGAAGAAACGAAAGAAAGAAAAATAAAGTTAATGGGGAAGAAAAATGATAATGACAAAGCACGATGGTAAATAGTAATACTTTTAGAAAAATGATAATTTTCTATAAATTATGAATATAGGATTACGTAAAAACTAAAGGACTAACGTATAAATAATAGACGATTCTGTTCGAATTTGTTCGAGTTCTAAAACCAATATGTCATCTTTATAGAACCATCCGAGTCTCGTTGAGTCTCCATCACGCTAGATTGTCGAACAAGACGGCGAACGCTCGCACTGCTCGGTCTTTGTTGTTCCTCTAAAATTCTTTGAGATATCGCTTGTGTCGGTGTAGTTGTTTGAGTCATTGGAAGTTCAGGTACCTCGTGCATTTCAACAGTTTCTCTTGCCGACAGGTCCTCATAGGAAGCCGCTACAGATGAAGGTCTACAATAAACAGAAAAAATTCATTTAAACTCACAAAGAACAATTATATGTTCAAACGAACATATAATTTAAACTTACTTAGTCGGTATGCACCTAATACAATCTGCACAAGTCCAATCCTTTCCAAAGAGTTCACCTTCCTCAACTGTTTGCGGAAGTCGATGGTGTAAAGTTTCTGGTAATCGTAAACCCGAAAGACCACCGATCACCGCGACACAGCCGAAAATTACCAAAGGCAAAACTAAATTTTCCTTACCCTGTAAATAAAAAAAAAAAAACAAAAAAAACAATATCATATTCTGTAATAAAGAACACTCATTCGACTTGTTATTCTTTTCTCCATTTTTGTATCTTCTTTGATTGTATTAACAATACAATTAATATATTCACCAAGTATGTAACGAATGGAATGATGATAAGACCAAGTCCGCTGATATAAGCGGAGAAACCAATTGCAACACCGCGTAATTGTGTTGGATACAGTTCACCAGCGAACGGATATATGATCAAAAACGAGGCTGATATTGCAGACTTTGATAAAAGAAACAATACTAATGTGGCTACAACAGCATCTATAAAAGCAAAATAATTCAATTTGTATTTAAATTCGAGTAACGAATACAAATTATTTTTAGCAATGATATATTTGTAAATTCATCAATCAATAGAATTATACCAGCAGAAAGTAGAACTGTTGCTATACAAGAGACACCGGCTACAACCATGCAAAGACACAACGGCCATCTGCGACCCCACCTATCCATGACTATCCAACAAGCCATATAACTGGGAATTTCGGCTAACGATGAAAAAAGAAAACTAAGATGTTCTTCGTTTCCAAGTGCAGGTCCATAATAAGACAATCCAACGTATACCATATTATTGGCAAACCTGACGATCAATTGAATACAATTAAATGAACAAATAAATAAAAAGTATTAACCATTTCGCGATCGACGGTTCTAATTGTGAATCAAAATTCTTAAGCAAGTAATGCATACGTTTTTTGCAAGTCTATAATTGACAAATGAGTACTACAGGTCTTTTTTTGTTTTTAAATATGTATAAATATAAAAAATATCACTTGACATTGCATAATTATTCTAATCATTTGTTGTTCAAAATTCTGATCAGTTAAAAATGTTAAAATAACGTGGCATTATGTTGACAATCGCGAAAATGTTAAGATATTGATTTATCAAAATATAATAATACTGTGATTTAAAAGATATAAATTATGATTTACCAATTTAATGTAATAAGGCAGGTCTTTAAACGCATATTTGGTGTTTTAAAAAGAGACAAGACACCAGGTCCATTGCGTAGCCTTTCTTCTTCGCTTTTCGTTCTGGACATTGTCATTCGTTGACGAAGCTTTTGCGTGAACGATGCTGGAAGTTCTTTGCCATTGACGCGTGCTAAAGTTTCAAGAATATCGTTCGCTTCTACCAATCGACCTTTAGCCAATAACCATCGTGGAGATTCAGGAAGGAACCTATAATTTTGTTCATAATTTTTTTATATTTTTATAATAGTGTTTTAGCTCGAATATTTAACACTAGATTTACGGATTGATTTACGGATGTTTACGGATGTTTCTTATTATTGATTTTTAATTGGTTTATTTATTTGGTTTATTGATAATAGCAGGTATTTAATGCACACCTACCACCAATAAAAGAAATATAATAGAAAAGGAGCACTCGTTGTAATTGCTAGCATCCTCCAATCTCTTATTAAATAGGTAACACCTGCTAGCATACATAAACCCATTGTATAGAAGCTACACGTCATTACTGTCACGAATGATCGATAATTAGGTCCAACCAATTCTAACGCTAAAAAAAAAATAAATAATCGTCATATATTTATTTAACGATACCATACAATCATAAAGTAAAATAAATTACTTACATATGATGAAGGGTATTTGATAAATAGCGGGTATGGTTAAACCAACTACCATTCGGGTAGCTGCCCATGTCCAAAAACTGTTAGATATGGACGTGAGAAAACCACCGGTAATCAATGTTGCTAAACACGTAAAGAAAGATAGTCTACGACCGATTCTGTAAAAACATAATATCGTTATAGTATAAAAATAATTAAGGTTGTACTTTAAAACGATCAGAAGTTTGATTTTTTCAAGGAGAACAAATTACATTGCTAAAACATTCGAGATGTATCCTTCGTTAAGAAATTGATTAATTTTTACTAGTTTAATTTTTTAGTTTTAGTTTATTTTTTTTATTTTAATTTTATAAAATTATAATTACCTGTCGTTTAAACTACCAAAAAGATAAACTCCAATAGGTCCACCTGTATTTAATGCAACCAAACCGATCGTTGGATAAATAGCACGTTCACAAACGAGATCAAACTGTAAGGCATTTAAAAAAAAATCCTTTTTTAATCCGAACGTCGATAATTGAACGATACTAAAAAAAACCAAAGGTTTTTACGTACGTCAATAACTATCGATGACGTGATGTCAGAAGTATCGTATTCCCAACCATGATCACAGGGTACTATGGACCACGAAGAGTTTGTTCTCGTATTGGATGCATTTTCTGTCGTCCAATCGACGTCATATCGTGTGCATTGACTGTACGTTTCGTTGTCATCCTGCCGTAAAAATGTCCTTTCAATACTATTACAAACTTAAATGGGTATTAACGTAGTTTTTCATGGTTCAGGCACATACGAACGAGCTTTCTACGAGGTGCGATCTTTGCCATCAATTGTATTCTTTTGCATTATATTATAATATTATTAATTATTATTATATACAATATATAATATATATAATATATAATAATAATTATTAAAATATATAATTTAATAAATATATAGTAATTATTAATATATTATATAATATATATTATTATATATATATATATATATATATATATATCATATATAATTAATATATATAACAATATTAATATTATATTAATATCTTTCCTAAATTAGTTGTTAAATTTAATGTATAAATTGTTTATACAAATTTTAGACAAACAATGTAATATTATAATTTTGCTAGGATAAAGCGCTATGAAATAAATTTCATTTTCAATTATTGGATCAACCTACTATATATATATATACAATTAAGCCTACATTGGGAGACTTTCTTCAAGCTGACGAGAGTTGATTTAAAGTGAATACAAACAAAAAAATAAATAAAATATCTGTTCACAACTATAAGGCACCTGACTGGTAGGAATGGCGAGTCTCCTTCTTCGAGAAATATCCATATTTTCCAGTCCAGGTACTTTGCACCAATGGGCTGGTGTATCCGCCATGAATAGCTGATTGAAAGCACAAAAACCACAAGGCAAGCATGCCGGTAGGCATACGAGCCATAACAGTTGTTTCTGATAACGGCCAAATTCACCAACGATCGGCAAAAGATCGTCAAGATCGAATCCTTCCTATGACACCACACATGGACACTCTACTTTTTTTGTTTTCAATCGTTTAGTATAGAAACTGAGTTCAACGAGTATATACTCATCATGATATATATAAAAGTATAAAACTAATTCGCTGTAAATTATCGAATCTCTCCTATTCAGTTTGAAAATCATGTTTGAACACTCACATGTTCAATCATTTCAAATTTATTGGATTATAATCCTTATTATTAAGGATTAATAATAATAATTAATAATTTAATAGCATTTTTACATAGGTCGTACGTAATTACGTATAATTACTGATAATTAATCCCATCCAAGGTGGATCCTTGTCCACCATTTGTATCCTGTCTTTTCTAACATCTTTCAATTTGATCAAATACTACGTTGATATTTTTCCTAACTTGTTCGAATAATATATATATATATAATTAAAGTATACGAAAAAAAAAGGAGAAAATAAATATACAGGTTCATCCCCCTCCCCTCCCCACCGCCGCTCCCCAAAAAAGAAAACAAACAAACCTTGAATAATTTATTATACTTACTTCATCGTTGCTTTTTTTAGTTTTTTCATCGACGTTGTTGGCATCATCCTGTCGTTGATAATCATCAGTTTGTTCCTGCATTTTCATGAGGAACTTTGGACTCGTACTTGTTACCACCAAAAGCTCTCGACGATAAATTAGAACGTAGTCAGGTGTGATGCATTATCCCCATCCCGAGGAAGATTCAAATGAGATGACAGGTGTTGTTGCATCTTGCTCGTTTTCCTTTCCACCCTTGCAGCATCAGCACTTGGCTTCGTCTACACCGTTTTCTGCTTGGACATGGGAACCAAAACGTCAATCAATCAACCAATTTTTATCCTTCCTTTTTACTTTTTCTTTTTTACTTTCTTTCTTACTTTCTCTCTTTCTCTCTATTTAACATACTTACTTCTCTATTTCTATTTTATCATGTCACACTTTCTTACTTCTTATTTTTTTGTTTTTTTTTTTTTGATTCTTTCACACAAACAAGCCCCACAACACTCTTTCTCAATCCCTTTTATTCTGCGATTCTTTTTTTTTTTTTTTTTTTTCTTCTTTGTTTGTTTTTCGTTTTCTCATGAATCAGTTTTTAATCGTGCAAAAATGGTGAATAAAGGTTTATAGGTAATTTACTACTAATAATGCAAGGGGTGATTGATATTTTTTCTTTTTAATTTTGCCCAAATTATTATCAGAAGTATATATATATATATGTATATATACAGGAAGTTCTGTCCATTTGTAGAATAATATAAAATAATATAATTTTACAATTTACATTTATATATCTTTTATATTTTAATATAAAAATATTAAATTAAAATAATAATATTATTAATAATATAAATAAAAAACAAATATAGAAATTAATTTTATATTATTTTATATTATTCGATAAATTAATAATAAAATAAAATAATATAATTTTATATTTTATATTTAAATATAGAAATATTAAATTTCATATCTAATATTAAATTAAAATTAATTTTATATATTATTTTATATTATTATATATTTTCAAATTTTTTTTTTCGATCCTTGGATATATTCGAAATATTTCGATAAAATTGTTAAGTGACTTGTAAAGTAAAATGACTTACCAAAAGATATCGTTAATCCTAAATATGGTGTACAACACGTCGTAGTATTATATATTATTCCACTAGATTTTTATTCTCAAATATAAATATATATATATATATATATCGATAAAAAAAAAAAAATGTTTGTACGATAAAAATGATTTGAAATTTAAATAAAAAAAAAAAAATGTTACGACAACTTTGTTATTTTCTTTTTTTTTTTTTTTCAAAAGCTTCCTACACACACAACTTCTATGACAAATATTAGGCAAAAGAAAAAAAAACAAACAAAACGATTATCGGACTTTGATGAATCAGGGTTTGACTTTTATTCTTTCTTTCTTTCTTTCTTTCTTTCTTTCTTAAATGGGTTCTACTAATCGAACTATAGTACAAGAGTGAAAGGAAAAAATATCGTTCTATTTTTTTGTTCTTTTTTGGTGTGCACAGCGCATACGCACGATAGGATAGAAATAAAACCAAGCAAGTGCATATACGAAACGATAGAAAACTATACGATACGTGGAGAAGAAAAGTCAGTAGTATGCACCCTCCCCTGCACCCTCCCCTGCACCCTCACCCCACCCCTCCTTCTAATTCAATTGGGTTAAGGGTACTTAAAGGAGATTAAGAACACTGCTGACATTACGCTATATAACAGCCCCCCTATATTCACCTTTCGACCATTTTGATGCAACTAATTTCTCTTTCTTTACCACCGTCAAAGATTTGTACAATAATATACAGGGTGATCGATAAATTGTTGATACAAGCGAAAAAGGGGGATGATTCTATATGAACAAATAAATCGAAAATATAGAATAAAAATAGTTCATTTGATGCTTTGTTTTTGAGAAAAATTAACTTTGAATGTTAAACGCACCTGAGCAAATTTCAATGGCAACTCGAGCGGCGCTGATACGGCGCCCAGCTAATTTCAGAGTCTTTTGTTACTCGATTTATTTATTTACGATCTGTGATAAGAGATTTTTTTAAAGATATACTTAAAGATAATACTTGAAGGGTTGAAAAGGGACTGTAAGGTTTGTTCTGATCGTAATACACCTGAATTTAGGCTAAAAGTAACAGATTATTGTGATACGTGTCATGATAAACCTGATCTTGGGATATTGTTTCACGAAATATCATACAAATATTTGGTTGTTTTTAAAAATAAAAATAAATAAATTGATGAAATTGTATTATGTATATATCTACAGATCTGTTTGTTTATAAATAATTTTCAAAATACGTGTAAAGTGTGTTTCCCTTCATTTGATTGAAATCGTTTCTCAAGTTGTTGGTTAATGCAAGCGAAAAAAGCTTCGAGTGCAAAGGGTTAATTAATAAATTGAACATAGAAATAAATACTACAATGAGGGAGGAAAAAACACACCCCCCTGCCAAGCAAAAAAATGAACGAATCATTTTGGTAAAAATGATGGGGGGAGGTGGGTGGGCAGGGAGGCTGAAGACGAAGTACCAACCGTTGTTGATTGATTGTGTGTGTTCTCGCGCGTATATAGGAAAATAATTTCGAATGAAATTTTATTTCCGAACAAATGTATCTTTAAGTATGTCGAAGGGAAATAAATATCCCATGCAAAGACGTGATGGTGGTGGTGGTGGTGGTAGTGGGGTAGAAGAAGCAATTTTACTTGCTTTCCATTGTAAATTGGAAATTTGTTGAAAATAATTAATTTTGAAATCTCTCTCTCTCTCTCTCTCTCTCTCTCTCTCTCTCTTTCTCTTTCTCTTCGGTTTTTTCTTTCTTTCTTCTTGTTTCAATTTAAAGAGTAACACAATAGATTTACGTAAACACTTTTTTTTTTTTTTTTTTTAATTTTTTTTGCTTTCTATTTTTCATTCTTTGTTTTTTTATTTTTCTTTTTTCTTCTTTTTTCTTTTTTCCTTTATTCTTCGTTCTGTTCTGTTCGTGTGTGTAGTAAGTGTCGTAAGGATAATAAATCGATGTGGTGGTGAATTAGCTCTGTTGTGTGTGTGTGTTATGATTTGGAATTATATATGGCACTGTCGCTTGGCGATTCGTATAATCCGTTCTTCTTACACTCGATGGTATAATCAGTCACATTAATGTTTTTTTTTTTTTTTATCAATTTTTTATTTTTTGTTAAATGAAAATTACTTTAAAATCCGGATGATTTATTTTCTTTATTTTTCTAACATTCATTGTCAAATGATATGCCCAATTTGTTTCGTTGTTCCATTTTATTAAGGAAAACCAAAATCATTTTCCAATAATCCCTTTTCTTTTTTCTTTTTTATTTTCCCAATCGATGTTAAAAACATCCAAAACGTTTTCTCTGTTTTATTTTTCACAAAAAAACAAAACACATATACACGCACATAGGTGTATCATTAATATGACCGATTATACACGTTAGGCACACTTTCTTCAACAATTGTTCACAGTCATCATCATCATCATTAGCATCATTAGCATCATTAGCATCATCATCATCGATCTCACACACATAAGCTATGTGGCCGAAGTCGCATAATCATCATTTTCAAGTGTAAACCCTTCTTCACAAGCACAGACTTCACGAATCACACGACTGTCACAACAAATTCATAAAATCAAATACAAATCTAACTCGCATCATACGGACATTGCCACACCCTCTCCACCCCCTAATAAATAATATATTTATTTTATTAATAGAATAAATTATTAATTCTTTTTTTCTTTTTTTTTCTTTTTTTTTTATTTCTGTCATAAGTAGTTTCACGTAAACGCATGAACGAACACACACACACACACACGTTTTTCTATCTTAAATAATCGCATTTTATATCCCCCTTTTTTTTCTTCCTTTTTTTCTTTTGAAACGTACACATTTCAATATTTTAATCTTAATTAATAATAAAATATAAATAATAAAAAAAAAGAAAGAAAGAAAATTCGACAATTTAACACACGTATTGGGGTTTTCTTTTTTTATAAATAATCTTCACATTTCTTTTTTTTGGTTTTTTGTTTTAAATAAAAATTGATCGATCCTACACAAGCTAAAAAAAAAAAATTGTAGTAATATCTATTCCTCCTTATTTTTGAAAGAATCAAATTGTCTCTCTCCAATAGGATTGTTAGACAACATAGGATTAAATAAAAAATAGAAAAGTAGGCCATAAACAAACCATCACCATTATCGTGTATTCTTTTGTGTCACATTACTTTTTAATTAATGCCAATTTTTTAATAATCATCTATATATGTTATGGGGACCAGAAAGTAATGTCATTTCTACGTATATCAATGTTTATATTTTAATCAAAAACCTTTTCATATTTTTATCTGTCCAATATTAACCTTTGCTTACCACCCTTCCTGGAGTGGGGGGAACACGCTTACCACACCCGGGCCCTTTGGACCCGGACGAGAAAAATCGTTATTAAAAAAAAAACCATTGCATAGAATTACTTGAACATTTTTTTGAAAATTTCTTTAATACTCACTTAAAAAGACTATATAGATTTTATAGGTTTAAATTAAAATTTAAATTAATTTACAAAATTTATCAAATATTGAACAATTGTGAAAAATGATTCAAGTTGCAAACAAAAAAAAAAAAAGGGTCTGAGTCCTTTGGACCAAGTGTGATAAGCAAAGGTTACAAATTTGCATACTAGATGAAAAAAAAAAGAAAAAAAAGGTTGTTGATAACGAGGGTAGTAATTATATTATTTAATTAAAAATAAAAAAAAAACATGTTTGGAGAGGGTGAGCAAAACTGGTGGCAGGCAGGCCAGACGAACTTCCCATTCATCATCGATTTCATTTATTTTATACTTCAGTCCATGTTTACCATCACCGTTCATGAATTTATTCACATTCGCAATTATAATTTTAGTCCGATCATTGTGATCGGCATCATAATCATCATCATCATCATCAACATCAACAACATCACTCCCCATTCTCAATAAGTTCGCAAAAAACAAATCTACTCTTATGCGTAATATCTTTTCTGTTCCGTATCTTATTTTTTTTGTTTGTTTCAATTTTGTTTTTTTTTTAATATTTTTGAATCTATTTCGAATTCACAATTTCCAACGATCGTTGTTAATTAAAAACACGTTTAAGGAACAAACGATGAAGGAATATAAACAGAACGAATAATTTTTCTTACGATGTCGGATATTTTTCAACTTTTGTTGTTGTTTTTTTTTTTTTTGGTTATTGATTTGATTTGTTCGTTTATTTTTCTGGATATATTTGGAGACTCGTGTTTCGCGTTTAGATAAAAAAAAATTTTTATTTTTATAATACTCGTTTAATCCCATTTTAATTGCACACACGAATTAATTCGAGTAAAAAATGGCCAAAATTTTGCAGCACACTCAAAATTAACTCTCGAACGTCGTTGTATTTTTATACTGTTTTATAAACATTTTGATTAATTCTCTATTCTTTTTTATTTTTGTTAGGACAATATTCTAAATTGTGTTTTTTTTACATTAAAAAAGAGAAAAGAAAAATGGTTTCTTTTTGGCCGGTTCTTTTTTTTACTAAAAAGACGACACGTCGTTGCTGTAGGTTTAAACAAAAGACGAATCACGAGTCAACTATCTCCTATTAATTTTTGTTGTTGTTTTTATTATTATTTTTTTTTTTAATTTCTTTTTTTATTGTTCATAATTGTTTCCCCCTCTCACTCGTTTTCTCTTTCTCGTTCTCATCATATTTTACGATACGCAACAACACAATACTACACATAAAACGTGTACTCACTTACTTACTTACTTACTTACTTACTTACTTACTTTCTCTCTCTCTCGTTCTTACTCTCTCGTTCTTACTCTCTTTCTCTCTCACACGCTTATTCTATTATTCTTTCTTTCTATCTTGTTCTCTCTCTCTCTCTCTCTCTCTCTCTCTTTCTCTCAGTGTAACACACCCTCCTCTTCGTCAATCGTTTACTTCATTTAGCGCACATCATCACTGATACAGCGTAATGCACACAACAATTTTGTTTGTTTGTTTGTTTTTTTTTTTTTAAATTTTTTTTATTTACATGCTCTCTCAACTTACAAACCCCCTATGAAAAGCATCGCACCCACTCTAAGAGTCTCGACGATGAAAGGCTAACAATTAATTAATTAATTCATTAATTTAGTCGACATGACATTTTTTTTCTTTTTCCTTCTTTTCTTTTTAACGTACAATTTAACGCGAGAGAGAGAGAGAGAGAGAGAGAGAGAGAGAGAGAGAGAGAGTACAGTTCCATTTTCTTTTTTTTTTTGAACTCCTCCTCCTCTTCCTCCTCCTCCTAATCATCATTTTCATCTTCATTTTAATCTTCATCTTTATCATCAACTTTTTTTCATCTTTTTAGTTTTCTTTTTTTATATTTATTACAGAAAAGGTAAAAAGAGTATTTTTATTTATATAATAATATCGATAATAATAATAATAATACAATATTAATTATTGTTTTCTTTCAATAATTAAAATAACGTTCGTTAAAAAAAAAAAAATAAATAAAAGGTAAATAATTAAGCCCTTAAGTTAAACGTTCGAGTTAACTCGAGCGACATTGTATCTCGTTGAGCCAAAATTGTTTCTTAAGGGAATTAAAATAACAAAAAAATAATAATATCAATAATAATAATAATAATACAATATTAATTCTTGTTTTCTTTCAATAATTAAAATAACGTTCGTTAAAAAAAAATAAATAAAAGATAAATAATTAAGCCCTAAAGTTAAACGTTCGAGTTAACTCGAGCGACATTGTATCTCGTTGAGCCAAAATTGTTTCTTAAAGGGATTAAGATAACAAAAAAATAATAATACAATATTAATTCTTGTTTTCTTTCAATAATTAAAATAACGTTCGTTAAAAAAAAAAAAATAAATAAAAGGTAAATAATTAAGCCCTTAAGTTAAACGTTCGAGTTAACTCGAGCGACATTGTATCTCGTTGAGCCAAAATAACAAAAATGGAGAAGAACATTGACAAAATCTCACATTTAGGGAACCGTGCTCTCCTTTTTTTTATTTCTTTTATCATTTTTCTTTTTTTATCATCAAAAATTAAAATATCGAACTCTCTCTCTCTCTCTCTTTCTCTTTTTCTCTCTCTCTCTCTCGCATAATAATGGAGGAGTTTTAATCTCCGAAAAGAATCACAGTCGCGGTTTTTAGATTTGTAATTTTTACTCTTTTTTTTTTCTATCTTTTCTTTTCTTCTTTTACGTTCCCCCATTTTCATCCTACTATATCTTTCTGACTCTCTCTTTTTTTTTATTATTATTATTATTAGTTTTTGGTTAATTTTTTTGTTACAACTCGATCATCTTATGACTTACAACAACCGACCGACCAACCCCCCGATTTTTCAACGTGATTCTAAAAATTTAAACAATTTTCAATTGTTCTTCTTTCCAGCCATTGGACCGTTTACAACGACGACGACGACGACGACGATGATGATAAATAAAAAATGTATGAAAAATATGTATGATTATATAATATTAACCCTTTAGAATGCTAATGGACGCGTATATGCGTTTGGTAAAAATTAACAGAGTGTTTTATCGATATATACATATACACGTGTTTGTTAATATTATTGTAAAAAAATAATGTAATGTTTAATATTAATTAATAAATTAAATAACATTCAGAAAACAAAAACTTTATAATGATTACATAATAATTTATTATTAGAATTTAGTTAATAATAAATTATTCCGTTCCTATAAAAAAACATTTTAATTAAAAAGTAATTCACCACTCAAAGGAGTAATTTTGGATATTATTAATTTTTTTTTGTTTTTTACTTTGTACAATAAATATAATTTATTATATTAAAATTTGATTAATAATAAATTATTCCATTTCTACCAAAACATTTTTTTTAGTTAAAAAGTAATTCACCACTGAAAGGGTTAATTTTTGATATTATTAATTTTGTATTTGTTTCTTTTTTTTTTTTTTTTTGGTTTGCTTTGTCCCATGTTATTTTTTTCTCTGTTAATTTTAAATTTTTATTTCTTGGCTTTTTATCGACGAAGCAAAAAAATCGTCCCGAGGATTTAGAAATAACAATAACAACAAAAACAATAACAACAACAACAACAACATAACTACATTGGATTGTATACCATCGTGTAACCAATGGTTGGTGGTAGACGCGTTTCTTTAATTTTGCAAACGCACACACACACAGACAAATAACACACCGTTGTTTTTATGTAATCAAATTCTTCTACTTTCTTTCTTTTTCTATGCAACGTTTCGCATAGGTTTTTTTCTTTTTCTTTTTTTCTTTTTTTTAAACAATAGGAAATTTATTCGGGGTGATGGGAAGAGGGGATAGGGATAGGGAGGGGAGGGGGGCATGTAACGTTAGTTTTTTCCAAATTTGAGATTATCTGCAATCGCAACAAATATCGAAAGGTATAACACGCGTACTTTTAATTACGGAAATGTTACTAATTATAAAAAATATATTATTATTATTATTATTTTTATTATTATTATTATATTATTATTATTATTATTATTAATATTATTATTATTATTTTATATCTTCTATGATATATGAAAAAAATATTTAACTTTTAGATATATAAAAAATATAGTGTATATGAATTCTTTCTTTCTTTCTTTCTTTCGGGTTTGAGATTAGCAGAACTATTTTCGAAGAGTGCGTGCGTACGTGCGTGCGTGCGTGCGTGCGTGTTGTGTGTGTGTATGTATGTATTTGAAGAAAAGAACGCGTAACTATCACCAATACATAAACTAACACGATAATCAGTGATAAATGTCATAAATGGAACGACTAAGGTAAGTGTACACTTATTATGGTGTGCGGTTTGTATTTGATAACGAGTAAGATATAAAATGAAACAAAAAATCCATGTTTCAATTGTAAATCCTCTGACGATTTTTTACTTCTATTTAATTTATTTTATTTTATTTTGTTTAACACTTTAATGGCCCTTTATTTATTTTTATAACTTTATATATATATATTTAAAATTATCTAAAATTAAGCCGTTAAATTGCACGTTCGAGTTAACTCGAGCAGCGTTGTATTACATTGAGCCAAAATTGTTTGTTTAAGGGATTAAATTTGTTGTTAAATTGTTCTTATTTTTACGTTAGGTTTTGTTTTTTCGTGAATTTAATTCGAGTTTTTTTTTTCTTAAATTAATTTTTCCACAAATATTATACTGGCATCTGGTGATGTTTGACTGCATAATACAATGCAGTGCGGCCATTAAAGTGTTAATATACGTTTTGTAGTATCGGATTAATTTCCAATGAATTTTTGTTTAAATCCCCATAGGTGGTCGTAGTATACGGTCACAAATTTCAATTGATTTAATTGAAAAAATTGAAAAATTATCTTACACAATTTATGCGACAAGAAACGTGCGTGTTGATTGTTAATCCTCATTAAGGTACCCAAAAATAAGGGTTTTATTATCAGTCGATAGAACTGAACTGAATTTTGATAATAATTTTTCTTTTTTTTTTGTTTGTTTGTTATACAGTAAGAAAATGATATTTGTTTTCACTGTTTGATATATTTTTTTGTGTTGACCAAAAAAAAAAAAAACCCTTGAGAGGTACTCAAATGATTCAAATAAATCATCCACATCATCATCTTATTTTTATCTTATTTAATACGAAAAGATAAATTTTCATTACGAATCGGACGAACGGGCAAGCGATTGATCGAGTTCTTTGTTTAAAAAAAAAAAATAAAAAATAAAAACGCGAAAAAATCCCCACGACATTTTTATCTGTGTGTTCACACCACCATCGTAAAACTTTCTTTCTTTCTTTCTTTCTTACTTTCTTTCTCTCTCTCTCTCTCTCTCCCCCTTTTATCTTTCATACTATTCTTACCCTCCTTTCAAAGTCTCTCTCTTCCATTCAAATTTCTCACGTTGTCATCAAGTTTTTTTTCTCTCATAGACACCATAGACACCATAGACAACATACTACTCTTACTTTCTTTCTCTCTCTCTCTCTCTTTTTCGCTCTCTCACTTGCTTGATGGAATGTTTCAAGAAAAAACAATATACACTTCATTGGTACTTCGGTTACGATCGAGGAGTTCGATATTCGAAGAAATCGATTTGATTAGAAAATATAAAATAAAAGAAAAAAAAATTGTAAGACATTTTGTTATTAACGCAATTTTATTTTTGGGGGTGAAAATTCCAATTAAAAAAAAAAAATGAGACGTGTATATATATATAGAAATTTTTTTTAATGCAATTTGTTTTTTTTGGGGGGGGAGGAAGTAGGGGGGAATTCCAATTAATAAGAAAAATTGTTCTCTTACGTACGATGACGAAAGATTATAGGTTTGATTTTTAATTTTATTTCTTTTTTTTAATTTCTTTTTGGATTATCCGATCGTCACCGAAGAATCTAAGAATATTTGTTCTTTTCTTTATTATTATTATTATTATTTATTTTTCTTTGTTTTTTAAATTATATTTTTATTTTTCTTGACAAAAAGAAAAAAAGAAAAAAAGAAAAAAAAATATTAAAGCGTGATATGTCTCTAAACGTTTTTTTCTTTTTCTTCTTTTACTAACGTAGACGTACGAAGCAGAAACTGTTTTTTTTTTTTAAGGGGAAAAAAAAAAAGAAAAAAGAACAAAATCATCACAGGATTTGAAACTATTAGAAATATGTATACGAAAGAAAGGAAAAAAAAAATAAAATTAAAAAAATTGGAAAGGATTTTCTTTTACTGGCAATAGTATTTATTTGGAATGCAGTTACTAATGCACTAACCACCACCCACAACCGTGTTAATTAAACTTTTAATTTTAAGACTTTATCGCGGTTTTAAATTTGGCCCTTCGCTTTTGTTTCTCTTTTTTTTTTTCTTGTAGTATTATTATTATTATTGTTTTCTTTTTTTGTTTTGTTTTTTAAATTGAATTCATTGTTCCTCCTCTTCTTCTGAGCGGACCTACCCCTCCGCTCGAATCTTTCAATTCACGTGAAAAATACGTGTGCCAAAAGTAGGAAAGAAAACAAAAATTTTAAAAGTAAGGTTTTTCTATATAACAAAAATAAAAATAAAAAAATAAAGAAATAAAAATAAGGGTTATTTTTTTAAATATAACAAATAGAAAATAAAAAGATAAAAGGAAAATTATATATATTAAATTATATATATATATATATAATAATAATATATATTATATAACACTATAATAATATAATTTATAATATTATAATATATAATATTATATATATATTATAACATTATATAATATTTAATACATTAAAATAATATATAGTATTATAATTTAATATATATATATATAGGTTAGGGGGAGAGTTCAAATCAATTTCGCAAAACTCAATTGATTATTTTGAAATATCTCAGTAATTAGGGAAAAAAAGATGTTAATAATAAAGGCACACCACCACATCTAGAATGAAAAATTCCAATTTCGTTGAAAAAATCGTTCAATTGTGATTTTCGATGCATATAATCGAATTATTATTTTCAACATAGACTCGATTTTATTTCATCTCGGTAGAATTATTATTATTATTATTATTAATATTACATTTTTTGTTTTTTTTTTTGTTTTGAGGTAAAATATATTTGAGGCTAATATCGTCAATATTAATCCTCTACGTATTTTTACGCGATCATAATACTACATCGAACAGAGTACTATTATGTATATGTATATATATATATATATATATATATATATATATATATATATATATATATATATCCACTTTCTTTTCAAGCCACGAATCCAGGAAGACAATATTATTTATTATTATTATTATTGTTGTTGTTATTTTTCTTCTTTTCTTTTTTCATCTTATTCTTCGCGAAATATTACATCATAAACGATAAAGGAAAACACGTTAAAAAGATGATGTCTCTCTCTCTCTCTCTCTCGCATTTGAGATCAAAAGGAAGAGTCGAAAAAGTCTCGTTTAAGAATATAAATAACGATTAATAGTAAAAATAGTTAAAATAGAATTAGATTCGATGGCAGTGGAATAAAATATACCCTCCCTATAGTTTTTTTTTCTTTTTTTAGTTTTTCTTTTTTTTTTCAATCATCGTTTCACATGTTTAATACGTAAAAATGATAATCAATGAATGAATGAATCAATGAACGAATGAATGATGATTAATGATGAAATGATGGGGTACTATGATCGCATAAAATTTAGCACTAATAATGTCTTTTATTTATTTTTTTTTTCTTTTTTTACTTTTTCCTTTTTAATTTACTACGTTTATGCCAGAAGCGAAGATGGAGTGCAGTCGTCGTCTTTTTTTTTTTTGTTTTTTTTTGTTTTTCTCTCTCGGTTCAGGCTTAGTTAGACGAAGAGGTTTTCGATACAACTAAATCACTTGTTGCCAGTAAAATATTAATTTTAATGAATCAATATAGCAACAGACATTCGTATACAGGGTAGGGTGGGGGTGGGTGAGACAAGGGCGAGAGGGTGGGAGGGAGGGAGGGAGGGAGGAAGGGAAATGAACATACACATCGTCGTACAACGGATCATTGGATTCGCGCGCAAAACGATCGGATCAGGGGTTGGTTACCCACAGACCATCTCTTGACGAATCTTCTTGTATATTTGTTTCTTTGTTTTGAACTCAGTCTCTCGTTCTCTCTTCTTCACACTCTCACAAATTCGTTCAGACTTACTTATTTAAATTCATACTATATTCATTATCACATGATCTCAAGGAAAATTATCAGTCATACAAAAATCACAATTACATGTCATACATCCTGAGCATTAACTCTTTCTTACACGTGAGTCACGATACGATTTTCTTACCGTGGGACTTGTAATCAGAAATCCACATAAGTAAAAGGGTATAGTAGTAGTAGTTGTAGTAGTAGTAGTAGTAGTAGTAGTAGTATATAGTAATGTGTATAACGTCGTGCGACGTGCATAAACAAGGGTACATATAATTCGACTAAAATTCTCACAGCCTCTCTCTCTCTCTCTCTCTCTCTCTCTCATGCTTACGGCATTTCATATCTCTTTCTTTCTCTTTCTCACTCGCTTTTTTTCTTTATCTTTTGCACACATACATACATACATCCATTCATACATCCATCCATCCATACATACATATACTCATTTTCTCTCTCTCTCTCTCTGTTTCTCTTTGTTTTTCTTTCTCTCTCATATAACTCTCATACGCAAAATTGAAAACGTCATCCTTTTTCCTTTCGTTCATTCTCGCGTACATTCTCAGTTCTTTCGTGGTTTCCATATATTCTCAAATACATCATCATCTCTCGCACTCTCTTCCTTTCAATGCCCACTAATACGTCCATCGAAGTCGCCCTTTGTTTCTTTCTCTCGGATTCAACTTCACGAGGAGTTTTCTCAATCACGCGGATAGAAGCCGCATACACGATTTTCAGGCATACTTGCATCACGGGAACATCTCAGCAGGCCTCGGCCCTGGCTCACTCATTTTGGCATCATCCACTTGCACTCGTATTATTTAATCATCTATTGTCGGCATCCGGCAGATAGGTATTTGTCTATGTCGAGCATACATGGGCTGCGTTTGACACCCTGTACCTTTTGCCGGTACCCTTGCATACCGTTGCCAGACAGGGACACGTGCAGACTCATCACCCCATCCTCATCGCTTCGGAACTCACGCACATCCATCAACTCGCATCCGCAACATCCAATCTTGTTGTCTTTGTATTGTTTGATAGCTTTCTAGTCAAATCAAATTGCACAACAGTACAACCGTGGGCTGATCTGTAAACAACAAAAGCGAGCCAAATATCAGTGACCGTTGCCCGCAAAGAATATTCCTACATTTTTTTATTTAATATATCGAATATATGTATATATATATAGCTATGTCATTTTATTTATTCATTTAACGCGAGCACGTACCTAGGCGCGATCGTGCGAGTAGTATAAAAAAAAAGTTGGACATACGTGGATGTTCTAATCTTGCATTGAATGACCCTTTGTATCTTCCCCACTCCCACCCACCCATCAACCCTTTCACACACACACACAGCCTTGAACATATTTTCTCTTTTCTCACGCTTTCTCTTCTACTTTCGCAGCAGTTGCAGGAGGAGTAGTTATTATCACAGTCTTAACATTGCTAAAAGGGCAAAGAAAAAATAAAAAAAAA
This sequence comes from Polistes dominula, assembly GCF_049000335.1. Classification (NCBI taxonomy): domain Eukaryota; kingdom Metazoa; phylum Arthropoda; class Insecta; order Hymenoptera; family Vespidae; genus Polistes; species Polistes dominula. The sequence continues at coordinate 5,103,873 of NW_028300916.1, read as the reverse complement.
ATTTTTTAAGAAAAAAAAAAAAAAAAAGAACAAAAAGAAACAAATGGCGATTCAAACGCACACACTTCACATACACGCGAACAGCAGGACAAACAAGCTAGAGGACATTGCGTTTGTTAAGCTATCATGCTTATAGGTATAATAAATGAATACTCACCAACTGGACGTAGTATTGTTAGCAGCAAGATGCTTAGCCTTTCGAATCTCCTTAAGGGCCCAATTGGCCAATGTCTTCGTTTTGGTGTTACGCGATTTTCTGCCCTTCGTTAATAACTCGGTAAGAGGCTCGGTTTCCACCATCGGCAATAATTTTGCTCCAAAAACGGAGACTAGGTCACCGATAAGACCAAGCGCAGCCGATATGTTGCCTTCGGAATGCTCGCCATCTTGAGCTATCAAGGTGATAAATTGAATGATGTACGGCACATGTGGTTCGACCAATGCAGTTTCAGGTTCAGGACATGGATTTGTATAATCTCCACGGAAGCCTTGCACTATTCCTGTATATGCTTCCAATACGCCTTCGCGTAATTCATTAAGATAATCGACCATGTCGTAATCGGATCTGTCGACGTTCGCCTGGGAAGCCTGTACCAATGTTTGCAAAACAACATCCAGATACTTCTTGAATTCTGCACCAATGCTAAGAGCAATGTCACCAAAGACCGAAAATATTTGAGGCTTGACAGAACGATGAACCGTATTATTTCCTAGATTCTCCAATAGAAGGGTCATTATCTCATCGCAATATGGAATTATTTTGCTCCTAAGTGCACGACAAATATCTCCAGTAAGGCCTACGGCAACGCAACAAACTTGATACTCTGCATGATTTTTCAGGCCAAGACATAGGTATGGTTTAAATACATCCATGTATTTTAAGAAGCGTTCTCCCAATACTTCAACCAATGTAGAAACAGCCATAAGAGCATCCTCTTGTACGCCTCCAGCTTTGCAAGAATTAGAATTAAACATCGATAAAAGAGCCGTCATTATTACATCAGATATTTGTGGCGCATCCTCTGGAGTTACTTTACGTAATACAGATTGTAAAGTAGCACAGAGTAATGATTGAAGATCGTTGTATTGTGCTCGATCTGTATGACTTTGTATATGATTTTCCATTTGTAATACTTGTTGCAACCTATCCAAAATTACCATTGTCGTTTTTTGCACAGTAACGTAACAATCCCTAGGAGAATTTTTAACCATTTCCATCAGAGCCTCATAAGCTGCGGATCTCAAGTTTGCTTGAGCTCCATCTGGTCGATCTGTAGTTTCTAATAATCTTTGAATGATGAAATCAAAGTATTGAGACATACAGTAAGTTTCTGGCTGATGATCATCCTCGCAGGCAGATTCATAACTAGCTTGTGCAAGACCAGTAAAAGCCCAACATACGTTCGCAGCTACACGAGGTTCTGTCTTAAGTCCGTTTACTAAAGATTCCAATAAAGGTTTCAAATATGTTTCGTTAATAGCGGCTTCTGGAATGATTTCGCAAATACGCCCGAACGTCCACGCTGTGGTGTCCCTTACGACGACGCTACTGTCGTACATTAATTCGATTAGTGTAGGCATTGCTTGTTCCACTAATGGTTTCAAAGTAACAGGCTCTACTCCACCAAGAATGGAACCAAATGCCATTACCGCTGCGTCTCTATATCTCCAATCAGGATTCTTGATATTATCTTTGACGAAGGGAAGAACAAATGGAACTATAGCTTCTTCGCAACAAGTGGAAAGTAACATTAAGCAAACACCGGCAGCTTTCGAAGGATTCCAATCATCCTCATCATCGAATTCTTCTTGTTTCGTTAACTTTTTCACGAGTACCGGTACTAAAAATTGTAAAGCACCTTTCGCGTAGTGCCTTGAAACTTTTAATGGTGGTCGACCAACTTCAGTAGCATCTCCTTCTTCCAAAGCTAAATCAACTTCTTCGTCCGACACATTGGACCAAAATTCAATTCCCTGCAGTGCAACCTCGTCTATATCTGACTTCATAGCTTCCAGAGTAATCTGTATGCGAGTTATGAAAAATTTAGTTAATTGTTATCAATGCCATATGTAAATTATGAAAACATTGCTTACAGGAAACAATGCTGGTGCCATGTAAAGTTCCATATATTGATAATACAATGACATAATTTTGACGAGACATTGTAAAGCTGCTACTTTTACTTGTGTATTCATAGATTGTGTTGCTTCGCACACTACTTCCATAATAAAGTTCCTCTCAGACTGTAAATACAACAGTAGAATTAATATACATATATATAATATATAAAATTAAATAACAGTTACAAAATGTAAATAAATAATGAAAAAATTTCAAAATTAGAATTATTAATAAATAAATACAGACCTCTATTTCAAAGTTTCCTTTGGTAAATTCTAAGGAATTATAGAGCGCACTTGTAGCTGCAAGTCGTACATGATTGGATGTACTGGAACCTTTCATGCCATGAATAATTGCAGTGAGAATTTGATTAGATTGCGATACTAAAACTTCACTTTCTATTTCTTGACAAATATAACCGATAGTTTCTAAAGTAGCTTCTCTCATCATTTCAGTACTATTTGGATTAACAACATTGTTAACTAATAAAGGAATTAGATTGCTCCATTGATTGACTGGTAATTCAGCAACAGCGACATAAGCTACACATTGAGCCGCAGAGCTGGGCCTATTATTTTCAGTTCCTAATGCTCCCAAGATCTATAACAAGAATAAGTCTTTACTATGAATTGCATTAATATTAAACGAATGTGCTGCCAAGAATACGTAATAATAAAAATAAATAAAAAAAAGAAAACAGAAAAGGAATATCTTATCGTACATTTTTCTTTATATATTCTCTTGTCTCTGCAGGGATAGCCAGCCAACGTTGTTGATATTGATACTTTAATGCTTGATCCTTAGAGGTAAGTTGATTTTTCAATTGTAAACCAGCTGCCATACGAGCAACCGGACTGGCTGTTCCAGTAACCAGTACACCACTGAGCCGTTGTACAAACTCATGCTACAAAATTTGAAGATAATTTAATTAACTAATCTATAATATTATAAATAATTAAAATTATAAAAAATACTAACGAAATTGGATTGCGCCGCTTGTTCCAAAAAACTTTCTGCTGCTTCCAATTCATTTTTGTCTGAAAATAAATATTGAACAAACAGTTAATATCAGTATGAAATATTTAAGACGTTATCATGACAAGGTCAAAGCTATGCATGGATATTGAAGAAATATTTTAGGTTAGTCCAAAGAGATTAGGGGTTTAAGGGCGATACTCGCGGCAGAAGCAATAGATGACTAAAGTAGGGCCGTGGTCAACAAGAAGGAACTACGAGGTAACGAGAACCCGCCGGACGAGACAATAGTTTTCCGGTTGTCGAACAAAGCCCATAGCAACAGCCAAGGCGAGCATAATCGGCGCCGATATAATAGGGATAGGAAGAAAAATCGTAATGGAAATTATCGTTGATTAGAACATGAAATTGGATCTTATATTGAAATGATTCATAGATTCGATTGATTAGAATCACGCGTTGCGTTACGTTGAGTTCCGTTGCTTATTCACCGAACGTTTCGAACGAAGGGACGCGCACGCGGTCGCATCCGATCTATGTTGCGATAAAATCGTAACGATTAAAGAAGGAAAAATAAAGTCTTTTGAAAGATATTAAATTTAAAAAAAAAAAAGTCAATGGCATAAAGGTTAAGATTACGATGATGATTAATGATGGATGATGACGATGATGATAATGACGACGACGACGATGATGATGATGATGATGATAATAATAATGATCAGAATTAAAAATGGATACAAAAAAATCTTCTATTTAAATGGATCTGGGATAGCATTATGAACAAATTAGACGATTAAAAATGAATTTACCTCTTTTAGGTAAAATCGACTCACCTGAGGAGACCGTCCTCTCGAGGACCTGGATCAATTGAACAGTCGTTGGATCCATCTGCATGATTTCTAGTAACTTCTACAGGATAATCTTGTAAGATATAAAATGCAATAGCGACACGAGACTTTTTACGATATCGTCCTAACGCGAGACGTTTTCTGATCGTAACCGGCGGATACCCACATGTAGTCACTACCGAATCAACTACCCCGACAAGGTCTCCCCTCTTCTCTTTCCCCTTATCTTTCTCTTACTCTCTAGGACGCTCTTGCTTTTCTCTTCAACGTGCGGCGTAGTGATATCCCACAAGCCTCCTCGATATCGCTCTTATTCTTCCTCGTAAATAGACGGGAGTTCAGAATAAACGATAATAATAAACGTTTAGCTATTTATCAATCACCGAGCTCGATTAACGTTAAAAACCGTATTATTTATTTGGCACGAAGGACGTAAAAAAACGTGACGAAGCTAATCCTTCCCTCTTGCCCTTCTCTTCTTCCTTGTTCTTCTCGTGATCGTCGGTTTCCACTGGTCAACCGAATCAGGACTATTTTCTACGCGTCTCGACCCGTCCCTACCGAAAACGCATGCGCGTTGCACGAAATAGCGCCCCCTCTATACGATCTTAGCGCCACCACTTGCACTAGGAAAGAATGACCGTTTCTTCCACCGGCTGATTTTCAATTACGTTTGAATTTTTGAACCGTTTTTCCTACAAACGCCATTGGCTTTTCAGTTATCAGAACAATATGGCCTCAAAAACTACTAACATCTATCGATGCTTTTGGAATGATACACGAAAAGGACAGCTATTGAGTAATTTGACTACGTTAATAGAATTCGAATGAAATATGTATACTTATATATATATATATATATATATATATATATATATATTTACGTGAAAAGACTTTTATTAATTTTATAGAGAAAAAAAGATGGTTTTTTTTTAAAGATTTTCAAGAATTTTTACGAAGTATTACATAATCTTCGACAAATACAAATTTTATTTTGTTAAACCACGAACATCCTGTTTCTTGTGCAAACTATAATAAAAATATATAGAGGGACGGGCGCATTCGACCGATTGCACAGCGTAAAATGAAAGAGACAGAGAAGGTATTAGATAATACTCGACTAGAGGGCAGTGCTATTCACTAAGAATTTCTCGGTCGGTATTACAGAAGTCTACAGACGACACACACCGATCGATTAAGAAAGAACATCCCAACCACGAGAGGTAAATTTTAACGATATTCTTATGCAATCAACGAACTAACAATAAATTTGAATGTTTTTTTTTCCCTTATATACAAACGGAGTTATGTAAATTTAATAGGAATAAATTACGATTGAATTTCGAAAGAAAAGAAAAGAAAGAAAAAAAAAAGAAAACCGGATTTTTATGAAAATTCGAGAGAAACGAATACGACAGATGCGTCGTTCGTAGTTTCTACACAACAACAGCGACATATAATAAAAGATTTTTTTAGTGAATAAAAGATTGACCCTTCCAAGAAAAGAACCCTCTACAAATAGTTACGTTCTAGGGAGATGAAAAAGCAACAGAAGAAAAATACACATACACGTATCAAAAAAAAAGAAAAAAAAAAATACTTCTCTTTGGTATTCCTTGACGACACAAAAAAAGAAAACAGAAATTTCTGGACTACGAAGGAGATAAAGAAAAAGTGTATCTTTCATTTTAGTAGATTTAATGAAACGATATACAGAATACATTCGCTTTCATAATGCATCGCAGCGCGTGCATTGCGCGTGCCTTACCATCTATATCACATGTCAATTTTTTTATTTTGTTTTATTTATAAAATATAATCGTTATATCATTTTTTTTTTTTTATTCTCACGTCGTGCCTTTGAACTGTTTCTTCCGTCATGTCGAAAGCGTATATAGATATATACATATATATGTATCTCTAAACGTGCGTGTCGTGCGTGCACGCGCGCCTAACTGTTACAACACGTCTCTTTCTTTCTGTTATGTCCGTATATGTTGATGATGGCGTATGCGTTCGAGCGCACGTGGCACGCATCTCTTCTTTGCGTACACGTATGTATATATAATTTATATACATATGTAGGTATATACATATATATTTCCTTATACGTATATAATACGTATATAATACGCATCCGTGGACACGTATTTATATATGATATACATACTACGCATATATCGTGAATATATATGCACACGTACGCACCGCTTAAGCGAGAAGTATCATCGTGTGGCTTGGTACTGAATTAACAACGAATCAGGCCGCGAAACGTCTTCGTGAAATGTGCACACGCGTGATTAATCTTTCATATAATATATATACATACATACATATATATATATATATATATTATAACAATGTGTTTTAGTATAATAGTTTTTGTTTTCTTTATTTTATTAATTTATTATATATTATTTTTTCTTGTATATAAAGCCGAAAAACTATAATACTTTCGTTTTCGAACGAAAGGACGAACAAATGCCAATTCTCACTTTTTATTTTTTCGTCCTACGTAAGATTGTCCGTAGTAGTATTTTTTTTTTTTTTTTTTTTTTTTATGTATTTGACTTTATTTCATTTGCACTAGTAGTATTACTAGTTCAGGCTTAAATTCGTCCGTTCGTTGGCAAAAGACGAATCGCTCGATCTCGCAAACTCGGCTTCATCGAACGCCCCCGTCTCGTATCACTTACGTTTATAAAGTCGTGTGAGATCCTCGTGATCGATGGCTTTGCCAAAAGATTACGTGGGCGCGTGTTACAATATATAAATTGATATTTTCGGTACAACGTCTAGAAATTGCGATGCGGTGGTGGTGGTGGTGGTGGTAGTTGTGGTGGTGGAGGTGGTGCACTCTTTGCTTTATTATTATTGTGCAATTAGGAAAAATTCACGATTTAACGCAATTATACTATATATATAGTTGCGTTATTATTTTTTCTTATTTCTGTATTTTTTTTATTTTTTATTTATTTATTTATTTATTTACTTTTTTTTTATTATTTTCTTTTAAGTATGTTGCCTTTTCTTTTTGCACGTGAAAAGGAGATAAGATGGCGGCTCTTACGGCAGAGTGGATCGATCGACGCGAAAACGAACGTGGACTTATGTTAATTAGATTTTTCAATGATTTCTTCGAAGTATAAAATATAAGGACGGATACGGATGATAAAATGAGAAATTGTTTTATTTCAGGATTTCCATTCTATGAAAAGGAATGGATGCGTGTGACGTATGGATGATGAATTTTTCGAAATTTAATAATAGATTGCACGAAGAACCGATAAGTATCTAAGAAAAAAAAAAAAAACCAAAAATAATCAAATGACAGTCATCGCGTTATCGTCGATCGAGGAAAATAATAATTTTATTGAAACAAATGAAGAAAAGAAAAAATAAACCTCAAAGAGATAGTAGAGGAATAAAATTATTTTGTTGATCGAACATTTATTTTATACACTGATAAAACGGGGCTGGGGCAGGGGGAAAGGGGAGGGGGGGGGGGAGGGATTGTACACGAAAACGGATCTGATCGTTTAAGTTAAATTTTTCTTCTTCTTTTTTTTTTTGTCATTTTTTTTTTTTATGTTTTGTTATTTTTTTCTTTTTTTCTTTTTTTTTTTTCTTTCGTTATGTGTTACGTTGTATTATTTTATACACCAATAGAACGACGCATAGTAAATATTGTATGTTTAACAGCCATGATTTTTTTGTGTTTTTCTAAAAATAAAAGAAGAAAAGACCTGTCTCTCGTTATTATTAATTAATGAAAATAATTTTCGACATTCGAACGATCCGACTTTGCCTTTTCTTATCTACCACGTTTTATCTTTTTTCCACCCCATACATACATACATACATACATACATACATACATACATATATATATATATATATATATATATATGTATATATATACGCGATACATTCGCATAATCTTTGATAGGAATTTTTCATTCTATTATCCACGAATATCCATCATCGACGACCGAATTACATATCCACGGCACTTTGTAAAAAATAATTTTACATCACGCGATCATTTGAACGTCTAAGCTCATAGAGAATTGTATTTTGTATTAATATAAATAATTATTTAACACGTTCACTATATTATTAATTTCAGTGGAAACACCAAATATATATATATATATATTTGTTCTCTTTTTTAGAAGATAAAATAAAGGAACAATTTGAATTCCATTTTTGGAAATTACTCTGTGAACTCGAACTTGGCTTTTTACGAATGTGAACAATAAGATTCTTCCTCATCAAAAATAGTTTCGATCGAAAGATTCTATTTGTTTTTTTTTATCGATAGTAATTATTTATCAATGATCGCAATGATTAGAAAATATTTCGTCGAAATATAATAATTATTCTCGATGTCCTCCATTAAATTCTTATTTTTATATTTTCTCTTTATATTTATTTTTTCTGCTTTTTTTTTTGTTTTTGTTTTTTTTTTCATTTTTTCTTCTTTATCTTTTACCTTGCATTCTTACCGGGCCTTTTATTTTTATTTTTATTAATTATAATATTTCGAACATTTTGTTTACTAATCGCAATCATTCTCCAAGAACTCTCACGCACGCGTATATCCGCTCGCGTATATTGCATATATATATATATATATATATATATATATATATATATATATATATTTTTATTTATTTATTATATATTGCAAATATCGATATAGTATAATCGATTATTCTTTCATACGACTGTCGTATTTTACACATTGAGAGTTTTGCGCGGACGATATTATTTAATAATAATTATTAATTAATCTTATTTTCTTTTTTTTTTTAATTATTATTATTATTCTTTCTTCATATATTTTATCGATCAAAGATATTTACTAATTATAAACGAAACGTAAAAAAGATATATATATATATATATATTTTATATACATATATATATATATATATATGTATATATGTATATACTTTGTTTTCAAGGAACGATCGTATAGAAAGAAAGGAGAAGGAATGAAGAGAAAAAGAGAGAGAGAGAGAGAGAGACAGACAGACAAACAGACAGACAGATAGACAGAGAGAGAAAAAAGGTTGTGGATGATGATTCCAAAAAAAAAGGGGAAAAAAATAGAAGAAAAAGTTTGGAAGAAAAAAAAAAATAAGGAAAAATATTCGTCCGAGGATATACGTCAAGGATACGAAAACGATATATTGTGTTCATTTCGAATCCTCGATTTCGAATCCTCGATTTCGAATTCTCGGTTTGAACGTTCGTTAGAACAGAGAAAGAAAAAAAAAAGCTACAAATATTTAACCGGGTTGGTACACACGGAAATTTGTTAACGACGTATACACACGTAGTATAATATTATCTACTATTGTGCAATTAGTACACGTATTTATTAAGTTCGCTTTATTTTTTTTTTCTTCTTTTGTTTTGTTTTGTTTATTCCGCTCTCAGATGTGGGGGTGGCTCTTCTTCATTTTCTTCTTCTTCTTCTTTCTTCTTTTTCTTCTTTTTCTTCTTCACCCTTTTTCCTTTCATATTTTGTGCCTTCACTTTTATTATTTATTATGGTTTTACGAATGTATATGGAATTTGTTTTCTTCGTGATGTACAACATTGAAGATAGAAGAAAATACGACGACGTTTTAAAGGTTTGTGTTTGAAAATAGATGATAACAAACAAACAAAGAAAACAAATGAGACAGAGAGATCCTTAAATAAAATGGATGGGAAAATCTTGTCCATATTTGTATCCATGAAAACTTTCTGCTGCTTTTGTTGCTTCTGCTGTTGATGTTGCTGTTGCTGCTGTTGTTGTTCATTCTCCCTCTCGTCTTTACGAATTTGTTGTCGTTTCATGTGAGAGGCGGCTACAATATTTCTTCTAAAGTTAGCTAGCGCCATTGTCATCTTCATCGTTGTTTTTAGTTGTCATCGTCGTGTCGTGTAGTCATTATTATTGAAGAGCCATCCGAAGAGCGTAATATCTAGCGATGAACTAACGGTTTTAAGGAATAGTGGTAACAATAACACAAATTCACGACAAAGTTATCGATGGTAACAATGGTGGTGGTGTAGTAATAATAACGCCATAAACTAGTAGCACTAGTAATAAGTAGTAATGGGTAGTAATAATAGTAATAGATCTGGTGGTAGTAGTAGTAGTAATAGTAGTAGTAATTAGTAGTAAATTGTGGTGATGATGGTAGGGGTAGTGGTAATGGTGGTGCAGGTGGTGGTAGTAGTAGTAGTAGTAGTCATAGTAAGTAGTAAGTAGTAATAGTAGTAGTAGCAGTAGTAATAATAGTAGTAGTAGTAGTAATAGTAAGTAATAAATTCTAATAGTAATAGTAGTAGTAATAGCAGCAGCTGTAGCGCGGTATACGTACATATATATATATATATATATAGTATATGTATATATATATATATGTAAATAGGACTTTTTACGTTAGTTTGATTAAAATTAAACGTCATAACGTAATAGGTAACTTTATGCCGAATCCGCTTCGTAAGCCGCATTTCTCTCAAGTTTCATACTTCTTTCTAATTTATCATCGCGGTTTACCAAGAAGACGGATTCGCGGTTTCGCCTTAACTCTCTAAAATCACATAAACGCAAAGAGTAATGGTAAAGAATGGGAGGTGGTGGTGGTGGTGGTGGTAGTGGTTTTGGTCGACGATAATTGACCGCACATTTTTTTTTTTTGGCACTCGCATGCAAATTAACGATGCTCGATTAAATTATTGTGCCGAATATTCGATGTTTGTATTGTGTGCAACATCGAATATTTCCAACTTGCTTTGTCTATTTCTCTCTCTCTCTCTCTCTCTTTATTTTATTTTATTTTATTTTTTCTTACGTTCTCTCTTCCCCTTTTCTTTTTTCTTTTCTAATCGTAATAGGTGGTACGAGGATAAAATATATACGTAAATCCCGATCAATTAAAACAAAATAAAACAAAAAAGAAATGAAACAATTTCATTTAAGGTGAGATGATTCCCTCTCCTCCTCCTCCACTTTGCCACCCTCCCCCCATTGAGAATTTGCACGCTTATTTTACGCACGTGACAACGACTTGATTCATTCATTCGAACAAATACCACGGTGTTTTATAATATGTGCTTTCATTTTTTCGTATAGGAAAAAGAGAAAAAAAGAAAAATAATAAACAAATATATATTTCGAGATCAAAAAAATGAAGTTTAGCAACGAGGCATCGCTGTTTCATCATGCGAGTGTGCAGCAGCCATAGGAGCCGCGTTCTAAACGCTTATCGTTAAAGGACGAAGGAGAGAACCCGCCATTGTGTGCGTGTCTCTTTAGGTACATGTTTAGGTACTTCTTTCTAGTTATCTTTAATTATTATTTTTTTTTTTCTAAAATTTGTATTTAACTCGCTCACTTTGTTCGCTCCTTCGTCAACAATATTCTGATATGTTGCAAAGACGCCAATACCAAAATTTCTTCTTCCATTCAATGAACAATAATATGCTATGTGTGAGCTTTGGCCAAAAAAAATTATGTAAAATAATGTTTCTTCTCTTCTCTTCTCTTCTTTTTTTTTTTTTTTTCTTTTGGCGTATGTGTATGTTTTTTTTTTTTTTCTATATATAATTTCATCTAACGCCACATCAGACACCACCCACACAACACAGATCGCGACGAAGAATCGACGAATAATTGACGAAAGATTATTAAACGATTAAAATCGGTGTGTGTGTTTTGTGTTTACCTATCGGCGACGTAAATTCGTATATAAAGTAGGTAGAAAAGTGATAAAAAATTCTATACATGTACATATTTCTTTTTTGTTATGTTTTTTGGTTTTTTTTTCTTTTTTTTTTTTTTCCCCCTAAATACATCATCATCCCCTTTTCTCTTCTCACACGCAAAAACGAACGCACTTTCAACTTTCTTTTCTTTCTCTCTCTCTCTCTCTCTCTCTCTCTCTCTCTTTTCTTCAAAGCTCGATCTAAAAATCTAATAAGATAAGAACGATAGCAAAAAGTTATACGAAAGAAATTTCGCCGATATCGTGTGGTCCGCTCGCATAAGAAGCTTTTCGAATTGTTCATCGATTCTTCGATAGTTCGATCATTTCCTTTCCGTTTCCTACCAATCGGACAGCACGGGCAGGTAACGTTATGATATTAATAATTATAGTAAATAATGGTAATTATAGTAACAATAATAATAATTATAGTAATAGCAATAGTACTAGCAATAATAATAATAATAATAATAATAATAGTAGTAGTAACGCATACGGAGCTTCAGGCACGCACATTGGGGTACTTTTCCTTAAAAGATAACTCCGATCGCGTAGATTCGCGCTTATTCTTTCTCTCCAGTCTCTCTTTCTCTCTCTCTCTCTCTCTCTTTCTCTCTTGTTTTCTTTCTTTCATCCACTCTCTCATTCGTTCAATAATTTTGCGCATAATTACGCAAACGCAAAGATTGTACATAATATACACGTACAATTGCGTACGCGTAAAAATATGTGCCTACATTCTACTATATATAATAATAATAATAATAATAATAATAATAATAATAATAATAATAATAATAATAATATATTAAATTCATTCTCGGGGACTTACATTTGTAGATAAGGATAAAATAAAGGACAATTATAATCTGTTCAGCTGCTCCTCAATAAGCTCATTCGAAAGGACAATAAAATACACTTACAAACAACAGCCGCGCGCACTTGTGTAAACAACACGCATAATGAAGATATAACGAAAGCCAGGCTAGGCATAATAATAAATTGAAAAGAAAGTATTTAGTAAAAGTGGAATTTTGATAAGAGTCAACCATACGTAGGATAATAATCATCGAAGACGCGCGCGTTTAAGTACGTCTTACGAGATTAGAAATTGTTGTAGCCTTAGGCTTCGTTTAGGGTGTGATTGTGGCGTTGGTTGGTAGTGATGATTGTGTTAGTAGTGGTAGTGTGGTGGTGGTAGTGGTACAGTGATAGTATAACGAAGGAGGAAACGATTAAAAGGGTATACTACCAAACATCGTTTCAATTAGGGGTGGCGCCGGTACGAGATCCTCGAGTTTCAAGTAAAAAATCCTTTGAAGACCTTGAACCGAAAGACTCCTTAATTCCGGCAGCTTACCGAGAAGACGCGACAAATAATGCGTTTTCCTTTGGGCCTCGGCGTCATAAGTTACGTGATCGCGCAACGACGAGATTATTTTCATTTGCAGTTGTTCCATGCGATGTGGTTCCTTCAAACCGTACCTCTCTGAAAATGAAAATTGGACATATCGTTGGGCATGTCGTCGTTGGTTATATGATTCAAGAATTATATAGCTTTTAGGATGGTGGTGATTTCGTGCAAGCGGGTTTACGTATGGGTCGTTACGTGTTACGTATGTCGGACACATCGCGTGCAAAGCGCAAAGTCAGACGATAACCGATCTACCGAATCGATAAATAATTGATCGCGGTTACTACACTAGCTTCAATCGAGAATAAACAATGATAGAGTACAAGTTGAACGGACTACTCACCGGTAATCAGGGTAAGAGCGCAAAGACAGGCGAACGCGCTGATATCCACGTCCAAGCTATGAAGTGATTTGCAAAATTCGAGAATGCTGTGCAACCAATCGCCGAAGCTACGTTGACATTGTTCCAATGCGAGAACGATACCATTGCAAAATGTTAACTTGGTGTCTTCCGGTTTCGTGCGGTAAGCCAACCTTAGGACGAATAGTTCCAGGCTGGCAGATTGGAACAACAATTCCTGAGAAAGAAAAACCCAAAACGGGAAACGTTTTTATAAGGATTATGACTATGACTTTTGTGTAGGATGCGTGTGATAGGAAAATCATAGACTCCCTATCCACCACCCATAGCGTACGACGACGACGACGACGACTTATCGTCGAACAGGCAGACGCTTCGAAAGCTCGTCTTGTCGAGAATGACCTTTTAGAAAATGTACGAGCTATCGATCTTTGTCGTCTTTCAGTATATATATATATATATACAATGCACATAGTCGAAGAAGCGATCGCTCACCTGATCCTCTCGTGCCAGATCCGTGAAGCCAGGTATTTTGTCGGCAAAATTTCTAATTACATCGATCGAGGTAGTTAATAGACTGTAGAATTGTTGAATTTTTTCTGCCTCAGTTACGGACAAATCTCCTGGTCTCGATAGTCTGTACTGCGAGTAGTCGAGATTCATTCGATCCGGGGTAGTATCTAAATGAGCTCGAACCAAAGCCGTAATTAAGGATACTGGTGGACTTGGCGGGGATTCTTGCGGTGATTTTGGTTTAGAAGGCAACCTTCCGCGACGACCTTTCAACGAGTCTGTTCTAACGACCTATTATCGAACGAATCCTTCATATATCTATCATCTTTTCTTTAAGGTTAAATTATAATGACAATAGAAAAAATAGAAAAGATCAGAACTTACTTCTTTGACCATGCCGACCATGAGACACTTTTGGAAGCGACAGAATTGGCAACGATTTCGACGACGCTTGTCGACCGGGCAAGCTTTTTCAGCGAGGCAAACGTATTTGGAACCCTTTTGTACCGTCCTCTTGAAGAAACCTTTGCAACCCTCGCACGTACGCACGCCATAATGCTGACACGCGGCTGTATCACCGCAAACGGCGCACAATTGGCTCGGACTTGGTGGTGCACGTTCACTGGTACTGCCGCTTCCGGACGACGGAGGGCTGACGGAACTCGCGGAACTCGCCGTGTTTGCTGTGTTGCCAGTGATGCTCGTGATGTTAGCGTTACCACCTCCTCCGCGTGCCTTAGGGGACTCGTTGCTGCCACTACTGTCGATGTCAATCAAAACGGTTCGATAATCTTTCTTACTTCTTACTAAAAGGATATACGGAATATAACAAGGAGACGTAAGGATCGTTTTTTTTCTTTGTTCATGCAAATAATTACCTTGCCGATTCCGACCTTTGGGTGGGTAAGGATGCCCTTCGTGAACGAGGAGGACCAACGACGACGTTCTCGAGGTTCGGACAAATATCCGTTGGTGCTACTGGTACGGTCGAACCACCCGTGATGGTTGGTGCTTGACCATATACCATTGGTACAGTCACTGCTACTCCGTAAGGTGAATCTTGCCGATGATTTGACGGCGACGGTAGCGCCGCGGTTGGCGTTGGTGCCGATTCCGTTGGAAAATAAGCTTGATGATGGTGATGATGATGTGCTTGTGCCTGAGTCTGTTGTTGTTGTTGCTGCTGCTGTTGTTGTTGTTGTTGTTGATGAACTTGGGGATGATGATGATGGTGTTGCTGTGGCTGGTGAGGTTGTTGTTGGCTGTGGTGCTCGTGATAGGAAACACCCGATGTGAATTCGGTGGCATAATGAGGAGTACCGCAGGAATATACCGAATTTTCGTAACAATCGTCATCCATCTTGATGCCGAGACTCTGAAGTTCTTGTCTGCTATATCGTGGCACTGTGTAGGTCTCTTGGAAGCTCGGCAATGGTGTAGGACTATAATAGAATATCATTCTATCTTTGGGAATGGTTTGGAGCATTGTTTTTCGAGTTTTCAAGTAGATTCGATATTCAAATAGATGTATATTCGTAGATGTATGTCAATACTTTTGAGTCAATTCACACTAATTGAACATACATCAAATGTATCTTAATTTTCAAGTTATACATGATTAAAGAAAATGTTCGAAGTGTTCGTCTCTTGCCCCGATCATTTCCTACGACAGCAAATGCAAATATTTGACTATCTGAAAATTCTACATTCTGTAAACTATTTTTGGTATAATCGAACGAACTTTCAGTTTATTTTCGTTACCAATTTATGACGTAAAATGCATATCGATAATTTAAATATAAATATAAAAAACAATTTTTTTTTTTATTTAAAATTGAAACAAAATTCTTCGTATTTTCATATCGATTGACATTATTTGCAAATTTAATTAGATTATTATTTAAATCGTGCAGTAGTTTGTGTCGAAGCAACAAATGAACACTTTGATAATTCGAAATATAATTTATATTAAAAATATAAACATATTTATGAAATATACAATAGAGAGATAAGTTGTAAATTGAAAAATAAATACCTCAGCGAATCAGGTTGAATTTCTTCGGGAAGGGGTGGTGGCGGTGGAGGAGGTTGGGCTGTTTGATGATGAACGCTTTGTTGGGATTGTGGAGGTTCATCTTGCGGATTACCCAGCTGCAATTCTGGAAATGGATCTAGTTCTTCCGGCAAACTTCCAGCATCTGCAGAATCCGTGTAGGGCACGCTCAACAAATCCGTAAAACTGCTGCATCCAAATGGACTCTGAAATTGAAATAAATCTTACGTGCTATAATATGTTCATATTTGTATATATATATATATATATTTTTTTTAATTATATTCAAAAGACTTTTTTTTTAAGATCAATCCAAATAGAATCCTATAGGGTTTCGCTAATCTTTTTGTTGCAAATTATAATTATAAATATATTATATAATTTAATATTATAATTACAAGATATAAATATATATTATTAAATAATATATAAAATTTTATTTAATAATTTGATAAACAAATTATTATACATAATAATATATATATATAAATAATTTAATTTACAAATCAAATATAATTAATGTAATTATTATTATATATTGTAATTATTTAAAAGGAATTGTTTAAGAGTGATTACAAACAAAATCCTAGTTATTAATTGTAAAGTGCAAGTTTCGTTTTGTTCTTGTGAAACTTTGTTACACTTATTAGTCGAGACATCCGATATGTACGCGATCGAGGTGCGCGACTAGAATGCACGGAAAGACCGGAAAGTATTGCGTGTTGCCTACAATCTGGCGTTCGATAGAATCTCTTTCTCTCTTTCTCTCTTTCTCTCTCTCTCTCTCTCTCTCTCTCTTGATCAACCATTTTTATTCTATCGTAGTAGTCAAGTAAATAAAACAAAAAGAGTTTAATCATTATTATCCACGTATTAAGAAAATCTTTTCTTTTATAAACAATTGTGAGATTTACTCGAATTAGATGATCATCTCGAAGAAAATATTTATTTCAAATAAAATCTATTACTTTTACATATTAATCCATATAAGCAACAAATTAAATCCGTTATATTAGATGCATTAAAAATTTTCAAATAATTTAGTACTTAAGGGTTTAAGAAGAAATTTTGTTAACACACACACACACACACAAATAGAAAAGAAAAGAAAGACGAAATGTTTAGGGGCGTAGATTAGAAATTGTGGTAAGATATAAAGATTGAGAATATTCAATTTGAAGAGAGAAGGGGGGAGGGTGTAAACGGTTGTTCCGCTTATGGTTGACATTTTGTTCATCGCTCCCTCGAGAGACAGAGAGAATGGCACCGCAAATATTTGCGTTATTCGCGTCAGAGCTTTTTAAAGGGCTCTAAAACTCTTAGATGTGTAAAAACGAGTATTAATTTTGGAATCTTGATTTTGATTGATTGAATTAATTGCTCGAATTAAATGCAATTCTCTTTTCTTTCTATTATATATAAGAAGAAAAGAAAAAAAAAATGAAAAAAAAAAAAAACAAGTAAACGAGTAGGATAACGTAGGTGAGTTCGAATGCAGATTACGATAGTGGGTTGGAATGCAGACGGAACGCGATGCTAACCAGTTGGGGATCGAGAGATGTTGAAAACACGAGGTGGATGATCCTGATCCCGGTTCTTGAACCGTTATGTACCAATGTATATATATATGATATCACAAAGTTCATTATATATCATTTAAAAATATAGGTAATCGTTGTTAACCAATTAACAATTTCAATTAGTTCCATTTTGAAAATTTGTACCACTACTACTCACTTGTGTCTGTAGTAGAAGCATACTTGAGGCGACTGTAAAGGCCGTCGTGGTTGTAGTAGTAATCGAGGAATGATTTGTACAACCGAGAACCGGAACGGTAGCTGTTGACTGTCTTTGCTGTTGTCGCTGCCGATGAGGCTGCTGCTGTTGCTGTTGATCTATCTCGTTTCTGGTAATGGCTACCACACGTTGACTACCGTTACTGTTGTCGCTATCGCCGTTCGGCGAATGCAACTGCCCTGTAATATAAATATATAAAGAATATTATTTTATTTAATCTTTTTATAAATTTAATTTTGAAAAATATTACTTAAAAGAATCCATTAAGAAACACCCACCCACCCACTCCCCCTTGGAGATTTATAGTAAATATATTAAATCTATTATGCGTGTGTGTATAATTAAATTATTATTTTTCAATAATAAAGTAATAATTTATATTATTAATAATATATAATTAATATTAAAATATAAAATATATATAAATAATAATAAAAATATATATATATATATATATATATATATATATATATATATAGTATAAATAATACCTTATAATTATTATTATAATATTATAATAAATATAAATATAATACAATAAATATATATTCAAGATTAGATAGATAACAAAAAAATATGTTTTTTTACTTGAAAATAAATAGTTGTATGTATCAATGTTGTAAAAATCCCTAGAAAAATTGAATTTGGTTATTCGGAAAGTTCGGTATACCGATTTTTAATGTAGCTGGGGACGTAAAGTAGTTTTATTTATACTTTAAATATGTAGAAAGGTTAACGCATTTTAATCTTCTGTCAAAATTAGCACGAACTGTTCAGAAGAACAACCTAATAATAATTATATTCAATATTTTCATAGTACGTACAATATCTTTGATACGGGGACTGACCATTGTCATCATCCATGACGATCATTTCTGCTGCATCACACGAGAAATCAAAAATGAGTCGAAAAAACGTTTCAACATTTGCATAAGAAAAATAAGAAAAAATACGATCAGGTGATCAGCTTATGGAATTGGAACAAAAAGAAAAAGAAAACAAATCACAAATATTTCGAATAGAAGAACGAATTCTCTTCTAATCAGTCAAGATTTGCAGATTTGGTCAGACACTTCTGGTTTACACAGTTTCAAAATCGTTAAATCGGAATTTGGACAAGTAATTTTTATTGTTCACTGGTTCCTCGTATTTCTACGAATATTTTGTCAAATTATTAATTTGAAAATGATCGTCCGGTTGTTTATCCAAAAGACACAGTTTTGTTTGATATCAGAAGGGACAGTCTTCTACTCTTTGTCGACTGAAGCCTTCGAAGCTGATGCCTCTTCCTATATAGGGTCGTATCAGCACCCCCAGGGAGACATGAAATCGTTGGCATTTAAAATACTACCACCCCGTTCTATAGACGTGCAACCCTGTTAATACCCCACCGTGATTATTATTATTATTGCACGATATTATCTCGAGGGATGGGTGTCGTCACGGTTCTACCTTTTCCTTTTTTTTTTCTTTTCTTTGTCTCTTTTCATTTTTCTCATAATATGTTTTTATTAAATCACATACATAGTATATGTATATGAAAAAAAAAATATGTTAAATGATGATATTAATGTAACAATAATATCTATAAAGCATTAGTATATAACTCTGTAATCGGATATGATGACAGCCGGACGAAATCTACCCTTCCCTAAATCAGTTGAGTCTATCGAGATTAACGATAAGGATTAGATACTCACAAACCGTGACTTTTTCCGTTAGTAAAATGGATTCTCAAATAGTGTGTCACGGTTATTGCAAATGAAAAGAACTTTGATGAGGGAGGTTGGGACTCGAGCATATTTATCTTGTCCCCTAAACTCATAAGATTTCATTATTTTATGTCTCGTTAAGAATATCCATAGATTAAACGCATATTTTTATGATAATTTCTATTTAAAAAAAAAAAAAAAAAAAATAAAAAGAAAAACAAATTGTTATAAATTGTCAAAGATTTTGGAAAACATTTGGAAAAAAATATTTCATTTAATTAAAACATTGATTGATACGTTTGTTAAATGCAGTTATTGCAATATTTCGCGAGGTGAAACTAAAAATATTAATAGAAGGTTATTAATACAGTTGCTCAAATTTTGCAAATTCCAAATTGATCGAAAAAAGAAATTCCCTACCAATTCCCCCCCCTTCAATTCCATAATAAAAATTTTGTGATTCTCGCAGATTTGAAATAAATTGAAAAGGGTGGTGATGATGGTTGGGGGTTGTTAAGAAAGGTAAAGAATGATACGTAATAAAAGAATAAGTAATACATAAATAAGTAAAACGTATAATAAGTAAATGTGTTGTCCCCACCTACGTAATAGAACGCGAATAGTATAATAGGGTGCACCTGAACAGGTTGCACGTGTAAAAGGAAAGAACGTGTCTATCCTCCGAGACAGCAGCACGGTGGTTCGGTACAGCTCGGGACGGCTCGGGTCTTTCTCGGCCGACGTAGGCAGGGTAAAGGTAGAGGAGAGGACAGGGTAGGGTGTCGAGTGGCAAGAGAAAGAGTAGGGTTTGCCGAACAGCGTGTGCCAAGTGGATTACTGCGGTCCACGCGTCCCTCCCACGAACCACGCCTCTCCACGTGCCACTCGGCACGATTGCCACCGTCCTCTTCCACCACTTGTGCACCCAACTTTTCTCCCACTCTTCGACCCTTTCTTCCCTCTAGACCCAAAACATTTGAAGTTTATCAACGTTCGAAGTCAATTACTAATGTATCTTTGTAAAATTATTATACAGGTATTAAACTGTTAACCGAGAGGGACGTATAAACGTATTGTTTTGAAGCTAAAGATACCAACTTTTGTACTTTATATATAAATATATAAAGTAATATATAAAAAATAATAATTAAATAATAAAAAATAGCTGCATAATTAAAAAGGGAATTCCCCGGTTAACAGGTTAATAACCTAACTCCTATATAATACTGTTTAAATTAACCGCGATAGAAAAATTTGCAAAAATATTGGTACAGCACTGGATAACACAATATATTTAAAAACTAATATATTAAATATTATTAACTAACTAAACATATTTAAAAAGTAATTGTAAGTTATCTTAAAAATAATGAATGAACTTTGGGTATCATACAAAACGGTATTTTCTAGGAACCTAGAAAAATCCACTGTGTTATAGGAAGGTTACCTGTACTTTCTTATTGTTATGTATATATATATATATATATCCACACATACGGTGTGGAAAATACATCGTGTTG
The DNA here is from genome assembly GCF_049000335.1 of Polistes dominula. Lineage (NCBI taxonomy): Eukaryota > Metazoa > Arthropoda > Insecta > Hymenoptera > Vespidae > Polistes > Polistes dominula. The sequence continues at coordinate 5,082,786 of NW_028300916.1, read as the reverse complement.
CACATTGTCACCAGCGATGAAGAGAAACTAACGACCGAAAGTTAAACCTACTATAATAGCCTGTAACATTTCGTTTGATATAGCTCGTAAAATTGAACGTTGGCAAACGTTGAAGATATGTTTTATTCTAAAAATATTTTCCTCTGTCTAACGATACACAGAGATCGGTATAGAACGTGTGGCCTTTGATTTCGTGGCGTAGGACGTAAAATGTCTTTTAAACGAGCGATTCTTCGGTCCCCGGCCGATACACTCCTTTTCTTCTTACCCAGGAGGCGGTATATAAACATCGAAGAGGCGAAAGATAAATTCCAATGAGTTATATCTAATGTAAGTTCACTTGTTTCACTCTCTCTCTCTCTCTCTCTTTCTCTTTCTCTTTATCTCTTTCTTTATTATTTCTTTCTCAAAGAATTTTTCATTTTTCATCAAACCAATACGATAATATATTTTATCAAATGTATTCATAATTATGGTTTCATGTTTCGAATATAAATTATGGTCTCTTGTTGTTTCAAAAAGCAAATTTGTTGTTGATTAGCATTTTAAAATTTCTTTAATAAATCAATGTTTTTCGTCAGCGAAAACAAAATTTTTGAATTACTTTTCGGTATACCCCTCATATATTTTTGAACACTAAATGTGAATTCTGTAGAATATTTTAAATAACAAATACAATTTTTTTTTTTTTTGACAATTACACTGCATTAATTCAATTTAAAATAATGTAGGGTGAAATAATTGATAAATTCATTTTTTATTTCTTAAATTTTGACTTTGATCATATGATCACTTTCATAATTATGGGTACAAATGTTTGAGCTTTCTTAGAAATAAAATGCAATGTCGATTGGTTTATTCCTCGTATGCAGAATAAATTGCATCTAATTGTATATATATATATATATATTTATTTAACCAACGTAATTACTACTACTACTACTTGTAAACATCGACTAACTTCAGAATGTAGAAATTTGTGTCGCATTATGCGCACTCACATCGTAAAGATTCATACTCGTCATTTGGTGTTCTTTAACACGTGTCAAAAAGAAATGTATAACTTTAAAAACCAAAAAAACAAAACGCTGAAAGAAGATTAAACGAATTTGATCAGTGATGGTTCATCTTGTATACCTGGCACACCTAAACGAGGCTCGTGCGCGCGCGCGCGCACACGGGTTATTATATTATATCTGCGTGAGGAGAAAGTGGGACCTGATCTCTCAGTGCGTCGTACCTGCACAAGACGACGACGACGACGACGACGATGACGACGACGCGTAATCGCGTGTAAATATACAAGTACAACGACTAAGAAGATGTTTGTCGAGGATGTGTGTTGTCTTCGATCGAAACTCTCTCAATCCGAGGATATGATGTCTGTGAGTGTTACTTGGTCTGGGTACTTGGGGAGTCTGGGGGAGTTGGTGGTCTCAACTCGGCCTCGGCTTCTCGCCCACACGTAAGAAACGGTTTCCGGAACGGGCTTCGTACGCTCGAGAGACTCCAAATGAACGAACAAGTAACCAAGCAAGTGAACGAACGAATGAACGAACGATCATAATTAACCCTTTCACTGCTAAGTAAGAGATATTCCTGAAATCTTCTCACTATCTATCCTTTTATTTTATATTTCAATACGTAAAACGCTAACGAGTTCTCACTCTCTTTGAAAAAAAAAAAAAAAAAAAAAAAAAAGACAGAAAAAACACTTGGGCATATTTCTCTTCATTCCAATTATCCCTTCTATTGACGTTGAATTATTTTCTTAAGTGAATTATCTTACGTGTACTCCTGATACGAAGAGTAACACCTTTCGGTGATAATAAGTTCACGGGGGTTTTTTTTTTGTTCTTATTTATACAGTCCATGTATATCGTACCTGTTTTCAGAGTCTCTTCTGTCTCTGCCATTCGTAAACTTTCTTTCGAGACATTAGCGAACTGAAATAGATAGCGTCGTGAGGGTTCGATTAAAAAATACTCTCAAATAAACAAGATGGTGGTGTAGAAGAAGAAGAAAAAGAAGAAGAATAAGAAGAAGAGTAAGTAGATACGATATTGGTCGTTCGTTATCCCAATGAAAAGGATATTATTTTGAAAGTCGCCGATTTCGTGTCCCATACTATGGGATATTTAAAAAGGTTGGTTGGTATTGATATACGAGTGGCGTGCGCGACGCAACGGGCTCTGCTTTCACTTTAATTAAATTTTGTCGGAGATTAATGTTATCGTAGAGTAGTTTTACGTCCAATGCCCGGTGGACATGTTGCTTTTCTTTTCTTTTCTTTTCTTCTTTTTTTTTTTTTTTTTTTTTTTTCGTTGTAAGATTCTCATATTGCGTCGAGGTACCTTTCGAAAAAAAAAAAAAAAGAAATCAAATTTGTTCTCGTTAAGAGAAAACAAAAAATCTTCCAAAACATATTCAGAACTGTTTTTAAATATTGACGATCCATCATCATCTCTTTCTCTCTCTCTCTCTCTCTCTTTCTCTCATATACGAAATACTTTCTTTGAATAAAATGTATTATGCTCGAGGCGAAATTTCTAAGGCGCCTAAAATGAACATCATCCTACAAAAATATATATATATATATTATAATATTAATGATATTAATATTATTATTATATAAATAATAAATTTATAAATAATATTATGTTAATATAATAATACTATTAATAATATATATTAAATAATAATAAAATTCTTTAAATTATTTAAATAAATTAAATAATATTAAATATAATTTATTATTATATAAAATATTTATATATTTTATTATATTTAGTATATATAATATTTATATATATTATTATATTTAATATATATAATATTAATATTAAAAAATTTTTAAATATAATTTACAAATAAAAAACAAAAAATATATATATATATATATTATATATTTTGAATTTTTTTTCACTTTATCCATAACAACTTCATCGATAAATCACTTTTTTGTCTTTTTTTTTCTTGCAAATATTTCACGAATCCTATTATCATTGTATATATTATGATAGATAAATAAAAATAGATAGAAAATGAGTTTCTTAGCACACGTTGTTTTGCGCTTATCGCATAACGCGTTGGAAATGAATCGTGACGGTTAGTAATCCCGATAATCGTCGATTTCTCTCTCTCTCTCTCTCTCTCTTTCTCTTTTTCTCTTTTACCTTTCTTGTACGTTTAAACAGATATCGGTGAGAACAATATATACACGTGTGTGTATCTAAAGTAGAATTAAGGAAGGCGCGAACGGACAAAGTTCCGTTAAAACGATTGTTCCCACGGGGAAAAAGGACGATCTAAGAAAGCAATCCTGGGGTATTACTGTTTCAAGAGTGAACGAGAACTTAAAGATAGAAAGTGAGAGAAAGAGAGAGAGAGAGAAAAAGAGAGAGAGAGAAATAAAGTAAAAGAAAAAGAAAAAGAGAAACGAGAAGCACGAGTCGTGGCGCCCGATAATGTTCGCGCACGTTTTCAAAGCTTTTACGTGTAACTCAGTGTTTGTGTGTGTCTCTGTGTGTATATACGCATTATACATCTACACAATGTATGTAAAAGTGTATATAGGCCTTTCCAGCTGCTTGCTAGAGAAGGCAAAAGAGGCAAATCGTTGTGGGTGAATGCAACCAACCAGATTGGTAGGGGACGTATTGAAACTGCGATGCATATTGCACCTTGAAGAAGGTGAAAGAATAAGATATATAATAAAATACATATAAACAAAATAATATATATATGTAATGGGTATTTAAAATTAGTTTTTGGATCTTTGATATGATGTTGGCTTTAGAATTAAAGACAAAGCTACGTTTCTTTATAATAAAACAAGTTTCGTATTTATAATATTTAAAATAATTAATGATATTACAAAAGATTAACTCATCTATTTAACAAAAAACAAGAAATAATAATTAAAGTCTTTATTTTACAGTTATATATATTATTATATATTTTAATAATAATATATTATTATATATTATTATAATTTTTAATTTATATATATATATATATATATATAGAGATATATATATTAATATAATAAAAAATAAGAATAAGAAAAAAAGGAAGGTAGTGAAGGAGGTGGAGGTGGAGGTGGAGGAGAATACGAAGAGGTGCTTGCGACACGCAGGTAAACAGGCAGACCTGATGGGTAGGTAGGTAGGTAGATAGGTAGGTAGGTAGATTCGTTCCTATATCGCCCCCTGACCCCAAACAACTACCGTGAGACCGACTTAGCTCCGATAGCTTGGTGCACTCTCCTTTGCACTCTCCTTTGCACTCTCCGTCACAACCTTCGCGAATGAACAAGTGGAAAGGGTTTGTGACACGGGATCCGCCGAGAGAACGGAAAATCTCCTCACGAGATGGGTGCAGCGAGCTATCCCAATTCCATTTCGTTTTTTTTTTGTCTCTTTTCTCTTTTTTTATTTAGGTATCCTTTAAACTTATCTTCACTTTTCAAGACGATTAATTTAACACTAATGGACACAAGTAATAAATAATTCTTGGCTTCTTTTTTTTTTTTTTTTCATTTAATTTTTCTTCTTATCGTCTTTTCAAAGGTTCCTTTAGGACACGTTTATTTTTAATAAACAAGTTTATAAATTTATAATTAAGTTATCTTAGAAATAAGAATAATGTTTTTTTTTTTTTTTTTTTGACATGAACAATTTTGTATACGTGTTAATCGATAAGTCGTTTGAATAAAAAGAAAAGAACAAATTGAAAAACAAATTTAAATTACAATTATACAACACAATCGTCGACAGTTAGCGATGTTAGAAAAGAGAATTATATGTACGTATTTATGTGTGTGTGTGTGTGGTTGTATACGCGTATATTTTTTATGGATCTAATGGCTTCCCGATATCCCGATTACCGATCCTGTAATAAGAGAAAGTGTGGTATATCTATATTTATATCTATATCTATATCTATATAGTCATAATCGAGATAATTTCAACATTTGTAAACTACTATTTTGTTTTTTTATTTTTAAATTTCATTTTAACCGAAAAATGGGCAATGTTAACCTCAACAAAATTCATCGTCCGTCGATTTTAACGACACACAGCGGTGCACACTTTCAAAATGAAGCGCCACAGTAGTTTAATTGGTTAATTCATTTGGTTGATGATCTTCAAGATTAAAGAGGAAGAACAAAAAGTCAAAGAAGAAGAGAAACTTTTGTCCGGGGGTATCGAAAACGACGTAAAAAAGGCGATGATAACCATCGTGTAAGAAGAAGATGAAGAAGAAGAAGAAGAAAAAGAAGATTGGGAGGGAGGGAGGGAGGGAGGGAAGGGGGAGGGGGCGTGCATCAAGGCGAAAGTCTAGCCGTAAATCTTCCGTAGGAAATCCTCTCTAGCTCACGAGTTGTATCTGTATACTAGGCAAGTATACTACTCGAGTAGATGAGACGACTCTTCTTCTTCTTCTTCTTCTTCTTCGAAAGAGAGAGATTTTTACTATTTGAAGAAGAAAAAGAAGAAGAAGAAGAAGAAGAAGATGAACGAAGAAACACACAACCGATCGTTGTGTTGTGTTACCGAGAGATTTGGACGTTCTCGAACGACGATAAATTATCGATCAACCATAAAAGAGGAAAATAAGCGTGTTAGGACCGAACATGTCGGTAATAAATCATATGAAAAGTTTCCGTAAGTTAGAATAAAAAAAAACACACAGACAGACAGACAGACACAGACACGTAATGGAAGATCCTTTATTGTCTCTCTTTCTTTCTTTCTTTCTTTCATTCATATTTTGTGTGTGTGTGTGTTCTTGTCTCTTTCTATCTCTTTTTTTTTATCTGTCTCTCTCCGTAAGAACGATACTTGTGTTTCATCTTTTACTTACTACCAACTACTAACACATAAACGTTTTGAACGTTTGAATTCCTAAGTTGAAAGACTAGGCAAATAGAAATCTCCCATCGTAGAGACAAGGTACTACCCAAGTGCAATTATATTCCTGGTAACATTGTCTTGCGAAATTTGCAATTTCGTCATTGAGTAGTAGAGGCGAATCAGAGGACGAGTTGGTCAGAAAAGAAGAAGAAGAAGAAAGTTAATGGAATAGAAAAAAATAAGATAATAAAACGCGACAGATAGAAAGAGACAGATATATATAGATATATATAGATATAGAAGGGAAGAGAAATGTTAATTTATCGATTATTTTTAGAAATTGTACAAAATATAATAAAGTTTGAAGAAATGATACGAGAGAAGAAGCAAGATGGCTGTGTCGAGGTCGGGCTCCACCCACACTCCGATCTTCGCATGCGTGTTTTACAGAGACGAGTATATCGATTGCTCACTCGGGTTCCCTTTTTTAAGAAGGTCGGGAGAGAAGGACCGAAAGGAAGGAGAGAAATGAGATTGAAAGGGGTTCCCGCTTCCTCGGGCGTCGAACTCTCCGACATCAATTTGCCCTTCTTCCTTCTCGCAACTTTCAACCTCTCGTTAGAAAGATTGTTTTTTTTTTTTTTATTTATTTCGATCTACTTTTGTAACTGAAATAACGGATACAATTTATATTTATATATATATATATATATATATATATATTATTGTGAGTTATTATTTTTGTTTTATTAAGTAGGGTAAATTCATTTATTTTTATTTTCAGATATTTCAAGGTTTGCATTTGAATTATAATTGAAAATAACAAGGTATGCATAAAATCGATTTTACATGAATAAAGTGTAAAAATGTAAGTTTAGATAAATCTCTAAGTTGTTTTTGTATATAAAATTGTATATTGAGTTATTTATATATTTCATTAAATTTGATTAAAAGTATCATTAATATATTTTCAATTTTTTAATATATTATATAATATATATTATATTATATATAATTAATTATTATAATTACATTAATTATATAATATAATTTTTTTTAATGTATTATATATTATAATGTATATAATAATATATACATTATAATATATATATAAATATATATTTTTTTTATATTTATCGATTAATATATTTTCAATTGTCAATATACTTTAAATATAAAGTTGTGCTAATATTATTCAAGCTCCACTTGTTCTAATTAAATTTTCATTATTTCTTACAGTTAATATAATTATTGATTAAATGAAATATAATTTTAGTTTAAAACCACTAATACTTTTATCTTCATTACGTCGAACAGATTTGAATGTTATTATTTGTGAAACTATATTACATAATTAATCTTTACATTTGTATTTTTCATTTTATTCTAATTTCTAACAGCATCAAGTTTATGAAGTTTATATAATTGAAATTAAATAGATTTTTTTTTCGTTTCAAAGCGAAAAAGGATTAGATCGTAGGAAGGAAGAAGAAGAAGAAGAAGAAGAAGACGACGACGAAGAAGAAGCTTGGTGCAAAACCCGATTCCCATGTCGTTTATGTCCTCCTATAGAACGTTTATTTACACGTTTACTCAACGTTCCTCCTTAATTCGTGTTTTACGAGTCTCTCTCTCTTTCTCTCTCTCCCTCTCTCACACACATACATACTCTAATGCTCTTTCGTACGATGGGTGAGCGTAGAAAGTCCACGCACATAAATCTGAGAGATCGCCGGTCAACTTTTACAAGATGAACACGTAAGATCCCCCGGCAATTATTCGTACTTGAATCTAGCAAAAAGAGCAAGAAGAAGGAAGCAGGAACGATGAGAGGAGAGTTGCTAAAGAGAACGTATCCGTGATAACTTTTGCCATGTGAGAGAGAAAAGGTAAGAAATATAAGAAAACAGGTAGGAAAGAAGAAGATAGGTAGTAGTGAATAATAAGAAATAATAAGTAACGAAAAACGACGACGCATCCTGCAAAACGCGTTGGATAGTTATGCAAGAGGCCACCACGTTTGGTTCGTCCGCAACATGGGCAGGTTCGACCGGTCTTAATTGCAATCGAGCTACCAAGACAACTTAAGCTACGAAAACTAGTTGGTTTGGGCCTAGAAACGACAAGTATTTTAAACTAACCAATCGCTGTAGGTGAATATTTTTAAAATTATTTCTTATAATATTCTTACAATTTGTTTTTTTGTTTTTTTTTTCACAAATATTCAATTAAATTCCTAAAATACATTTTTTGGTTATTACTTTTATGTAGATAAAAAAAAGAAAAAAAGTAGAAACAAAATATATAAAAATAATTTTTATTTGTATTGATATATAACATGTTTAGGTACTGTATATAGATATATATCGTCATCTAGTCTACAATAATAACTGTAATTATATAATATATTATATTGTATAATATAATATAATAGGTATAGTGTGTGATAGAAAGGACGATGATCGGTGACTACTTTCATCGAAATCATATGCGTAAAACCATGGCGGATCTCTAATCGAGCGATGACGCCGCATCGGAGATGATTCGAAGGAGAGAGGAATGATGATGACGAATGATGATTCCCCACCATAAGGATTATTCTTTTCTATTTTCTCGCAAGACCAGTTGAAATTAACTTAGCAAAAATAAAAAATAATATAACAAAAAAGTAATAAACGATGACAGGTGTTAAACGTAAAGAAATTAGAAGATCGTGTGTCACGATATTATAATACCTAGATATGGCAATCGTATTATATCTATACATAAAAACACATACACGCACATACATACATACACATACACAAAAGTTGGATTTTAACGTTTAAACCGAACTTTACCTGTACGGTAACACGATATTAAGACAAGAGCATAAACAATGTCCGGCTACGCTTTGGAATGTCTCGGCAATTACTCATGGCACGTGCAGGCGTTTATCTCGACGTCGATCGTGTACCTCTCCCGCGAAAGTTCCGGACCGTAAATTGCACACCATCGATTACACGCCGTTGAATAGGTTCTCGTACCCGACCCGACGACGAGGATCATGCATGCCGCCAATCTTATGTGTTGTGCTGTACCGTGTCGTATCTCGGCTCAATGCTACGGACGCGTCATTTTATCGATGAGAATTCCATGGTAATCTTTACCCATATTGTCTTTTAAATTTGCTTCGATTTATGGTTAATCTCCTGATGTTTTTATCTTTTTATTCAATAGATTAATAAATCTTATGAAAAAAAAAAAAAAACAGAAAAAAAAATAAGAAAGGAAAGTGCAATTTTTCTATGAAGAACCAACAGCTTAGCTTTTATCAAATTTACTTCGTATATATATATTATTATTATAATAATTATATATTAATTTAATTTTATTATAATTTAATATAATATATAATATAATAATATTATTATTTTTTTTAAATATTATTATATTAATTATATTGATATTATATATATATATATATATATATAATTAATATAATTAATATAATATATATAATATATTGTAATATATTAATATAATAATATATAATAATATATTATATAGAATATTTATTAATAATTTAGATAATTATAATATATATATTATATATTAATTTATGTGTTATCCCACGGTTTATCCTACATTTATTCGAAGGTAACAACGCGTATTATAGTTTCAAGGTAAATATTTAACGTGTTAACTATTAAAAAAAAAAAAAAAAAAAAAAGAACAATTCTTAACAACGATCTTAACGCGCCACAATAGCGAAAGATTTTTCTTTCTAATTGTAAGAGTTTATAAGATTTCTCTTTGATCGAAACCGAAGATATGGAACGCTGACGACAGCAGGAATCATCATCCTCTATACCTTTCTCGTTCTTTTCAACTTAAGTGGTAACAAGTCGAGAAGGTCGTTGGGTCTTAAGGACAAAAGGTACAGTCATCCTACTAACGGGATAATCATTTTCTTTGAAGAAGAACAAGAAGAAGAAGAAGAAGAAAATGCGATCTGATATCTCTAGTTGTACTTCTACCTTTTCCTTTTTTTTTTTTTTTTTTTTACCTGTACTATGTACACAACGATACATCTGACATCAACGGTGAACGGTGCGTCACCGTATGTTCAAATCGGATTGCGTCGATAAAAATTGTATGCGATTATTATCTCTTTTTATTTTCGTAATTGGTAGGAAAAACATAAATGAATTGCCGTTGAATGAGAAAATGAAAGACGAATCTTACACGTGTGTGTGTGTATGTGTGTGTTTAGCACCTTGCAATCAGCTGCTGCTGCTGCTGCTGCTGCTGCTGCTGCTGCTTCATTGGAGTTTGCAACTGCAACTGTTGCACTGGCTAACTTTTCAACGTGTACGTTTAAGGAGAAAGGATCTGCAGAGGTTATCGCGCTTATGCGAGGCCGTGCGAATAGATAATTATCGATTAATAAGGTCGGTTGAGACTAAAATCGATATCCTCAAATCGATTAGGAACTTTCTTTAGAAAAGAACTTAGTATTACGAGTAATCTCATTTTTCTGACGGTTTTTTTCTTCTTGCCTTCTTACCATTAGAATCTAGAAATAATTTTTTCTAGACTAATCGATAAATCTTATTAAATTATTATACGAATGAAATTGATTTGTCTGTAAATTGTGCAATTTGTATCTGTAAAGATAATTTTATGTGAGATATTAGTTGTACCCCTCCACGCATTATTGTGGCTCATGTGAAACAAAATATGATGTTTAAAGATAAATGTTTAGGTTATGTTTAAATTTGTTTCCCCACTCATCAAAATCTATGGCCAATAGATGGCACTAGACTTAACACCTGTATCTTCTTCCTTTTTTTTAAAAACCCTTTGAATGCTAAATACATTATTTATTAATATTATTGATAATAGTGCACAATGATGAAGAAACGAGGTTAATAAATAAAGAATAAATGTTAATTTAGCATAATACGAATGGTAAAGTTTGTGTCATCAAATAAATGGCTTGTAGATTAATCTTCAGTTCGTTGTGTAATAATAGTTTGTGACGGTTTTCGAAAAATCGTAAAAATACATTTCATAAAGTAGCAATCATAATGATACTTTAAATAATGGTCTTTCTGAAAATATCAAATTTTATTTTAGGTTATGATTTTTTTTTCTCTCGAAGAAAGAAAAAAGACAAAAATTAAGCTAATTATATTTGAGAAATAAAAATAATAAGATCAGAAATACGAAGAAACTGTGTACGTATGTGTATGTGTTTTAACACGATGTCCGTTAAAATAGATTCGTATTAATTTCAAGTTGCAAGTTAAATTTTGACTTGAAAAGCACTCTCGTTTCATCAATCTTGCATCATCTCATGCACCATCTATTTTAACAATTTACTTGTTAAACCCTCCCCCCCTCCGTTGTACCCAGGATTGACGTTTTCATCGTCATTCAAAATTTCACGATAATATTAGTGTATCGAATTATCTGACATATCTTTCATTTAATTTGTATTTATGTCTATTTAAATGTATTATACAACTAAGATATGATTAGAAATAAGAAAAATGTGATATAATCGTGTTTAAAAAGATGACTGTAAGAAAACGATAAGAAACATTGTCACCTGTCGAGATTTCATTAATGAAATATTCATTAAGGTTAACTCCGTTATCATTGACTCCTCTTTAAAAGATTTTTATATAAAAAAGAAAAGTGACAAAAAGACACACACAAAAAAAAAAAAAGCAGCAACAAATCTAATCTTTCGGTGAAAGGAACATATCGATCAATCAAATCTCGAAATAGCAAGTATCGTCGAAGGATTAGAGGATTCAAAATGTTTCTGGAAATCGCTAGTAGTGAGCGCATTGCGAAACTAATCCTGACACTGAACGCCAACACCAAGGGGGAGGAAAGACAAGGAGGGGAAATAGACTTTCACGAAACCGCAAGTGGACGAGGATCTTCGTCAAATAAGGTCGTAAGCGATAACACACACATACATACACATATACGTTGAAGTATGATCATCCAAAGAAGAAATAAGTTGACGCGGAGGTGGAATTATCGTTTGTATCCGATGCACAACTTTCACAGATGCAACCGAAACGCATCGAAAATACATCGTGTTATAATACTCTCTTATTCTACTACTACTACTACTACTACTACGTGGAAGATATTATTATTATTATTATGTTTACGTGTAATCTTTCTTTGAAAATATTTCGTAAGACGAGTAGCAGACTCGTCTAACCTAAGTTGATCACGCTCGATTAAGCGATCACCGTTTGATTAAACGTTTCGCTTTTTTATTTGATTCTTTTTTTTTTTTTTTTTTTTTTATCGAGTTAGATTCCGACTTTGGCCTATTACTTTCAGTAAAACCTTTACTATCGTTGTTGATTAAACGACCTGTCTAAAGATTTATTCCCTTGTAATTTCATTATAAAAACCCCTATCGACACCATGCCATATATCGGTTGATGTATCCTAGAAAAAACACACTTTGTATATATATATATTCTGCGTGGAATGAAAACTAGAGTCTAATAGTCTTGATTGCATCTAAGGATGATTCGTTAAAAACGACTTTAAAACATGTTTTGTATTCTTAACAAGATACCAATGAAGGTATCTTTTAGATAGGTAATCTTCTCGTTAGTTAATACTAATGTTACTTTAACATATAATATATAAACCTACGCATATATTTCACACACAATTTGTGTTATCTATCATTATCATTATTATTATTTCTATGATCTACTAATTACAAGGTTTCATCTCAAATTTAGATTGGGGGAGGGACAAAAGGAAAAAGTTCAATAAGAATATTCGTAGAAATGCTTGGGAGATTCCGGTCGTGTGTGCTACGATCTTCGTTCGCAATGGAAATCTTTGAGTAGGCGGGAGGAGGAGGAGGAGGAGGAGGATGTAATCGTAGGAATATCGTAATAGGTACCTTAATCCCATCTAGCTTTCTACTATACCGCCTGCGGCGAGTTTAACTCGCATACAAACTTCGCCTGCCGTATGGCGAGCGAATCGCCGTGAACGCGCGCAGCTAACCAAAAGACGCGTTAAGCGAAGGGCCGAACATTTCCCATGGTTTATCCCCTTCCTCTTCACCTCACTACCACAACCCCCACCAAGAATCCGAATCCCACTCCCAATCCCGATTTATCTTCATCGCGTTCACTTTGTCATTCCTTCCCCGGCATGGACCCCCCCCCCCGCCAGCCCTCCCCTTCTGAGACTCTTTCTCTTTTCACCTTTCTCTTTCTCTCTTAGCCTCCTTTTACACACACGCGTACACGCATGCTGTCTCCTTTTTCCTGTCTTGTGTTGTGTTGTGTTGTGTTGTGTTGTGTTGTGTTGCACTCCTCCGAAGCTGATGTCCTCCTGATACCCCACTATCCCCTCCTACCCCGTACTCCAGGAGAGTAGTATCATCCGGCGCGCACTTTCTTTCATATAATCCGTGACGATGATGATGATTCGGCATGGAATAATCATCATCGATCTTTCTCCTCGCATCGATATATACTTTTCAATAGATCTAAGCTAAGATAACGTATTAAACGATCTCGGAATATTAAATCACGAAATCTTTCTAATCTTTCCTCCTGCCCTCTTTCGATATGGTGTAGATCAATAGATGGCTTGATAAACAAATCTTTATAATAGGTTTGTCAATACTAACCGAAAAATATTATTTTTTGTTAACTGAAGGATCGATGTTTTGTCGAGGCTCCTAAATCCTACCAAACCTACACTTTCGCCGTTTAAACAACTTTCTAACTCCTAAAGACTACTCTTGAGGCGTTTTAGTTGATTGCAAAAATATGCGAGTGTAAGTGACTCTTCCACGAATTTCATCTCGAAAGTGAATACAAGAAAAAAAAAGAAAATTAAAAAGAAAGGAAGTATAATGCAAGAGGTGAAACGAAATACAAGGAGATATATCGAATATATCGAATATATCAGCTAACTTCATCCTGTTAAAATGTTATTTTGTGTCGCTGTGCGCGCGCATCGTACAAAATTCACTCTAATCATATTTTCCTTAACCTGTCAAAAGAAATATAACATCAAAAATCATTTAACGAAACGGGAGGAGAACCTTCTTCTCTGTATTTAAGAGAAAGAGAGAAAGAGAGAGAGAGCAAAAACGAGAGCGAAAACAAGGTAACGAGATATTAAACGTTTCTGCAACCTCTCGAACGTGTTTGCTCACGTAACTCGTATTAATGATACGTTAAATCGCCACGAGGGAGTAATTACAGAGGGCGCCGATAGCATGCACGAGGTAAATGGCGTATTCGTAGGTTGTTTGTGCGAGTTTGTAAATACATATGTACAAACACACACAGAGACATATCGAATGCATGCTAAAATACTTTCTTCCTTGTGTGTTCGAGGCGAGCAACAAAGCCCGAAGGTTCGAACGTACTTGAGAAAACGACGAAGGCTGTCATATATTAAAGATAGAGACAAGATTTTTCGACAACAATGTTCATCATCGTATGGATCTTTCATGACTTTTTTCTTATGTTTAATACAATGAAACATAGTTGATATAAAGCAACGATATATGTATATATGTGACTCCTATGGTAATAATAATTAGCATAAGTCTCTAACCGAGACAATCGGTCGAAGAATTTCTTTGCACTATTCTATAACCAAGTCTAATAAGTGTACCGAGATAAAATATCTCGCGTTGGCGCGCAAATAGCAACCAACCAACGACTGTAATTATTACGCAAAGAGACGAGCGACGCACGTGTACTCTACCTAACAGTAGTAGTATCGAGTCTTGTACAAGAACGAACCGTGACGTGAACTTTTAAGACTTTGTTGATTGTCTTTTCCTTATCACGATTGACTCTCACTCTTGTGCGATACCCTTTGATAGATAAAAATATTTTATTACACACACACACACACATTTATTATAATCAACATCTCAAATCTATTAGAATAAACATCTTGATGCGTTAAAACGAATATTGTTGAATAAGTTGATGTGTTATGCGAATATATAAATTACATTACAAGGACAACGATTTATTTTATAATTTAACCGAGTACGATGATACGGAAGATAAACATTATTGAACATAACATTGAGAATCCTTTTTTTAAACAAAACTGTCTTGAAAATAAGTAAGGAAGAGTCCTCGTCCTCCTCCTCGGTCATGGAATTGAAAACGCGTTCGGTAAAATCCTCTAATCGAACGTCGACCGTGTCGCAAAAGTCGCAACGAGAGAAGTCAATGGAGCGCGGTAGGTAAGTCGAAACCGGTTACGATCCACATAATTGCTCGCGTGTAAATTTAGACGAGGCGAGAAAAACCGAAGCACAAGTACGAGAGGCAGAAACCGTCGTCGTTCGTTTCGTTTCGTTCGTTTCGTTTCGTTTCGTTTCGTTCGTTCAAGTCCGATAGGCCTCGCTGGTTGGCGGCTGGCTACTTTTAAAAAGAGCACCGCAACACAGCCTGATCGCGATCCTGCGCGTGTTCCTGCGCAAACCCTTGCCAGACAACGACGACGTAACAGACAAGTGCCAAAGGTGATGGTTCGTAAATACATCATAGTAATAGGTTAGGTAGTTATTCATATTGGGTTGTTGAACGGAAAAAAAACGAATAAAAATGAAAGAATGGGTTGGGTGAGGGTACGGAAACGAGGAACTATGTAAACGATTTTCATCTATGGTAAGTACAACTAGCAATCCGTTGTATTAGCCGATAATCGAATCGAATTACAGAAATAATCAGGAATAAGTCTTTTTTTATTCCTTAGGACAAATGACGTACGTAACGTTTTAGCCTTTTACAAAGTTCGATCTGTGTTGAAACTGTTGTAAAATTTATAACGAGAACGTTACCTTCTTTCCACTTTTAACCAATTTGTCTAAGTTCCATTAGCCGCGCTTAAAATAAATTCTATCTGCGATCTGTGCAAATATAGATATCTATCTTTTTCGGAAGGATAGGAGGAGGCTGTTTAAGTACCTGCATACAAAGTCAAATGACCTCTTTTGAAAGTGGAAACCCTGCGTGACCCCGTACGGTTTGTATTACGGGTTAACCACACGTACTACTCTATTATACCCGTGATAAATTTAAGATTGATTTAACCAACGACTTAGTAACGAAGCACGGATCGATAGGCTCGTTAATCATCGTCCAAGTTTTTACGCTGGAGGATGTTGAATCTGATCGTAATCGGAGCACAAATGATCATGTCTCTCGAAGCTCATAGCTCTCGTGCGCGAGAGGTTACAGGATCGTAGCTCCTGGTCTCGTCCTTGAACGAGGTTGTGCGCGTGAAACTCTCGCTACGCTACGAAAATCAATGTTGAGAAGTTAGTAGGCCGTACTATGTCGAGCAACGAGAAAGAGAGAGAGAGAGAGAGAAGAGGATGGTAAAGCGGGTGAAGGTGAAGGGCGAAGGTGCTAGGGAGTGATACAAATGTTTGGTAATCGGCTACGCGGATCGTCCTTGAACGTCGTCGTTGTCATCGTTGTCAAGGAAAAATCGATATGCGAGTTTCTCTCGTGAAAAAAAAGGAAGACAACGAGATATATCGTTACAGGTATTGAACAAAATTTGCAACAATTTTTGTATATATCGATAATTCGTAACATTGATCATCACACATACAAAGTATTACTATACAAGTTCGATGATCTTGTTAATAACTCGTTCGAGTAAACAAGTTACACGAGACCTTCGAAAGTTTCTTATTGTCCTCGAACACGAGGACGTGCGTGTCCAAGAAAGAGGACAAACTTTGTATCTTCCATTAATCGACTTTTCTGATCAGGAAGGCCACAGGTAGTAGTAGTTGGTAACGTACAATACCTAGACGTTGGTGTAGATATTTAGCTGTGTTGTTAGAGATGTGCCGTTATCGAAAACGTTTTAACACGATAACCTGTATGTGTGTGTGTGTGTGTGGCAGGACGGTTAAAGGAAAGTCGGAGAACCGCTTTCGGGAACGATCTCATATCGATTTCGATTTCTCCTTGAAATTTCTCTACGAGCGTGCTGTTGTTGTGTTGTTGCTACTGCTGCGTTTGCCTTCTTAGAACGACGCAAGAGAAAAGAAGAGAATAAAAAAGAATGAAAAAAAAAGAGAGGAGAATATGTTCGGGGTATAGTTGTGCACAGAGTTGGTGCGTGAGCGTGTTTCAACGCGACACAACAGATAGGATCTCTCTGGTTGGTATGCGCCAGAGCAACCGATACGCGACACCCATACCGCGCGAGCAAACGATCTGCAGGTTCCGTGACCCCGAAACAACCATGATGAATACGTTCTTGAGATATGCCATGAGGAAAAGCTCTCTTTAAGAGTTGCAACTAAATCTCTATGGATATTATAGTCATTCTTTTGTTCATTTCAAAAAGAAAAGGTGGTACGACGAATAGTATCGTCTCGATGTTACGTGGCATTCTATAGAATGTCGTCTGGTGTTTTTTTTTTTTAGACAATGTATGAAATATAAAAGTTTTTATATATTTTCCCTAGATATTTTATGGAATAATAAAGGTACTATTTGAGCAAAGGTAAAACTATTACATAAATGACGTGCATTCATTAAATATACAAATGTTATTCAAAACACACACGAATAAATATTAATATAATATAAATATATAAATAATATATAAAAAATAAAAATTGCAAATATTATTATCCTGACAAAAAATAATGGAGGATATTCAAAATGAATCGAAAATGTATTTCATATTTTTACCGATTTATCAATCCTAGAAAATGTGCGAAATATGAGTGCATTTCATACATTGCCTGTTAGTTTCTTTCAGGCATTCTATAGAATAACGGATTTGTTTGAAACTTTGCCGGTAACATGGACAATATCTCGAATCTCACGTTCGGAAGCGACGAATGCTGGGTACTATCTACAGCTTATCTTTTCCGTTTGTTAACTGGTCCCATATACTTCTACCATTCTTATCGTTTGATCTCGAGATCGAAAACACAGTGGTGGTTCGAAAGGCTCGTTAAACGCCATCATTCGTTACTCATTTTGACAATCTTCCAACGATGTTATGGGTATATACTACCGCGTGTGTCGTGTGACTACCTCCTAACTGCCTATCAGACCAAAAGTAATATAATAAAAAAAATAAAAAGAAAATAAAAAGAATAAAAAAGAAAAAAAAAAGAAAAGAAAAAAAAAAGAAAAAAAGCAAGTGCACTTTAACAGACGCGTAACGTTTTCATTCGCATAATCTTACTTTACAGTGGTTAGGAGGTAGGCATGTCATTTTATGCTCGTTCCTTCGTACATTTTCGTTTTATCACTTACTTCGATCTATACTTTATATATAGAAAGACATAAAGTTTATGATCGAAAGTGTGTACACGTTAACGAAAGTGGGTGTCGAGAGTTTCAGTGAGTATCTTCGATATATTTCGCAATACACCTTTAAACATTATCTTCTTCGAATGACTTTTTATCTCGCAAACGAGCTCACCGTCTTATTTTTCTTCTTTTATTTTTTTTTTTTTTGTTAATTAATAGTAAAAATAAAGCAAAAAAAAAAAAAATTACAAAAAAGAGAAGAGACATTTGAAATACATCCAGGAATAAAATAAAAAAAAGACAACAACACGATTACAACCACCCCCAGAAAAAAAAGGAACAAATGAAATTTGACAAATATTTTTAGCATGTGGGGTTTGTATCGGCTAGTAGAACAAACACATTGGCTTTAAACTCGTCGATGCGTGACTTATGTACAGCCCGTTAGGTATAGTAGGGTACCGAAGGGAAGACAAAAAAATAAAAATATTCTTCGAGTAGACAGGTTTTCAATGTTAATATCGAGTTGAAGTAACGTTAGATTAGACTAACTTTCTCGTCGTGTCTATTAACACGGTGGAACGCTCGCGCGCGCCCGCCCGCCCGCCCGCCAAGTAGTTTTTCCTTTGCAAGTTCCCGTGCAACGGGAAGATAAAAAGAGAGAGAGAGAAAGAGAAAGAGAGAGAGAGAGAGAGAGAGTGAAGAAAAATAAAAACATAAAATTATATTTCCGACATTACCGAATGCAAATGGTACGTATTAAAACACGGTAGCCGAGTAATACGTGTTTGATGGAAGTTATGTGTGTGTGTGTGTGTGTGTGTGTGTGTGTTTATGATATTCCTCAATTGCTACTGGAATTTCGCGAAGTATATAATCATTCGAAAAAATTTCATATATCGTTTTTTAATACGTTAAATGAGACAGGAGTCGCCGGTGACCGGCACTCAACTTAGCAGTAACGCCATGGGTGCCATCGGTGACCGGCGCCACGGACAATCCCTGTAAAATTGGCATGGCATTCAAAATGTTAATATTCTTTAACAAATCTTTGCTTATCGATTGTAGAAACTTGAATGCGGGAAACGTATTTTTACGTTTATTGCAGTCTGTCACTGGAGCGCGGATTACGTAAAAATACGTATTTAGTATATTTGTGATATGGATGTGGCTGATAACGTATAATTATAATACAGTGAAGTAGACAAAGTACTTAGGCTATGTATATGATGAATTGTACATTTTTCAATGCATATGTATTATATAATTCGACAAAGATCTAAAAAAATAAGATAAAAAATGTTTCAATCAAACTACCGCGCGATTCACGAAATAAACTCCCGCTGCACGCGTATATACGCTGGCGAAGTATAACCGCGTGCCAAGTGTTAAGAAGAAAAAAAAAGGGAGAATTTCACGATGTGCATCTTATTCAGAAGAATAATATGTGTTGTATGTGTTATTAGAAAGAAAGAGAAAGAGAGAGAGAGAGAGAGGACTCGTTCGTACACGCAGAACGTAACGTGCAACGAACGAACGAACGAAAGAACAACCGGCTGCTGATTTAGTCGCATAGATCGAGCTCCGCATACCAAACAACTGTGTGACCGACTACGAGTGGATCGAGACACCGTTGGGCCTCAAGGCCGTCGGGCTCGTAAAGCCAATTCGTGCCTCTCCCTCGTGCTTGACCAACCAAACAAGCCTTCTTTATTTTGCAGAGAATCTACAAAGACAGAATGAAAGAGAAAGAAACTGTATCTCTGTGTGTGTGTGTGTGTGTATGTCTATGTGTGTCCTCAGTACCATTGCAATTACGCCAAGATGTTACATAGTGGCTATGCCCAAGTGTCACGCTAAAAATTCATTACTCGTGAATGAATGATCGATGAGACGTCTACATGATTCTACTAACACGCTGCTGATTTAACTTGAGTTTAACTACGCGTAAATTTAAGAACGTTAACAAAACATCTTTAGATATATTGACGTCTTATTTTCATAGATAGTAAGATGAAACATTCGGATAAGAAACGATGATGGTGTGATGGTGATAGTGGTGATGATGATCGTGTCCTCCCTTTAATAATAAAACATTACTGTACTAATTCTATTTAGTTCGAAGAAATAATGTTTTAGTATATATTACTAGAAATCGGGTTTGTGGAATAGCTAAATAAGTAGGAGAGTTTGAATCCTGGCTAGAATCCAGGAGACGATTAGACGCGCCGAATTCTTTGGATCTTCTTCGTGTGTTTACCTCTCGATCAGATACTAAACCGAGATCTTTCTATCCTTAACTTTACTTCCTCTAAACTTTTACCTTAACAACATGTGTAACGTATAATATTAACGTATTAGACGTAAACGTTATGTTATTCGTCGATGATTTTCCCCTTTTTTCTTTTTTCTTGTTTTTTTTTTTTTTTTTTTTTTTTTTTTTTTACAGAAAGATGGCAAAGATCAAAGGTATAAAATGAATGCTATAGAAGAAAATCCTTTAAGTTTTAATTGATATACCGCAACGGAAACTTTCACGGTAATTTCTGTTTTTTTTTTATTTTTTTTTTTTATTCAAGTGGCACACCGCAAAGCGTTTCAAGAAGAAAAGAAAAATATACAAAAAAATATATATATATGTCCTCGTTTTCGGCTATTATATCGAATAAGATATAAGTCCCTATAATTATGAAAGTGATCTAAGTCATATCTATATCTTTTTGTTTCGAGATATTTAAAGGATTACATTTGAACGTTAAATGATTTCTATATATATATATATATATATGATATTAAAATAATAAACATTATTTAACGATTCATTTTTCATAATATCGTATGAAAATATTAACATTGAATTTTATTTAATTGAAAATAAATTAAAATTATAATTAAAATTTAATTTGTAAATAGTAAAAAATTAATTATTCAAAAGAGATAGATATGAATAGAAAAATCACACGCGTGCGTGTGTTAGATAAATCCGGTGTTGTTCGTGTATAAAAACCAAAAGTATTTTATACGATTCTACGAAAGTTATCTGATCGTAAGCGTTAGGCCGATAAGTAGTCGACTAGTAGCAACAACAACAACAACAACAACGACTAACATAATCAAGCATTATAACGAGTAGACATAAAATCGCGTGGGTGTGTGCGAGAAATGAAAACGAAAAGGAAAAAAAAAATACAGAAAAAAAGGGAAAAGAACGAACGAACGAACGAACAAACGAGATGACAGAAAATCTGATAAAGTGTGTTGTTAAGTTGCCGAGAGAATCGTGCGAAAGTAATTAACCCGATATAGGGTTCGGGGCTAATCGTTGTTTTAAAGTCGTCGTCGTCGTCGTCGTCGTCGTCGTCGTCGTCTGTGTGTGGCCACACAACTCACTCGACCAAGATGATAAATCTCGATAGCCATTTTTTTCTTTCTTAAAAAAAAAGAATCATACCATGTTACTGGTAGTGTTCAAAATCACGTTCATTCATTCTTATCGCGTAAGGATTCGTGTTTTTTACGGATTATTTGAGACTTCAATTTCGTGTCTTCTTCGAAGGTCCAACGGGCTTCGGCCTTCGAGAAACGGGCTTCGATCGATCGTATTCTCCTATCATCCTACGAAATATCAAAAGCATTCCAACATTTCTATTCTATCTTTCTCTTTCTCGACGTATTTGCTATGATCCAATGAATACACACACACACACACACACACGAAGAAAATAAAATAAAATAAAAAACCATTCAAGGACTACTCGACTGTTGTGAAATTTGTTTAGGAATTGTATTTAAACACGTCGAGACGAAAATATCAAGAACAAAATTCATGAAACGTAATAATAACTAGACGAATAACTAGATATATACCTATATTACTATATTACTATACCTATATTAAATATATATAATATAGTATAGTAATATATATATATAGGTAAAGATAGACAAAAATAAAAAAAGCTTCTTGAATAGCTTGCAAAAGTTAATAACGTATAAGTATAAGAAAAGACGTGTGGTGGTTGGTTGGTAGTAGATAGTCGGTGGTTTCAGATTCCACCTGTTAAAAGGAACGTTCGATATCCGTAGGAGTTATCCCCTTTAAACGGCGGCCTTGTCCGCCCCCGTCGTCACGCACACACGTCGATCCCACACCAACAACTACTCTCGACGCTTTGTGAACACCCTTCCCCTCCCTTTACCGCGCGCTACTCTCGGTCGTCAACATACATCCTCCAGTCGGTCGAGTTCACCCCCTTCGCCCCCACACCCACTCTCCCCAAACCACCGATATCTACCTGGGTGCCTACGCGCGCGTAGATTCATCCCTTCCTTTCCCCTTACCGCTGGCTTCCCAACAATGACGTCATACTGCGACGTCGTAGATGACGTCACCGTTGTGCCGCAGTTCCGTTCATCGATCACGCGCGCTCATCCTCTCCCTCTCTCCCTGCCATCCTCACCCTCGCGTTCGGAAACTTCAGGGCCGGATACTAAATGGGCACCCTCTTCTTCTTCTTCTTGTCGATCTTTTTGCACGCTTCAATTTCATCCTATCCGCACGTGCATAAAACACAACACACCTGCTGCCCACGCGCGCATTTGTGAACGTTGTTGTTGTTTTTTTTTTTTTAGCTTTTTTCTTTAATGTCTCTCCCCCCCTCCCTCCCTCCCCTCTCCTGTTTACCCCTACTCTCTGAGAGTTTTTTCAATGAAACGTGCGGTAAGATAGAAAGAGAAGACGCCTACGTATCATCTAGCAAGGGTCGCATACCAAGCGGAAGAATCGTTTTAAAGCGATGATGATGCCTTTGGTTTATTATGCGTGGGACTAGGAAAGAACGAACGAAAGAAGAACGCTCTTCCTCTATACGTTCTTTAATCCTTCGAGCGTGCGACTATCAAGCAAACGTTGCTTGGTTGCATCGTATCGTCTCGTATCGTATCGTATCGTGTCGTGTTGTGTCGTGTCGTTTTGTTACATGTCGTGTCATTGCGTCGACACAACAACGTGCCGGACATTTTACTCGCTTGACAATTTTGTTCGTTCAAGCGAGTTAAAACGTGCGATGTTAATGAAAATTAGAGACGTCATTATCGTTTTTTTTTTTTCGATACTTTTTTAAATCTTTACAAAAGCTTAATTTAACACGTACTAATAAAGGAGATGTTACTCTACCCGATCGAGCGAGTTAATAATATTCTACAATTTACAGAGAATTGCGTCAGACTAAAATTCACTTATAGTTTTTCCCTACTACCCCATCACCCCCCACCCCTTCCCACACCAACTATTTACGTAATATGCAATATACGGGACTCACATGGCACATTAACTAGATAGATACTTTCCATTTTAGAAATGGAGATAAGTTCTTACGGATTAGGTGTTGAAACTTTGATAAAGATGGAATTACAACAGAGAGAGAGAGAGAGAAAATCGTTCGATAATTTATCCTAATTTGTAAAAACAGAATCTTTTTTCTGTAATAATCTCTTGTATGAAGAAGAATTTGTTGTGTGTTTGTACGACACGACGAGATTAAAACCCTACTGAGTGTTGAATTATTTGAACATTTTCATGCATATAATATAACGGATTAATATGTAAAAGTAATACATTTTATTTGGAATAAATATAATGTATTTTTTTTTCGTGTGGTTTGTTAGTTAGTTTATCCCGGGTGCTCAGTCCTTGAACCATTGTGCCCGGGGCCCCTTGCGGGGAGCACCTATCATTGTGGTTGGTCCCGTGGGCAGCCACGTCCTCCGTGCGAAGTGCAGCACAGTCCGGGGTCCCCCCAAAGCTCATCAACATCGAATGTTGGGCGGTGGTCCCAATGGCATCCCATTTCTGACGCCCGTGAGCCCAAAGAGCCACGACACGACGATATATTTACGATATTATTTATACGATTATATTATATTTATATATTTAATATATTTATATAAGCTTCTGAAATTCAGATGACGAGTCAGACTCGTCCACCGTAACTTCACCCAAGTAAAACAGATGACGAGTCTCACTCGTCAAATGTATCCAAAGGATTACAAAAATTGCCAATAAATAACACACACACACACACACAGACGATCCAATAATTACACTAATTTCGTTCGAAATTTTTTGATATGCTCAACCCTTGTTTTTTTTTACGAGTTAGTTTAAGTCGAGCAGAATTACCGTGTTGAATCAATACTACGTAAGTACGTATAGTTACTACAATAAAACCCACCCTTTCTCGTCAATGCCGGTATAAAATTAATTTCCGTTTAGACCTTAGCCAAAAGGATTTTTAAATCATTTTCTCTCCCTCTCTCTCTCTCTCTCTCTCTTTTGCCTGAAGCAAACGTTCTTCTTCATTTTGTTGCTTCTTTCGTCATTCTATAGCTCGTGTTGCATAACGATCATTTCCGTGCCGGTCATTCACCAATAACGTTTTGTTGCTTCTGTTTCGTCACTTTGTGTTACGAGTCGGTGCAAAAAACTTGAGGGAACACAAGGCACGCGCACAATGCATCCTGCGAGCCACGCGAATCTCTCTCTCTCTCTCTCTCTCTGTCTGTCTGTCTGTCTGTCTGTCTCTCTATCTATTTTTCTCTTTCTTTCTCATCACTTTTAGCTCATCGTCAGTCGATTACGTTTATGTACCAATGATATCGCTCGAACTAACTTATGTATAATTTGTGATTTCTAAACAAAGATGTTAATTAACGATTGCTACATTTAATGAAGAAATAAATGAAGAGATCAAATTTAATGTATAAATGGATAAATTAATTCAATATAAGAAGAGAACTCGTGATGTAATTCATCACGAGTAGAAAAATATTACTAAATCTTGCAAAAATTGTGTTAATCGTAAAATCTTAACCCCTTTTCTCGATACACATTTGACGAGTGAAACGCTATATCTGTTTATTTGAGCGAAATTACGGTGAACGAGTCTGACTCGTCGTTTTATATATCTATACATGCATTATACAATATTTTATGCATACAATAAATATATGTATAAAAATCTTCAAAGAAATTCAGTAACTCAAGGGATTAAGAAGAACAAAAAAACAATAATGTCATAGTTGGACGAGGGAGGGGTCATTCACCAAATAATACCACGATGCAAATTAGTTGAGTATTTATGTTTGTGTAAAGGAAAGAACAACTACACGAACAATCATGATGATGATGCATCGTCATAGCTTTTTTACTTTGGCACGAGTTACGAAAATTTGTCTTTTTCTTTTTTTTTTTTTTTGTTTTCTGTTCTCTTTCTTTTCTTTATCTGTCTCTCTGTCTCTCTGTCTGTCTATCTGTCTGTCTGTCTATTTGCTTTTTACAACAGTCTTCCTGACGTGCCCGTTAAATTTAGCCCACACTGCCACGCCGACTATTACGCGAGCGCGAGAGTTGTGTTAGCAAAAGCAGCAACGTAACTTTATCGTCTTCTCTCTCTCTCTCTCTCTCTTTCTCTCTTCCGTTTTATGGCTCGTTCCTATTCTCGACTTACGAAAGTCAAAGACGTAACACGGGCAACTTCCGCAAAATAGAGTCGAAACGAAAATGTGAACGAGGAGGAGAAGGAGGAGGAGGAATGGCAATGTCGAAACTGAAATTGCAAGCGCCGGATAGTTTCGTTCAAGGTCGGACACTAGAAAATTCCTTTTAAACGAATGTTAACATTCATTTATCTCTTTACACATTTGTTCTATAAAATTATTGGATTGGCAAGATAGTAATTATCGGCTTGCACCAATAAATAAAGTTATGTTTGTTTCGTTCGTTATTCTTTTGTTAATGTGTTCGAATTTTGGGGTTTTTCTTTTCAGGTTTGGTAGTTTGACACTTGTAAATT
Source organism: Polistes dominula (assembly GCF_049000335.1). NCBI lineage: Eukaryota > Metazoa > Arthropoda > Insecta > Hymenoptera > Vespidae > Polistes > Polistes dominula. The sequence continues at coordinate 5,056,755 of NW_028300916.1, read as the reverse complement.
GCTACAGAAACAAATTTCGTGTAAATTTTTGAGGTTTTTTCTTTTTGCACACTAGAAAACTGCAATGAACTTTTCTTGTCAGCCCAATTACAAGTACATTACCTATATATTATTGGGTTTGCTAGTAAATGATTGCGGATTTTATCGATAGGTGGCTTTTTATTGGGTTGTTCGAAAAGTTTGTGCCGATTTTCGGTAAATGGTATAAAGTTGTTTTTCCAAAAATCCTGAGAAGAGTTCTGAAAGGACGAAATTTTGAAGTTACTCATAAAAATGGAGAAAGGATATAGAACAAAATGACACTTGTTATAATTAATATTAAAAAATTGAAATGCGTTGCGTTTCAATCTTCCGAACTTTCTGAACAATCCAATAAAATCAGCAATGATTTAATTACCAACCCAATATTATACTATTCGGGTTGTTCGAATAGTAGTTTCATTTTTTCTTTTGTGAAAATGAAGACATTTTCACTACCTAACCTAAAACCTAAGACTTTCAAGTGGAAATGAACAATTGAATTTGATCAATTTAACCTCTGACCAATCTCACGTGTTGTTATTTGCCAATTTGCATTAACTAATGCCATTATTGTGTCAGAAAAATACGATATTACTTTCCGAACAACCAATATATATATGAAAATGTTGAAAGGCATGAAATTTTTGTTGTCCTCGACTTTTTAAACATCCGAACGGTAGACCCCCGGTAGCAGCAACAGACAAGAGAGAGAGAAAGAATCTCACGAATAAACATTGTAGACATATAAGAGGAAAAAAAAAACAAAAAGGTTTCGCAAGTTGCATTACCACATTCGCGGAAGCTGCGAAACGGTGAAAACGTTTTAACATTCTTTCTTTCTTTCTTTCTTTCTCTTAGAGTGTGAGTACTTTTAGGTGCTCGTCGAGAAAAAAATAAACTTGCGAGAATTTTTTATCAACTTTGTGTCAAAATAAAAACAGAAAGTAATATACATATTTTATTTTTACTTACAAGTGTAATTCCGTCATAAAAAAAAGAGTATACAATTTGTTCATTAACACTAGTCATTTTGACTGGTGTCCGGCCATTTTAATATTCAAAATTTTTATTGTACTTCATGTAACTTTTTAATTTCTGTAAATAATTAAGCATTTTGTTATTTAAAAATATTTATAAATCTAATATCATTTATCTATTAAAATTATTATTATTAAACATTTTTGGTTTTATTTTGTAAGAGTAAATAAAGAGTGGAAGCCTGAAAAAGTATTTTTTTGTATACACCAGTAATCATTTTGACTAGTGTGGTAGAAATAGGTATATACTGAAAATGGTGGTATATCTAGTGTTAAAAAAAAACACAAAATATTTCATTGAAATAATGGCATTTGTCAGTTTGTAAGATGATTTTTAGAAAAGATAAGAAAAAAAATCTATTTTATTATTGAAAGATTATTCGTTGTGATAAAAAAAAAATATAAGTGATCTATGAATGATCTATGAATTCTGTTATGTCGATAAAAAGCAAAGAAAAAAAAAAGAAAAAAGAAGAAAGAAAGAAAAAAAAATCCACGTCAGGTGAGAAAATTGCGTGGAATTAAAACTAGGATAGAGAGAAGGAAATATTACGCGTGACTATAGCATAGTATCTTACGTTAAAACAAAGTGAGAGAGAAAGAGAAAGAGAGAGAGAGAGAGAGAGAGAGTGAGAAAGGAGAAGAGAATCGGGAAACGCGAACGCCATCACCACCCCGACGACGACTACAACTACAACTACAACAACGACGACTCCGACGACGACGACGACGACGACAGTGCATGACGCCGAAAATAGCGTCGTCCTTGGCGGCACTTGTGACGTCGTAATGCCGTCGGTCGGTCGATGACGGACGGGGGCGGAATAGTGACGTCAACGTTAATACTTTCCTCGGTGGTGGAAGAAGAAGTGTGGCGTCGATGATGATGGTGGTGGTGGTGGTTGTGTAGCGGCGTACCGACGCCACTTCTTCCACCACCAAGTAAACCGAGTTTGCGCTCTGTTTTCTCACGAGCTTGCGCTCGATCCAACGTTATCTCTCTCTCTTTCTCTTTCTCTCTTCTTCTTCTAAACTTTGACTTTGAATGAAACAACGGAACGAAACTCCCGATGATACTATCCCTTTTTTTATATTTTACTTCTATTGACGCCATTATATTTGTTTTTTCTTATTTTTTGTTTGTTTGTTCTTTTTTATGTTCCTTAATGAAGAACATTTCGTTTTTGTTGAATTAGGGACTAACAGAATGTACGATGATAACTTTTGGAATTAAAAAAATAATATTAATTAAAATTAATAAATTAAAAATATATAAATATATAATAATATAGAAATATAAAAATATATAATATATATATATATATTGGAATTTAAAAAATAATATATAATAAAATAATAAAATATAATAATACATTTATATAATATATAAAATAATAATATAACTTCTACTAATTCCATGTTAATATTTTCTACAATATCCTCCTCATACACCGTTTATTTTTTTTTTTGCAATTTAATAAATATACCTAATTTTTCAATGATCAAATTCGCATCTCGTTGATGAGATGAATTTAGTATATAGATAACGGAGAAGTAATGTAACGAAATTAACTTACGTCCTCTTGGAATCGACATTTTCGTCAAAACTCTCTTACTCTCTCTCTCTCTCTCTCTCTCTCTCTTCTCTATCTCTCAGTGGAATATATACGTTTTAGCCGGTGAAATCTATTTCAGGTAAAACAAGGCCGTGCGTCATTCGCGACTCTCTCGCGTTACACATTTTTATCTACTTCGAACGAATAAATCCGTAAGTTTAGTGGGAAAACGTAGTACCTAGCAGTCTCTCGTTACGTTACTTGCGTTTGTATTTTTCTACTATACAAACATTGTTTTTTATTTTTATTTTTTTTTATTTCTTTCTTTCTTTCTTACGGAAAGTAAGGGTGTTAGTTGTATCGTTCGTTAACCTTCGTGTGTTACTGAAAAAAAAAAAAGAAAAGAAGAAAAACAAGTAGTGTTATGTCATTGAAATCTACCCTTAAATCTCTCTCTCTCTCTCTCTCTTTCTCTTTAACATTGTTCTCCCTTTTTTACATTAAAATGACCGACCGATAAAATCATGTATGATATTTGTTTGAAATCGCGAGTTTAATATGCGAAGGTTAAAAATAATAATCGGACGTTGGCTATTGATCGCATCTGAGGGAATAATGAATGCGAGGGTTAAGCGTAACAAAACGATGATGGAAACAAGAGCTTTTTTCTTTTTTTTTCTTTTTTTCTTCTTTTTTTCTAATGGCATTGTGCTCGTGACACCTTCTCGTTCGTCTACCGACCCTTTCACTTCAATAACACGCGCGTAACATGTGTGTTGCGCAGCTGATGAATACCGGTACACACGTATATTATAAATTTATCATTTTTAAGCAGTACAAGAAGGTGTGACCTTTTTAATTAAGTAATTATCATATTAACGGCACGTGTCACTATTTTTTCATTTTTGTAAAAAAAAAAAAAGACATCATTTTGGATTTTTATCATCGATATTCTTTCCGATTTATCTATCAATTTTTAAACAGTTAATTGAGTTTTACGAATATACTCGTCATGCGTAAAAAGTACCGATGATTATTTGCTAGTTTAAACACATCTTGCGCGGAATGCTACTAAAGTCGTTTATTTATTTATTTATTTATTTATTAAATATTATTTTTATGTTCATATTAAAAAAATTTTTATTTTATACGAATTTATATAAATTTTATATTTTTTGTTTTGTTTTTGTTTTAATATAAAATATTATAAAGTATTATATTATTTTATATAATAATTATATTATTATAATATTAATTATATTATTATATTATATATTATAATTAATAATATATAATAATAATATATATATATAATAATTAATATATTATTATTATAATATTATAATAATATTAATTATATTATATTATATATTATAATAATATTAATTATATTATAATAAATAATATAATATATATTATTATAATATATAATATAATATAATTATTATATAAAATAATATAATTATTATAATATTAATATATATATTAATATATATTATTACATATATATATATTTACCCATATATTTATTTGATATATTTATATAGATAAGAAGTTTATTTCAGGTATACCCTTTTAGGGTGTTTACCCCAAAAGCAACGATTGTCATACATATATGTCTAGTTGCTGCCGAATTTCTTATAAGTATATGACGTATAATTTTTTTTTCCCCCCTGGGATTTGAACTCGGGAACATACGATTACTGGTTGAACATTACTACTGGATGGTGATTTGCCTCACTGAGCCATGCAAACTTATGCTTATATATATTTATTTATATTTAATATGTCTACTTATTTTTTTATTATTGTTTTTTTGTACGATCAATTTCTGCTAAGATATAATACAATATTATTATGACTTCTGCAATAATATAATCGCTAGCATAAAACGGAAATATTGTTGGTAAGACGACGAGACAAACATCATCATCATCATTCATTCGTTACCATCAATGAAATTCTTCCAACCGCAAAAGTCTGTTGGTGGTTTGTTCATGAAATGCGCCGATAGCACAGACGACTTCTCGATGAACTTGTGGTTTTTGCGGTTACAAATACCGGAATCCCTCTTTTTGGATTAACACGCGATCCTTACGTTTGATAAATGAGAGAAAACATTGAACGAAATACATACGAGGGGGAGAGGGGAGGGAAGGTGGAGAGGGGGGAGTTAAAGTGATGTAACCTTAAGTGAAAAAACAAAAAAATGAAAAGAGAGAGAATGAGGAAAACGAAAAAGGAACTGATATTACATTCTAATAACATTTCATCGAAAGGAATCGTTCATAAAATATGAAACGTAGGAGTAGAGGAGGGTTCTTTCCTCACCTGACATGGATGGGACATGGTCTTTTCTTTTCGGAACGATTTACGAGATTTTTTGTTTTTTTTTTCTTTGTTTTGTCGATCAATTTTATCGATTAATTCGTACGATGAAACAACTAATAAACTTTGCTGAATTAACTCTCTTTATCAATTTTATACTTATAATATTAATTTAATTTGTAATTGTAATATAATATTATTTATAATATTAATAATTAATAATATTGAAATAGTTTTTTCTTTTATTTATTTATATTTTTATATTATAATTATATATATTATATATTTAATTGAAATGAAACTAATTATATTATATATATATATATATTTTTTATATTATAATTTTTATAATATTATTTTAGTTTATTATAATTTAATATTATAATATGATATTTTAGTATTTTTTATAATTTAATATTATAATATAATATTTTAGTATTTTGTATAATTTAATAATATAATATAATATTTTATATTTTATATTATAATTTTTATAATAATATTTTAGTATTTTGTATAATTTAATATTATAATATGATATTTTATATTTTATATATAAATTATATAAAATACTATTAAATATATAAAATATTTTTTATGTACAATAATTTTGATATATCAATTTAATAAATATTAAATATAATATTATTAATATAATAATAATAATATATATCACATTATAATATATAAAAATAAAATATATATAAAAAAAATAAATTTAATATATATAATATATATATATGTATATGTATATATGTATATGAGAAGACGATCTCTTTCGTGATAAAATCAATATAGAAACGGATAACCCGGGTAGCTATTATCGGAATGACGAAATAGCTTATCGGACGTCGTAATCGAGGTACGTCGAAAGTATCGAAAAGGATGATGATTCATGCTTCCGATTGACATTCTGACGTTTTTGACCGATATGTTCTGTTTAATTTTTTTTTTTTTCTTTTTTGAATCCCGTTCGAAATAGCACATGAATCTCTACGAACAAACGGACACCATGATATGTGGTGTTTCATCGATGTTAAATTTGAACAAGTTTCACATGCAGTATTCTCTACAGCATATAGAAAGGCCTGTACTCTTACCTCAGATATTATAACAAAAAAAAAAAAAAAAAAAAAAAAAAAAAATAAAAGGAAGAATACATGAAAAGTGTAAGAAGTGAGTGCACGCGATCTCTCTCTCTCTCTCTCTCTTCTCTTTCTCTCTCTTTTTCTATCAGTTTCTCTTTCTTTCTCTCTTGCTTTCATCTTGATCGATCTCTCAGTTCTTCTTCTTCTTCTTCTTCTTCTTCTTCTTCTTCCTAGCACGAAAAACTTTCTCCTATTCTCTTTTGTGACCTAGCCAAGCAGCCACGGATCGCCTGCCTCGCACGTATATTTAGTTTGCCCAGCAAAACAATGCAATTGGCCTCTAGTAGGAAGCAAGCAGTGGATTCGTTCGTTTTTTCTGTTACTCTTTTCGGTGCCACGTTTAACGTGTATCACTATATATATATATGATCATTATTATACACACACACACACCACCAATCAATATATTAAGTTTCTAGCTTCTCTCCTCTTCACCCTTTTCATAGAAAGTATCACGATCGTACGTACACACGACACAATTAGGTTTTCTAATCTGTTCACACAAATGTGAACAGATTGAATTTTATTAGATTCAAGAAAGGATACGCGTTTAGGAATTGTCTTAATGCAAGTTTGTAAGGGTAGTCATAAATTGGTAATAGAAGAATTTGAAGATCAATTTGAAAGATAGATATATAGGTATATAATATAAAAAAAAAATATGTATACATATATATATATATATATATATTATATTATAAATTAATTAATTACATATATTAAAAATAAATTATTTTTATAATATTAAATTTTAAATAAGAAATTTTTATAAAATAAATTACAAATTATATAACGAAATTTAATATATTATATTATATATATATTTTTTATATATATTTATTTAATAAATTAAATAAAATTGATCAATAAGTTATTTTCAAAAATTTTAAATTTTAAATAACAAAAATGTTAAATAAAAAAATAATAAAATAAATTACAAAATTATATAATATATATATATATATATATATATAATATAAATTTATATATATATTATTTTATATACATATTATATATTTAATTTATTATATAAATATATAAATTATATACAATATTATATATATTATAATATAATTATATATATATATAATTATTTTTTGTAAGAATTATTATTTATTAAGAAAAAAAAAAGCTTGCAAGCTGTATATATATATATATATATATATATATATATATATATATATATATATATATATTTCTTAGCAATAATAATTAGAATTGACAGATTGAGAAATAGATGAGATATATAATTATTTAACGATCTGTTCATTGGCATCTAAGAGAAAGGAGAGACAAGATACAGCAGCCACCAGTTGTTGTTGTCATTGTATTAGTAACACTCTCTTCCTTGTGGCATACACACACAAGTATAGACATCTAATAAAGATATTTAATTTATGAACATACACACCGTGTACGCTTATGGAGTTAGCCTTGACAAGTCAAGGGACGAAGGATTCGTCGAGTAACTGCATCGTTTAGATACCGACTCACACTACTCACTCCCGGATGCAGAATGTTCTCTTCTGATCAAGAACATTTACGTACGGTAAATCTTTACGGTTCTTATTATTGTTGTTGTTCTTGTTGTTAACCTTCGATATGACAAATGGATATAAATACCATTGTCGAAAAATCTAATCTCAATGATCTTTTTTTAAAACAATAATAAATAAAACCAAAAAAAAATAAAACAACATAATATTTAAATCGAAAGTTTCAAATTACGAATAATCTAAGAAAAGTAGTCGAGTGCAATATAAAATCAGACGCAAGATGAATCTTACTTTTTTTCTCTCTCTCTCTCTCTCTTAATTCTCAATGTCCGAGGTCTGAGATCTGATCGAGTTGAACTACTTTATTCAACGATTCGTTTTACCTACCCCCCTCCCCTCATTGTCATACTAAATGTATGTAAGTATATTTATAAATTAATCGATATGCGAGATTTGTATTTATTCGACGAATAAAACATGAACCATGATTTTTTACATTAGACATGGACAATGGTAGAAACAATGATCTCTCTCTCTCTCTTTTTGAAAGCATGTTGAAGTAATTAATCCGCACGTATACGAGGTCAAAATGATCACCGTAAGTAAGCCTTTCTCTCTCTCTTTCTCTCTTTCTTTCTTTCTTTCTTTCTTTCTGTCTTAGATCAAGATATATCGTAATATCTGAACAATCCGTCCAACCCACGCGATTGAAAGACAAAATGAGAAATGAGAAGAGAAAAGAAAAAGAAACTTAGGTTAGGTAGTATCGAGTATCGATATGTTATGGCAGCGCCTACTTAACGGTATTACTGTAAATGCACGACTGCATTTAATAATCCACGGAAGTAATAACCGTTGATTTACCATTGTCATGGTCGTTACTCTCTCTCTCTCTCTCTCTCTCTCTTTATCTCTTGTCAAGTAAAAGGATAATCCGTTTAGTTCTTGATTCTTAATCGGGTTCTTAATCGGTGGTTGATACAACTTTGTGCGACAATAATGCGGCAGAACCGGTGACCGCACCTGCACTCGTTTTAAATTAGTTTTATATTTGTAGTTTGTATTCTCTTCTTTCTTTCTCTCTCTTTCTCTTTCTTTCTCTCTTTCTCTTTCTCTCTACACGGGTCTCGTGCAGGCCAAGTATGTACGCGGAAAAGAAACGTCCGCAAGCTCGGCCCACTGCCAGACTATATTTACCTTAACGTGCCGGTTTACACCTGTAAAGACTTAACACTTTCGATCGTCGTTGTCTTTCATTTGAAATGATAGATAAATGATACAAAAGAATAATAATCATCTTGAAAAGATTCAAATTATTATTCACGAAACACGGATAATGATACTCTAAGAGATCGATCGATTTTTTCTATGTTGGGTTGTCCGGAAAGTTCGTGCCGATTTTGACAGAAGATTGAAATGCAACGCATTTCAGTTTTTTTTTTTGGGTGAACAGGTACATTTATTAAATTATATATAAGTGCCATTCCGTTTTACAACCTTTTATCATCTTTAAGGGTAACTTCAAAATTTCGTTCTTCCAAAACTTCTCAGATTTTTTTAAACCAAAGAACTTTATGCTACCTATCGAAAATCGGTACGAACTATCCGAACAATTCAATACAATTTGTTCCTAACCTATAAATCAGATCTCGTTTTCTTTATACGATTGGATGGATGATACGTAAACGAGATTCCGTTGATTTAACACGGCACGCGACCAACTGTATAAATCGAGTTTATTATCGTTTGAGAATATAATAAACGAACGTTATTGAGCTATAATATATATATATATGTAATGTACTCTTACGATAAATCGAAACTATCGAATATGTCATGGTTGTAAATTTTTCAATGAATTACACGGGAAAACATAGCTATATGTATCTAAAGTTTCACGAAACTTTAACTGTTTATCAAAAGATAGTATTATTTTGTAATAATCGATTAAATTATTATCGTACTTAAATTACTTTCATACTTTTTAGTAAAAGAAAAAAAAAGTTATCCAAATTTTGTAACGGTGTTCTTTTTTTTTTTTTTTGAAACCACAAACTTAATCGTACGACAAGGACACGCTCGTGGTCGCGTTATCCTTTCTAAAGGAAGGTACGTTTTGGTAATAACTAGAAAAAGTATGAGAGAAAAAAAGGTGTCGTAAATAAAAAAAAAAAAAAAAAGGAATACAAAAATACAAGGAAAGCTGAAAAAGAGATCAAAGATTTCGTCAAAATTATTTCTTTTTGGTTCGTTGAATTCGATCGTCCGATCCTTCGTGTTTCTTCGTTGGAGGACGATCGACAAGAGTTAAAATAGCGATTACCATCACCATCACCAGCCATCACCATCACCATAAGCGTAATCATCACCTGGGACCCAACCACCATCAGCGACCATAATACAAAATAGATATTTTTCTATTTTGATTTTGTATATTTTTTGGTTTTAATCGAGAAGCTCGGCCAGCAAAATGGTTTGGTCTCACACATTTTTTGTTTATATATGCGCTGGGTTGCTGAAGAACTTACACTTGTTCCAATGATCATGACGATGATGTTGCTCGAGGTTGCGATGATGGTCGTGATTGTTGTTGGTGTCCGCAACGATGGTGACCTGTTGATGGTAAGGTACGCTCGTAGGCAAATGGATCGTCGTCGTAGTAGTCGTCGTCGTGGTAGCAGTGATGATGGCCGTCGTCGTCGTCGTCGTCGTCGTCGTTGATCTTTCACGTTGTTCGTTATCAATGTGATCGTGATCGTGATCGTGATCGACGACGACGACGTGGTGTTGCCGGCCAATAATAGGTGGAACGACGAGACGTTGATGAATCGTAGCTGCCGATCCCCCACCACCACCACCTGGTGCCGTTCCTTCGGTCCCTGTTGTATCCTCAGTTACGGTACGCATCGCCCCCCGTACTACGATATTTTCACGATCTTTCATTCACCGATCGAATTCACCGGTTTCACAAACCGGCTGACGATACATCGATATCTTATGACAGTTTACTATGACAGCAGTAACAACAGACACGAGTCTCATCTCATCAAACTCGAGCACGTGCTCTAACACACACACACGCGCGTATAGTTTAGATGCGCGCGTGCCGAGTAGGAAACACGTGCTACCACGAGGAATAAATCCTGTTCAAAATTATTACGAAACACACCCGACGCACGCACGAACGCACGAACGAACGAACGAACGAACGAATCTGACCGAGAAGGAACACAACGAACGAGAAAATGTACTTGTTAGCTGAAGGAGGAGAAAGTTTTCACGTACTTATACTTCTTCCCGTCCTCTCCCCTTTCTTAAAAAAAAAACTCGACTAAACGCGAGAAAGTTAATTGGAAAAAAAAAAAAATATGTATATATATATATATATATATATATATATATATATATATATATATATACATATGTAAAACGAAAGTGTCTAATGTTGTTTAGGGTACGCACGGTGCGCTATATTAACTTCTTCTTTTTATCCCTCGTTATCAAAATCGCGCGTAGTCGTAAATGGATGATGTGAACAGTTAAAAAGTGTCGTCGTATATACGCGTAGACAAATCTATTTTAACTAACGATTTGTCTTCCACTCTATCTCTCTCTCTCTCTCTCTCTTTCTCTCTCTCTCTTATTTTGATTTTAGAGATAGTTTAAACATCGTACGATGAAAACGACGCGTGCCAAAGGTAACACTCGACAGAGAGGGTGGCGGAAGGTGGAAACACACGGACGACAACGCGCACGCACGCACGCACGCACGCACACGATAAAGCCATTCAAACGTTTCTAACATAAAAACACAACAAAATGATCAAATCCTGTCTGTTTGTTTCATTTAGAGATTTTTCTTTTGGAACCAAGGGGTGTGTCAATGGGGGCAGGGGTAAGAGTATGATGATGATGATGATGATGATGATGATGATGATGATGATACTTTGTTCTGTTAACTATCACCGACCTGCGTGCGTCGTCGTAGCGCAAGATGAATCTTTCCAGACGATGTCGTTGGAGGTCAGCGTTCCACCGAGGAACCCGAAGATCTCGGACCTGGGCACTCGCATGCAGCCACCCTTCAAATTGTCGTCTCCGTTTTATCGTTCCTCTCTCACAATTGACGACATTGTCACGCTCGTTTAATATACTATTCTTTATATCCTTATTATTATTATTATTATTATTGGATAAGATTCCTTCTTTTTTTCCTACTTCCTCTTCTTTGTCTCTTTAATTTTGTCTATTTTCTATCTTCTTCTTTTTCTTCTTCTGTATTTTTGTTGTCTCTATCAATTGCCTTGACGAGAACAAGAGTTAACGTTTCCCGCGATCTCGAGATACACGATCGATATCACCATAGGAAGAAGTAAAATAAAATCACGGTGGTGTTCTCTATTCTCGACAAAAATAAGTGTTATTTTAAATCGACGAAAGCTCTCACGTTAATTATTATTATTATTTCTAATTGATGATTATACTTATTTGAAAAAAGTTAAAAGAAATGTAGATAACGCGAGCGAATATGTGTATCGTTATGTCGTATTGAAAAGAAAGGTAGTAAAACACGGCAATAAATGCTTGACACCGGTGCGCGTTTTTTTTTCGAATAAGAAAGAAGAAAGTAAATGAGTAAAGTAGTTGTGTTGTAGTATTAAAAGTACACTCGCACGGCTGGCCGGCAGGCGCGTAACTGAGTCCGGATCGCGCGCGTTCCGCCGCTATATTAAAAGCGTAGCCGCGTGTAGAACGATGGCGGTGACGGTAGCGAAGGTGGTGGTGGTGGTGGTGGTGGTGGTGGTGGTGGTGGTGGTGGTTGGTTGGTTGGTTGGGTGGTGGTGGTGCTGGTGCTGCTACTTCTAGCGTGGTATGCACTTCTACCGTTATTGCTATGATGCTGACGGTGGTGGTGATGGTGGTGGTGGTGGTGGTGGTAGAGACAAGAACGCAACTACACGACGAGGGTGGAGGTGGTGGGGTTTCTTGGAGAACGGCGCTAACGGTGACGTCATTATTCTATCGCGGACGTCATAACCCGGGGCACACGCGGCCGCCAACGGATCGATGGACCTGGCCTGGCCTGGCAAAGCCAAGATTCCTCATTGGCCCACGCGAACGATGATGCCGTTACGGTGACGTCAGCACGCCACCCACCGCCCGCCACCAACCCCTTCTCGCCCCTAGTTTGCGACCTAGTACCGGCACGCGGCCCACCGACCGACCGACCGACCGAGTCACACAAAGAGAGAGAGAGAGAGAGAGAGAGAAAGACGATTCCTTCTTCCTCTCACTCACTCACTCACTCACTCTCTCTCTCTCTCTCACTCTCTCTCCTACTCCTCCGCTCGCTTTGAGAATATTCTGGTCCTCTTCGACGTCCACTGGCGCGGGCATTTTCTTACCGACCACGGCTTTTGAATTATCGATGAAGCGATTATAAAGAGAGACGACGACGACGACGACTATCGAAAACCGCGCGCGTTTCCTCTTGTCATTTTTTTCATTTTGTTTTTTTTTTGTCGTCCAACTTACTCTCGCACGTGATACCCACACGACTATCGACCCTTAACGACGATTCATAATAACTGCGTAAACCTTTTCTTCCCCTCTCTCTCTCTCTCTCTCTCTCGTTCTATCGTTTAGAAATATCCAAATTTTATTATATATGATCATTTCTTCATACGTGAAATAAATGAAACAAAAAAGGTGTTTATTTATAAATGAATGAAAATAAAAATAAAAAAAAAAAAAGAGAAAAAAGGAGGAAATAAAAAGAAAACAATAATTCGGAAAAATAAATGTTCTTTTTTTTTTTTTTAAATAAACTTCCACTCCTTTTTATCAAAGAGAATTTATTTGAAGCAATTACGAGAGTTTACTATAACGTTTCCTCGAGTCCAACGTGTAACATTGCGTCGATCGATCGATCTTCCTTCTTCCCTGTTTGCGAGTTTCTAGTGGATTTATGCAAAAGCCGCATAATCGTCTACGCTAACAACGATGGCGTTCGAAAAACCGGAAACTGTCGTTTGTACGTGGGAAGTAACCAGTATAGAGTAACATTCTGATAAAATCCAAGGAGAAAAATACACGAAGAAAGGGATGGAAACAAAGAGAACAAAATAAAAAAAAAAAGGACTCTTCTGAGCAAAATTGCGGGGGTGTTGTGTTTCTTACCACCACCACCACCACAACCACCACCATTACCACCGGTGCAAAACCTTCTTCATTCATGCATCGGCCGAGTTAAAGGCAATGCCGCGGGCCACCCCCACTACCCTTCTCTTCGTAAACACGATCTATGCGTACCAAAGTACGGGGGCGTATACGACCGCTCGCTCGACACGTTGCCCTAGTTTTCAGATCTTCAGGAAGATGCAGAGAGAGAGAGAGAGAGAGAGAGAGAGAGAGAAAGAGAAAAAGAGAAATTTTATTATGTCTACAACGTTACTTGATAACATTCTCTCTACCTATGTAAATATATCTAATTAAAATTAATAATATAATAATGAAGGTATATAAATATAATATAATAATGTAATAAATAATATAATATAATACAAGTAAAATTAAAATTGTAATAATATAATAAATAAAATATAATTATAATAAAATAAAATAAAAAATTAAAATGATCATAATGTAATAGATAATATAATAAATAATATAATAACACATGGAATAATAAAAGACAATTAAAAAAACACACACACACACACACAACAGACGATTAGAAATCTGCAGATTTTGAGACTGCGTGTTAGAGTGACAGAGATAGAAGGTCAAAATAAATCTTTTTTATTTTTCTTTTTTCTCTCTCGATCTTTCTTTCTCTCCCATGATTTCCATTCTTCCGGTATAAAATCGACGAAGATCGTAATAAGAGAAAGAACGGGAGGTCGGAGTTAGCCATTGGGTTGTTTCCCCTACTACTACTACTACTACTACTACTATTACTACTACTACTATTACCTCGAACAGGTCCGCACAGCCAGACGTTGTGCAAATGCGATCCGGTTGCCGAGGCAGAAGAGTTCGAGCCGATTTAAAAAGTGGTTTGCCTCGGGTCGTTCCACTGACACAGTAGTGAAAACGAGAAAGAGTAGGGGAAACCAAACTAAAGAACCGATGAGATACCCTAACCTATAAAAAGAGAATTCGTGTTTTATGAAAGACACAAGGTCGTGCGTTAGAAGACAAAAATATACTTCAAATATATATGTCGGGTTAAAATACTATAATTATTTTCATAATAAATAAAATATGTAACAAAAGTTTGTATGACAGGGAAGTTGAACAGGTAGAAGAAAAATCAGAATATATTGTTTTGATCCTGTTAAACGTTTCGTTCTTTTTATTAGGACTTTTTCAACAACTCGATCATCAATGTTACGATTCTTCTATGTATTACTAAGATATGCATTATTTAATTAAATATATATATATATATATATATGTTATAAATATATATTTTTGTTATATTATTATATGAAATAAATTAATTTTCTTTTTCTTTTGTATTTTTTTTTCCTTTAGATTTTCATTTCCATTTGACGCTCATTATTCTCATTCACGTTCAATCACGATTAGATGTAGAAAATAATTCTCAAGGGTCAACGGGAAAACTTGACTATATACATACAAGATGAGTTTTATAATACGCTTGCTAATCGATAGGTGATACCGTTATGAATATAGTGATAGGATGAACTTATAACGACGAAAGGACGTGAACATACTTATTACTGTCGGGTTAAATACCATCACGGTGAATTAAGTAATCGATAGAAGGAAAAATGTGTATCTTTTAAAGATGAGCGTAGTTAACTACCGTAAATCTGGAATGATCAATCATTGGCCTTTCGTTGATACGCCGGCCATGAAATCATGGGAGCATGATCGAATTGTACACGACGTAAAACTATATGAACGATTTTTTAAAGAGATATGCATATTCCAATACTATTTCAATATTTATTCTTAATATATATATATATATATATATATATATATATATATATATATATAATGTAGATTTCGTTTGAGATCGTAATCCTAAAGATCCAATTTTTCAGTTGCTTGTTAAACAAAGTTTCAAATATTTCTTCTCTTAAATAGTTTATGTTTTACTTACGTATGTTGTATATCTATATATATATATATAATATATAATTATATAATATATAAAATTATTATTATAATATATTATATTATAATATTATATATATAATATATATTATTATATATATAATTTTATATCTATAATATATAATATTATAATTATATATATTATATAATATTATTATATTATAATATTATTATATAAATAATATAATATTATTAATTTTTATTAATTTATTTAATATTATTAATATATATATATATATATGTATAATGGTTAATTGTTTTGATAACAAAAATATTGCTCTGGAAGTTGTAAGTGGCACGTGGCAACAACTTAAACGACAGGTTAATTCACCGTTACTTCTCATGGTCAACAGATGAGAGGTTATACAGCCTAATAGATTTAATGCAATCGATCGAGATTTCAAGGTCATTTATAGACCGCGATTCGAAAGTAGTTTATTCTTTTTTTTAGAAAACATCGAAAAAATTCATCGAAACGAGTGATGGTTTTGAGGATGGGAGTGGAGTAGGCGGCGGCAGGGGTAGGGGCTTAGCAAGAGAAAAAGGAAACCAATATTGATGAATCCAAACAGATTTTTGTTGTTTGTTCGTTTTAAGAAGATACTACCTCCACACCTCACCCCAATCGATTGGTTGGAGGACGCCTTTGACGATTATCTCGCGACGAGTTTTTTTTTTTTTTTTTTGGAAGGTGAACACACGCGCCTGTGATCATAAATTTCAATCTCTCGTCACACTTCTACTCTCCTCGCCACCCAAACTCCAGCCAATATCTTTCTTTGTAAAAAAAAAAATAATAATAATAATAATAATAATAATATCTTCGAGAATGAGATAATGATATCGCGAAAAAAGAAAAATACAACGCGAAATAAAAATCCAGAATAAAGGAAAAATATCAATGAAAAATATTAAAGGAATAGTACAATAAAATGTACTATACTAGATTGAAAATATTATTATTATTATTATTATTATTATAAATTATATTATAAATTATATATAATAATAAAATAAATTATTATTATATTGTATATTATTATTATTATTATTATTAATTATATAAAAAATAAAATATTATTATTATAAAATGTACTATAATAAATTTCAAAAGTAAATAATTTCAAATAATATTACGAATATTATAGTAAGGTATATAAAATTGGTACTACCCTACTACCCTTCCTCCCCGTTGTATATGCAAATGTTAAATAATATATCAATATCGCTTTGGTACTATATTACACGATGATAACTTAGTACCTAAGTGTGTGTGTGTGAAACTATGAAAAAAATCACAGAGAGATTAGAAATCGATGTAACTTATATTTGCCAGATGCTGATGTACCAAATAGAATTTATTTCCGTGATATAATGTATATCAAATAGTGACGTGTAACACGGTTTCCGCAAGGTAGCGTGATATACTAATGTAAATGAAATTCAAGCTATTCGTAACGCGTGTGTAATATCGAGATATCGAACCACGACGCTAAGATATTATCACCGATAAGAAATGGGATACTAAATACGTATATAAATATATATATATATATATATATTAGAGAGTCCCGACATTTTTCTTCCTTTTTTTTTTTTTTTTTATGACAAGTTGAACAATATTTGTATGCGTAATATATTTGTATTTTTCCTTATTTTAATAAATAATAATAATCTTGATTCTACTCTATTTTACCTTTTTCTATTACTTTCAATTATTCAACATAAAATATTGTGTCCGTAGAATTACTAAAAATAAAAAGAAACTTTTGGGCAACCTAATATATGTACGTATATATATATTATACGTGTTGTGTGAAAATTCGTACAGAAAATTATATATATATATATATTTTTTTATTTTTATTATATATTATTTTATTATTATTTATTATATATTATATTATAAATAAAATGTAATATATAATAAATAATATATTTATAATATATATATAAAATAAATAATATTATATATTATATATTAAAAATATATTTTATTATTTTATTATATATATATATATAATTAATTATAAAATATTATTAAAATTATAATTTTAATTATTATAATTTAATAAATATATTAAAATTAATTATAATATAAATATTATATATAAATAAATTATATATCTGTGTAATATATATATATATATATATATACGTATCTTAGTAAATAAAATGGTTTTAAAGATCATTGCAATTTCAATCACGGATGGGGTTCATCATCGATTTCGATTAAATATCATAAACGTGTACGTAGCACCTCTTTGAATTACTCGAAGTATGACGCAACTATCTCCCTCCAAAGGAAGTGCATTAAAATAATTAAATTTTATCACTATGATATCATCATTTAACAATATTTAACAATTTTACATTAGTACATATTCCTAACATAATAAAATAATCTTAATAATCTAACAAAAAAAAATATCCAACTTATTGTTAATGACAAAAATACATAAATTAAAAAAAATAATATAACAGGGAAAAATTTACATCCATCCATTTATACCAACAGATACACCCCATTTGGAATATTTAATCATTATAAAAAAAAACAAACAAACAAACAAACAAACAAACAAACAAAATGAAGATGCGAATAAACGTGGAAGAATAAAAAGAAGTACGAAAGGAAAGCGTCTAAATGGAAGAAAAAGGAGGAGGTGGTGATGGAGGTGGAGATAGAGGAGGAGGAGGAGGAGGAACCGGTTATTGGCATAAGTTCTATCATAGCCAGGAAGAATCGGTTAGGGTGAGAGGCTGCGCAGCTGTTATTACGCAATCATGCACAGCGCAAGTACGTTGAGTTATAAGACGAAAGGCGACTTGTCTTTCTCGGTGTGTAACACGCGTCTTAGTTCTCACTGTGTCCTATCTATGATTTAACTCAATATATACAATTTAACATACACATATGAACACACACACACACACACACACATATATATATATATATATATATATATATATATATATATATATATATATATTCACTAAGAGTACACATACACTCAAGCGTATATCTGCATTTATCCCCATTAATCTAAAACAAGAACAAGAACAACACAAAAAAACGTACATGTATATTGTATATAAGAAAAATACATTTCAACTTATCTAATATTGTTCTTACATCCTTCGTTGTTCGAATAAGACTAAATACTAAATTCTAAATACTAAATTCTAAATTCTATAAGAAACACCGATGTATACCAAGGTCAATGTGTTTACAAGTTCGACGACGAGATTTTTAATAGAATAAAACAACACAACTGTGATGGGGTAAGTGGGATATGTTGTATATATATATATATATATATGTTATATTATAACAAGTATATAATTTATTTTATTAATTTATTTATTATTATATTCATAATATAATAAATATTATATATTTTTGTTTATATATTTTTATATTATATAATAAATAATAAATATATATATATACATATATATTTGAGAAGATGTTTAGATCTAGAAGATGAGCATAGATTTAACAGATTGTCCAGTTATTCTGTAAAATGTCCAATAGTATTTCGGTCAATTTATAATACGTTCTTTTCAATTGCGCTGTGTTTTTTGTATAAGAGGAGGGTAGATAATATATGAATTTATAAGAAACGAATAGTTAACATATGTAATTGAAATTGTTACCATCTTGCATGTGGTACCACCTTTCGTGTTATAAAATATCGAGTCAAACTACTATCCAAATCTACTATAAAAAAATCTTTGAAATGTTTCAAATAATTCTGTGTTTGAACAACGCGTAAACATTCAACCTAGGAAATAGTTTTTTTTTTTTCTTTTTTCACGGAAAACATGAAACAAGGGGTTGGTAGGTTGGTAGGTTGGTAGGTTAATTAATTTATCGATGTGAATTAAAAAAAAAAAAAAAAAAACAATTCGAAAGAGAAGATAAGGATGTATTATTACATGCTTATACGATGTAAATCGTAGTTACACAAGTAATGACTCCTGCGTGTATGTACAACTATTTGTAAGAAAAGTTGAAATAAAAAGCGAGAGGAGAGAGAGAGAGAGAGAGAGAGAGAGAGAGAAACGAATAACGGTTTACTGACAGATAAAACAGTGCACGAGTGTTTCCAATGCAAAGATAAAAATGAGAAAAGTTATAGCAAGCGGTACTACGATCGGTTGGTACTAGTACGATCGGTTGGTACTAGTACGATCGGACTCTCGTATTCGAGATTATCGAATGGTTACTAAACCATAATTTCTGTTCGTACGTTCTTAAATTGAAAAAAAAAAAAAACACAAAAAATATACAAGTCGCGTGACAACGAGAGAAAAATCATTTATTCCATTTAGCTATTTTTTTTTTTTTTTTTTACATACGAGTAATTTTCAACGATATAAGAAGTTCAAGTGGTTAAGTAATTTTCTATATCTCTTTTCTTTTTAATGGTTTAAATAAAAAAAATAAAAAAAAAGACAAAATATTATAGGGGAAATAAATAGTAACTATAAGAGAGAAAGAGAGAGAGAGAGAGAGAGAGAAAGATAAATAGTGGAGAATTCGTAATAGCGCGGTGATATCGATTAAAACGCGTCAATGCGTGGGAGGTGTCTGTATAACGAATACATGTTAAAAAGAGAGAGAGAGAGAGAGAGAGAGATAGAGAGACGTATGCAGACACGCATGAGTTTATACAGTGCATGCGCGGGAGTTGGTTGCATTGAAGGAAATGTAAACGACTGAGACTAGCTGGCTAACGGAGAGTAGAATTTCGCGAAATGGAAACCAGGTAAGTAACTGCCGACTTCGTGAGGTTTCGATTCCAAAGATTAGTTTCGTTCTGTGGGAAACTTCCTTGCCGTTATTACGGAAAGATGATGATGATCATCTTCTTCTTTAGCTCAGTTCGTTACTTTGTTAGTTCGTTCATTGCATTAGTTCGTTGCATTAGTTTGTCAGTTCGTTTTCTTCAAACGGTTCCTTTAAAAATATTCTATGGAATATATCTATCTACCTTGATAATTTGGAATATCACGAAAAAAGATCTAACAACATCGACAACACAGAAATTATTGTATACCTACTAACAATATATATATATTAATAATATTATTATAATATAATAAATTGTAAGTTTGATTACATAAATTAATAATTTATAAATAATAATTATAATAATATTATTATAATAGAATACTATTAATAATTAATAATATATATTAAATAATAATAAAATTAATTAAATTATTTTAAAAAATTAAATAATATATATATATATATACAATAATATTAATAATATTATATATTAAAATAAAAAAACAAATAATATATACATATATTAAAATAAACAACAAATTATATATACATATATTAAAATAAAAAAAATATATATTATAATAAACATAAAGAAGCATCGTTGAACACAATAGGCGTGGCGACAAATCAAAAAGAAAGAAAAAAAGGAAAAAAAAAGATGAATTAAAAAAAAAAAAAAAAACATATGTTCAACAACACCACCACCACCACCACCATTACCACCACCACCACATATCGAGTTTAGTAATATTTTTTTGTCAAAATGATTCGATTCTTTCGTCGCGTCCTCGTGGATGATGGTCTCTGGTCCAAGCACAAACAGCATCCGGAGTTGCACGGATAGAAGGTGGGCTTTGGTGGAGGGGGTGAAGTAAGGTTGGGGGGTTGGATAGGGGGGGGGGGAGGGTTCATAGTCGACTCGCATCTTCTCCCATTTATGCTATATATCTTCGTCCTTCTCTTACAAACGTAGATCGGAGAACGATAGGCGATTAGCGCCGCGTGTGAAAGGGAAAGCGAGCGGTCGGCTTTACGAAGGAGGAGGAGGATGAGGAGAAGGACGAGGAGGAGGAGGAGGAGGAGGATGATCGACCCCGGCGCTCGAAACGACTCTCTCCTTCGTACACGTAACTCCTATTCCTCCTCCTCCTCCTCTTCATCCTCATCCTCATCCTCATCCTCCTCAATCTCCTTCTCTTCCTCCACCATCCAATCTACCATCCTCTTCTTCCTTTTCTTTTTATTTTTTACTTTTTACTTTACGATATCTTCACTCTTCCTTCCTTTTGTATTTTTGTTTTTTCTTTTTTTTCTATCTTTTGTATCTTCCATTTATTTTGACGCGTTTTATTTATTTATTTATTTATTTATTTTTAATTTAAAGCTTATTGCAGCACACAAATGAATTTCCAGATAAATTAAAATGACCTTAGTTAGCATCAGGCCCTTTTGTTGCATAGAAATTTCATTGCTTTTTCAAATTTATCAAACAAAATATAGTAGGTAGGTAGGTAGGTATATTTTTTGTTTATTTAATAGAGATATTGTGTAATGTAAAAACAATAAAACAATAAAAAAAAAGAACAAAAAAAAATACGAGTAATAATTTTTAATTCAATTTGTTAATCAATTTTGTTATTGATAATATTACAAATAAATATCATTTGAACATAACTTAACCTTTAATCTATACGACAACGTCATAATTTGTTGTCGTATTCTTTTTAATTGTCAAATAAAAAAATATTGTTGTTGTTTATTTTTTGTTTACGAAAATAAAATGAAATAATCTAAACTTATACGAGCATGCGCTTAAAAAGTTATTGCCAATATTTCGACGAGGTGGGACTAAAAATAGTATCTCCCATCGTGTATCCCCCAAAAAGTTTTATAGGTTAGGTGAATTTGAATAATACGATATATCGATCGATCCTACTAATGTGTGTTTCCTTAAAAGAAAAAAAAATACTAATCTCGTAATCAACGTTGATCGAAATCTTACAAGAGATACAAGATTGTTTTAATTAAGAGAAATACACACGAGAGTTAGATTACAAGATCGTGTAAAATATTTTTTATTTTTTTTTTTCTTACCTCGGATATAATCAAACATAGATCGGGATTATTAGTTAGACGAGAGAAAATTTTGTTTTAGAAAAACGTAGACGCATGATTGCGTTTATTTATAAGAACGACGAACGAAGAAAGAGACACATACACACACACACACTATCTCGTACAGAGTACAAAGCTAACATATTTCTTTCTCTTTCTCTTTGTCTTTTTCTTATTCTATCTCTTTCTCTTTCTTTTCTAGAAACAGTCAAGACAAATCGCGCAAGGATGAAATAGCAAAAGAGTTTCGCGCGTACATGCACATCATACCGTGTGTTTCCGCGTTGCTATGCTAATGAGAGAGCGTCCGTCGTGAATAGGTTTAAAAGATTTGTTCTGTTTATCCTTGGACCATCTTTCGTTTCTATATTTTTTTTTTTTTATTCTTTTTTAAGTGAAAACTTTTTTAGAATGGGGGTGATTTGAAAAAATGAAACACGGCGCAGCATAACGCGGTGGCATAACGCGACAATGAAACGTCCACGATACTAAGTAAGAATAGAAAAAGAGACAAACATATAGGATTGAGTTTGCAAAAAAATGAGACAGAAAAAAATGTAGCGTGGCGATGAAACGCGACGACTAAACAGTCTTAATACTAAGTAAGAATAGAAAAAGAGACAAACATATAGGATTGAGTTTGCGACAAAATGTAGCGTGGCGATAAAATGCGACGACTAAACAGTCTTAATACTAAGTAAGAATAGAAAAAGAGACAAACATATAGGATTGAGTCTGCGAAAGTATGAGACAGAAAAAATGTAGCGTGGCGATGAAGCGCAAAGACTAAATAGCCACGATACTAAGTTTTTTTTTTTAAATAGAAATTATTAGTTTAAAATGTTTAAGATAGGCAAGACGTATGATTAGTGATTTCTAGTTATACGCCAATTATCCCTAGAAATAACGACCCTTCTTTCTATATGGTGAAATATCGAGGAAACACATGTTGTTTCTACAATGAAAATTGTTTTAGTATTAAAGTGTCTGTCTATGGCAGCGACATCAGTCCCTGTACCTTTCTCTCCCTTTTCAACAAAAATATTATCAAAGGTTGAAATAAATATTCAATACAAAAAAAAAACCCAAAAAAACGAAATAACTAAGTTCGATACGTACTAGTGTCGATATGTCAACTATTCTGTACACGAATATGTAGAATAAAATAAAAAAAAAAAAGATACTTTTTACCATTTACACCAGTGGTTCCCAAAGTTGGCGATGAAGCGGTCCAGGGGGACGATGACGGCCACAGGTGAACTTCGGGGGTGGAGGAATGGCAAAATAAATAGTCTTTCTCAGTTACTAAAAATCAAATAAAAAATTAATTTTCAAGGAGGCTACAAGTAATATTTTTTAATTAAATAATTTTTGGAAAGAGGACCATAGGACACAAAAGTTTGGTAACCACCACTCTACACTACGATGTTCAAATCTATTTCCTATTCCTTTTATCCTTTCAATAAATATTCAAACCTTCATTGTTATATACAATAGTTATGATGTTTTTACAATGATAAGTGGTTTCCAAAATAATGTCACTTCTATAATAGCATTTTAGTTTAAATATTAACTTCATCACTGTAAATCACAGATTTCATTCATGTTCTTATGAATAAATCTCATAAATATTATTTTTAAGATTAGGTCAATCGATAGTCGCTAGATTTTAAGTGCCACTTATTATATTATACATTATTAATTACAATTATATATATATATAATATTTTCAATAAAAAATCTTTAACAGATTTTCTTTTGAACTTTAACCCTTTGACAAAAAAGTAAAATGTACATGTAACCCTCCTATAACACGGTAGATATGTTCCTAGAAAATACACTGTATCTTTAAAACAGCAAACCTCGCCGCGACTGTAAAAGTACATTGTTGTATAAAGGTTTTTGGAAAGGAAACCGTGCTTATACCAAATCATAGCGAAACCGTGTTATAGGAGAACAACCTATATATGATAAATCGAATATAATCGTTTATATAAAATTTCACGTGTCGTAGAATTTTCTAATCTGTCGTCTGCCATTCAAAAAAGTAAAGGAAAAAAAAAAAAACACACCATAAGATTCAGGAAAGATTGTCTGTCCGCGAAAAGTACATTTGAAGTTTTTAGCCGACAACAACATGGTCACGATTATTCCGCGATGGTGAACACAGAGAAGAGTAGGAGAGAATCGACGTTCGAGTCGTGGGGTCACACGCGGGGTCGTTCTATCTCGGTTGAACCTCCCCTCTCTGTAGTATTAGGTTCTTCCCCATTCGAATCAACTCTTATTTCTCTTGAGGAGGTGGGAGTAACCTCCCACTCTGACGAGAGAGTCGATATACGAGTTGCAATGGGCCAACATAGTCCTTTCGATCTACACAAAGTCGTTAACGAGACGACTCGTTATCTTTAGCACAGGTATACATATATGTATATGTATGTATGTATGTATGTATGTATGTGTGTATGTTACCTAGATAAAGATAACCAGCGCGGTTATAAAGCCGGCAAGTAGACAACTACGAAAGGATAGGTATTCCAAGAAGGAAGAAGAATAAGAATAAGAATAAGAAGAAGAAGAAGAAGTGGAGAATCTCTTTTCTCTACTTTGACTCGTCCAACAAGAATACACACTCGGAACTTTCTCTCTCGTAGTTTTTCGGTGCGGTTTGCTTTTCCGTTCTCGCGCGTCTTTGCATAAGGATCCTCACTACCTAGTAGTAGTCAACGATGTTTATCGGTTAGCAAGGATCTTCTTTGAATCTTACGTATTTTCGGATCGTCGAGATGTACCCTAACTGCTAAATGTCCATTCGATTTTCTCTCTTTTGATCCTTCCTATATGTATAATAGGTATCGGCTACCTTCTTATCTACCATCGCAGAAGTTGGCAAATCGAGTGGAGGATGAACGTATACGGGATGTTACATAAATACATGTCAACGATTCTTTTTAGGGGAATTTATTTACACAATTTACTTAAAATATATAAGATAAAATGAAAAATAAATGTCCACTGGATCATTGTATTGGTTTTAGAATTGTGAAGATTTTGTTCAATGTTTTTTAATGAAATTAAATGTTCAATAAATGGAAGAATACCCGAAAGTGTACATCAAATGTTGTCCTATCAATGTATTATTTTTTTTTTTTTGTAAATAATATTAACGATAATCTTTATTGTTTTAAAATAAGATCAATTGTATAATCACGTTGATTATATTATCATAAAAAACAAATTCTTTCACAAAACGTCGACGTTCAAAATCATCAAATATTTTCATTCACACATATACGAAATGTTTAGAATAAAATACAAACATTTACAACATTTGAAAATAAACATACAAATTAGACATAGATCTTCATGTGACAAATATTGTGATCGCATTTATTTATGAAACACCCTATATACAGGAGCAACAAACGCACAGAATAAAACTACGATACACGTTGCGCATTTTTATATTGCACAAGGTGCATCGCAAAAAGCTATAGGTTATTTTGGAAGAACAACGTCCTGTCTCTCTCTCTCTCTCTCTCTCATCTTCTCATCTCGAAACCGCGTTACGCCATTGTGTGTACTTTTGTTGATTTATCGTTCCTTTGAAATTACCGACTATCCTCTCGTGCATTCTATCATCCGTCCATGGAACAAAAGGATTCGTAGTAGACGCGGCCATTACCAATAGAAAAAAGAAAAGAAAAGAAAAGAAAAGAAAAGGAACAAACAAACAAAAAAACACGAAGATGAGTGCACAATAAAAGAGAGATAGAAATAGTTTTGCTAACTTTGTCCTACTGTGTTTGTCAACTATAAAGAGATAGAAAGAAATAGGGGTTGGGAGGTGGGGAAGGGGGAGAAGAAAAATAGTAAAGAACAAAAAAATGATGAAGAAAAATCAACGTGGTAAGATCGCGAAAGATGTCCGTGAGAAAAAGGCAAATAAATACCGGTGAATTTCATCGTCTATTTGACGGATGACTAATGCTGAATGTTGTTGCACGGTGGCAGCAACATAGAGTAACGGGGACGACGATCATCGACGACAGCAGAGTAAGTAAACCTAACTCAGTCAGGTAGAAAGAAAGACTCACATCAGCGAAGGTAGTTAACAACCCGTGCTTGGCCTTGGTCACGGGAATGGTTAACGGGTTGAAAACTTTTCTAGATCCCCCTATCTATTTATCTATCTCTCTCTCTCTCTCTCTCTCTCTCTCTCTCTCTCTTTCTCTCTTTTTCTTTCTTAGTAGTATGCTCACCTAGCTAGCTAGCAGCATCACACACGCTTGATGTATGGAACATTTCATTGACTACCTGTTGGACTTTGTGTCTCTAATCCTAAACGCGTTTAACATTAATCCTATTTACTTTCGTTCAATGTACTCTCTTTTAGATGTCGTTTTCTTTCATTTCGAATAGGATAGATCGATAGATCGAAAATGGTGAAATTGTTCTTTCTCTTTCTCGCGTTCATCGCTAGATTTTCCTATTAACGGATCGTGAAATTCAACTCAACGAGATTCGTGATCGATGTAAACGACTGACTACTCGCATCGATTTGCCTTACCGATCTGTACACGTCTCTCTTCTTTTCTATGTATATACGTTTGTCTCTTTGAATTTCCTCATCCACGTGTATATACTTAACTAACTATCTATCTATCTATCTATCTATCTATCTATTTATCTATCTATCTATCTACCTTACCTATCTACCTGTACCATACTCCTCTCTCTCTCTTTCTCTCATTTCGCTTTCCGTTTCTGCATAACTTTCTCAAATAGATGATTCTCCATGATTATAAATTTATCTTTGGTTAAGGTATTTTTCATGACTAGTTCCTCGTGAAGAGAACAACTATGATAACTACGACGAATACTATGACGACGACTACGACGACGATGACCGGAAGTAACAGAGATTTCAAGGCAAAACGTTTATTATAAATTCGTCTCGTTATCTTTTCTCGCTCGCATACAAATAACATTTCAATGTCAACTTGTGAAAACTAGTCGAACACACGTACTTCGTGTTCATTTACATAATTACTCTTACTTTCCTACTTGTGAAACTTGTGTACTTTTACGTATTTTTTTTTTTTTTTTTTTTTTTTTACATTTTATTTTTTAATACAAATGTACGAAAGGACAAATAAATTAGTTCAAGAGAAAGAGTGTGGAATAAAGTAGTTCTTGTTATTTTTTGTCTTAGTTAATTCTCGATAAATCATCACGCATCAAAGAAGTTTCGTTTATCATGGGATTGGTCATGCTGATAATGATGCTAATGATGATGCTGATGGTTGTGGTGGTAAACACGTTTTTTTCACAATCGACTTTGTCTACCATTGCCACGAATGACATTGTTGGTTGGTGAGTTTTGTCATCGAATCACGTGTATTGATGAGTATAATCTCCCCTCCACCTCACCACCTCCCTTCCTCCCCCAAAACGAATATACTCGAATGAATTTCGTAACGTTATTGCAATATTATGCATTGATATTTAAAAATTTTACTTTTAATCGATTTTTGAGTAAAAAAAAATATATATATTTATATTGCAATCCTAAAAACTAAATTTGTCTCAGACACGAATTTAACGAAGTTTCAAATACATATTTCTTCTTTTAAATAGTTCATGTTTTACATAAGTATGCTGTAATATCTATATATTGGATTAACAAGAAAGTAATTTTGGTTTTCTAGTGTGAAATAAAACTCTATTGTTTCTATACAAAAAAAAAATGAACTTTAAATTAAATAATGAAAAAATACTAACACACATTAACAATAAAATAACGAAACAAACATAACGTTATGATCTATTGGTGCAAGCCGATAATTACTTTCTTGTCAACCCAATATATAAAAATGTGGATTTCGTTTGTGTCTAACTGCCAATCTTCAAAAGTACTTCACCAATTGTCTTGAAATTTTAACACAACGTTGCATTCGCATACAGCTAGATTTGTATTACATTAATTTAATTATAAAATAATTAATTAATTAAAAAGAGAGAAAGATACATGTAAGTCCAGCGCCATCTGTTGGCCATAGATTTTGGTGAATGCACGAAACATTTAAACATAACCTAACCTTTATCTATCTACGAAAACGTCATATTTTAGCTCACATTAGCTACAGTAACGAGTGGTAGGGCACAAGTACATAGTACCATGTATAAACAGTTAAGTACATTAAGTAATATTACTTAGTGTTCATCTCCATTACGTTACATGAAGTAATCGTAAAGGATTCTTACGTTCCATCACAATCTTAAAGACCAAGTTTGTCAGAGGCGCGTTTAACGAAGTTTCAAATGTTTCTTCTTCTCTTAAGTAGTTCATGTTTTACATATGTATGTTGTTGTATATACATGTATAAATAGTTAGGTACATTAAGTAATATTACTTAGCGTTCATCCCCATTACCTTACATGAAGTAATCGTAAAGGATTCTTACGTTCCGACTTCTGATCGTGCCGCCGCGGAGACAAGCGGTAATTACGCGTTTTACGAGGACGCACGAGGTATATATATAAATATATACATATATATATATGTATATATATATGTGTACCTACCTATCTACTACTTTCGCCTCTCTAATTACGACGAAGGATAATCTTCGGTCGTTAGATTTGAATTTAACAGGACAAACAGGAAATTCATAGACGTTCGATTCTCATCGATCGTTAACGTTGTTATTCACCCGTTTCTATTCCGTTAGAAACTTACAAAAATACTCTAATTAATGTTACCATTCACAATCGTACAAGTTGAATGCATTGAATACATACATACATACACAGTAATTTCATTTTCTCTATCGGAGCTACAACAGCAACAACAATAACAATAACAACAACAACAACAACAACAGTGCTAACTAGTTTTCGAGAATCTTTCGTGATACTCGATCTTTTCTCTTTCTGTTTTCTAACTAACATTACGATTAAATTTAAATAAAGATTCTTATATACGGCGATTATCTTTACCTATTAACTGCCACAATACGAAAATGCAACAAAAGTGAAAATTACATGATATTTTCTTAGTATATATAATAATAAATTATATATATTAATATAATATAAAATAACATAATATAAAACTATATAAATAATAATACTAATATAATAATTCATACTAACCAAATGGAAAACTAATTTTGCAACAATTGTTTCTTTTTGTAATATTAAAATATACAAAATTATTTTATACCCCATTGATTGAAAATAAAAAAAATAGAAAATTATTAATATTTTCATGAAACACGACAGATACAATTTCATGAATTTAATAACGAATACATTTTCATTCTGAAGTTGAAGTTATTAAAAATAAAAAATGTATCCAAACATATATCGATGTCTTTTAACTTTTATCCGGAATTAAGTATCATCTATTCTGTTCTGCGAGTATGAATGTGTATGTATGTGTATGTGTGTGTGTGTGTATGTGTGTACATTTGCCGACCTCGCGTTACTCGATGAGCATCGCGTATAGGTCGTTTCACCTGTCACCCAACAACAAGCGCAGCAGAAATGAAAGAGAGAGGAAGAAATTGCTCCAGGCGAAGAAAAAGGAAAGGACGACGAGCCTACGACGGACACCTCTTCTTCAACACAAACATGCAACCGGAATCGTTCTTGGTTATGAACGTGTTTTGATGTAGTAGTGATCGAATCCCTTTTTCATCCTTCTCCTTCTTCTGATTATCAAAATTTGCATGTGTATCATGGTAATGGTACCAAATTTGATCGATACATGTATGTGCTCATAATTATGAAAGTGGTTTATTCATCGATGCCGATGAAAAGATAAAAATACAATAATTCAAATGAACAAATTGATTAAAATCATCATCATCATCATCATCATCATCATCATCATCATCATCATCATCATCATCATCATCATCGTTGTCGTCATCATTTCGTTAAATGATTCAATTAAGAAAAATGATTTGTTACTTTTCAAAGAAAATAAATTCGATGCCGATGAAAAGATAAATAAATAATGCAAGTATTCAACTAAACAAATTCATCGATATCACAAAGTTGATGATATCATCGTCATCAGCATTTCTAACGCCAAATGATTATTAACAATAATTAAATTAAGATAAGATTTTCATTCTTACGAGGAAATAATCACGGTGGCGATGAAAAAAATAAACATACACAAGAAGAATGCAAATTAACATAAAATTGATTAAAAACATTATCATCATATTATCGTCATTATCATCGTCATTTAGGAAGTTTGCGTGTATAATCCTGCGTAACTTTCCCTTTTTTCTCTCTCTCTCTCTTCCCTATATCATTCACTTACTTTCTCATACAAAAGGACGATTTACAGTTATTCGATAATACAAGAACACAAGGCTTATACCTACGGTATTTCGAGGTAGCGTGTACGCAACTTGGCTTGCGTGGGACCTGGGTGGAAGATCGCGGGGCTGATTAATGGCGCTTAGAAGAAGAAAGAATAAGTAAGAGAAAAAGAAAGAGAAAGAGAAAAGAAAAGAGAAAGAAAGAATGAGAGAGAGAGAGAGAGAGAGATAGAAAAAGAGAACACAAGGCGGCACGAGCCTGAGCATAAGTACAAAAGAAAGGAACCTTCTCCGGGAGAGTCGTCGTCGCACCCCTCGCGTGGCTTGAATCTACGCGGTATGCGTATTGTATGGTAATATCGTTCGTGTACCTACTCCAATATTTATTCCCCGTCGTTATAACGCGCTTTTACTCCATCCGACACCATCCATCTTCTCCGTTGCGTTTCACGCGCTTCTTATATTCCACCACTATGGGGGTTATTCTTCGTACTTCTCCTACTTTTTTATTTTCTTTATCTTTTTTTTTTTTTTTTCGTTTTGTTTCGTTTCGTTTCGTTTCGTTTCTAATACACACTCGCGTGTGTAACATAATTTTGTTTCGGGTTCACTAAAATGTATTAAGATTAATATCGAGGCTCCTCTTCTATTCTCCCCCTAATATTTTTCAAAAAGTTGTCAACGTATGTCAAAGATGGTCGAATAAATTCAATGTCAATATATATATATGTATATGTATGTATGTATGTATGTATGTAAGGTTGATAATGATGGAAATATAAAAGAGAATGCAAATAAACAAATTTGTATTTTAATTTTATGAAAAAAAAGGTTAATATATAAATAATAAGATGATAAATATAATATAAAATATAATATAATATAATATATAATTTATTAATAATAATATAATATAATATATATATATATATATATATATATATATATATATATACCACAAATAATAAATAAATATAAATAAATTATATATAAAATATAAAAATAAATAATTTATTAATAATAATATTATATATTATTATATAATTTACTAATATACTAATTTAATAGATTATAAATTATATTAATATTATATATAATATAATATGAATAAATAAATAAATAAATATATATATATATTTAGAAAGTGAAGAAATATTTTGCAAAGAAAAAGAGAAAGAAAAAAAGGTTATGATTTTTGTTACTGTGCGTCGAAACTTTTAGATCCTGTTTGCTCGTCTTTATAATATAAGCCTAAGCAGCAGCTTCTCGGTCTGTCTCCCAGTTAAACGAGAAAGAGAGAATGGCGACAGAGAAAGAGAAAAAGAGAAAGAGAAAAAGAGAAAGAAAAAGAGAAAGAGAATAAGAGGAGAAGCGATCAAGCGAACGAAGAACGGATAGAAAGAGAGTCCTTTTCTCTCTCTCTCTGTCTCTCTCTCACTTTTTCTATCTTTCTCTATCTTTCTCTCTAGCAAGATACAACTCGCGAGAGTTTCGAGGATAGGAGGTGAAGGGCCAGGAGGGAGTGGGTGAGCCGACCTCTGACCTCGCGGCAACCGTGCCGTGCCGACACAGCTCGCGCGAGGACCGCCGGCATAAACTAGCGTGCTGCGAGCAAAGCCAACCAAGACTCGCCCGCCTTTCACTTTAAGAGAGAGAGAAAGAGAAAGAGAGAAAGAGAAAGAGAGAGAAAAAGAAAGAAAGAAGACGAAGGCGAACGCGCATAGACGACGGCACTCTAGCCGTGGGGAGTGCCTCTCGCGTTATTATCATATTATAAGCGATTCGTCGTCGTCGTCGTCGTCTTCGTCGTCGTCTTCGTCCTCGAACCGATCTTTTAACCAAAACCCACAAAAAAAAAAAAAAAAAACAAAAAAGGTGATACATACGAAAAAAAAAAAAAAAAGAACAATTTCTAAACAAATTTTGCGAATTTTTATTTCTTTTTTTTTTTTAGATTTATTTATTTATGGTTTTTTTTTTTTCAAATGTCGTGTTAAAGATTTTTTAGTTACTTGAATTTGAATCAACTATTGTTTCGAGAAATTCTATTAGTATCATCAATGTGAAGCTTAATTTGTATTGGTAATTATGATATGGTGGGTTAATATATATGTCAAACAACATTTCTATAATACATTTGAACATGTTGCAGCATACTTTTAATTTGACGATCGTGTTCAGAAAACACTAAGATCGGACGGCTATAGACGTCATTTACGGCAACGTGTTAAAATTGAATTTCTATAAACAAAAAAATGAAAGTATAAATGATATATATATATATATTATT
Organism: Polistes dominula; assembly: GCF_049000335.1. Lineage (NCBI taxonomy): Eukaryota > Metazoa > Arthropoda > Insecta > Hymenoptera > Vespidae > Polistes > Polistes dominula. Next base: position 5,023,470 of record NW_028300916.1, on the reverse strand, counting down.
ATTACATTAAATTGAATGAAAATTTCATGCTATTATTATTATATTGTTTCAAATAGTGCAATTATATATTTTATATCAATAAAATTACGTTATAGTAGTAATAGAGCTAGAGTGTGAAAAAAAAATATTAATTTTTAAGATGGAAAAAGGTTTCGGAATATAACCTAATTAATAGTAGATTATTACTATTAGGTACCAAATAAATATATACCAAATTAATAAATATTTAATTAAATAAATAATATCAAATAAATAAATATATACCAAAAAAAAAACAAAAACACTTAAATGCGATAGCATTTCAATCTTCCGTCAAAATCAGCACGAACATTCCGAACAACCCAATAGAGGGTTGTGTATGTAACCTTTTATATATACAATTTATTTCAATTGAAAATTTAATGTAATTTTTAATATTTAATAAATCTAATTGATTAATTAGCCCTTTTACTTATTTTTATTTTTATTTTTTTTAGCATTGTCTTAATCTTCCTTGTATTTTATAGAAACAATTGTTATAGAAATTTATTGAAAAATGTAAAAGCTCAACATTATCCTCCGTACTTCTTATTTCTGTTTTCTATTTCTTTGATTTTATTTTTTTGTTTCTTTTTCTTTTTCTTGAAGATATCACCCCGATCGGCAGAGCACCCCTTTTCCCTTCATCTCTCTGATCGTTCACGCAGCAATCCGGTGGTGTCCCACTTAACTCGGATAGCGTGGGATAGGCCCTTGGGAGATGATAATTACACGTCGCGTTACGGGTCGACCTACGGGCATGCCGGCACGACCGTAACGTACCGTACCGTACCGTACCGTACGTTACCGGCCGTGCACTCTCACCGGTTAGATTCGCCGCCGTCTTCTCCCTTTCTCTCCTATCTATTCCTATCTCTCTCTCTCTCTCTCTCTCTGTCTTTCTTTCTTTCTTTCTCTCAATTTTTGTTCTTTCTTACTCTCCTTCTTCTTCGTTTGCGTTTAGATCTTAGCACTACTCGACAGAGGCGTTCGACATCGCGCGATATTAGATAGATACTATTGCTACTTTGTGATTGGTAATATATCGTTTGCAACTGTCCGTTGCCGCGTGAGGACGAGGGTAGATAGAAGCAAGATCGACAGAAGGTTAATTGTATCTAAGTAATTAATGACAAGTAGGATTATCATCTTTCAATTTATATTATTTTATATTAGAGTAATAAATAAAAGTATTAGAGAGCATTTTTTTGTTGTTTTTTTTAAGAATAATTTCTACAATTTTTCTCCTTGCAGAACTTCTCAGGTTTTTCTTGTCTTTTTTTTTTTTTTTTGTAGCAAATGATGAAACTTTATGTCTCACCTATCCCGAAAATTGTCACGAATCTTTTCGCACACAACACCAATATAAAAAGAATAGGACGAATTTTGTCGAACATGTGTATTTGTGAAGAAAATCGATTATTTAAAATCAATTGTACATAATTGAGATCTTAATGTGAAATCAATCTACCAATAAGGGTAGTTTTTTGTTTCTTCTCTCTCTCTCTCTCTCTGTCAGCAAGCGTCTTTCAATGAATCCCAACGACCAATCGAGTGTCTTGAATGATTAAACGATTCCTGTCTGAACAGGCAAAAGCTCCGATTCGTTTCTACAGTTTCTGCTTTCATGACTTACCTTTGAACCTATCTATTGACGAGAGGTTCGATCGCAAGTAACACACTGTATTTCGTTTACCTGATCCTTCTTTTATTATTATCATTATTATTATTATTATTATTATTTGACTAGGCTTTATACTAACGTACTCGTTGAAAACATCTAATACTGTTCTCATTGATTATCTATATCGATTGGACAACACGTTAGGTATACTACCTTTTTTTTCTATTTGTTCTAACAATAATTTCTAACGAATTCTAACCTTAATTTCATATAAAACAAAAGAAATATGTAAAGAGAATAATGATATAACAAATGGTATTCACCACTGAAAGGGTTAAATCGTACCATTTATAATCATCGATTATGTTTTTTCTTGTACCTGTAAAAAAAACAAAAAGAAAACAAATAAATTGAAAATATTATTTCGATCGAGATCTCGACTTCCGTACTTTTCTAAAGAATCTATCTATCTATCTATCTATCTGTCTATCGTGTGTACTTAAATCGATGCAAATTATCTCGTTTATTACGTAGCCTAAGAGAAGTACTTACGAAATAGATTTAATTTTTAAACTGTTGATTACGCGAATAGGGTAGAAAATAGCGTTAGAAACACGATCGCCTTTCGAATAACGAAGAACGAAGAACGAAGAACGAAGAACGAAGAAGAAGCCTTAGCCAAACCGTTTTCGCTTTGACACGAACATCGTGCCTAATTACAAGAACGGCAGCAAGCAGTTCGGTGGGATTGTTAAAGAACAGTGATACGTTTGGAATCCCCCAGGTGGGAAGCATTGGAGGAGCATGCTTCGTGCACGACGTTGGTGGCCGCCACCCGGAATAAAGGACTGTGCACAGAGACAGTTGGAATATTTCCTTGCTAGCTAGGATTCGTTTTAGTCGAGATAAATGATCGAACTTGTTTGACGATCAATGGTAAAATCGATCATTCGGTTTTACTCCTCTGCCAACGTATTATCGAGATTTCGCGACTTCTTCTTCTTCTTCTTCTTCTTCTTTAAACAAAAATTCAAACTCCTTTCTAATCATCTAAAAATACACATTAGATAATTCAAATTAATTTTTATCTTAACACTTTACCGATCGCTAAGGTTCTAACAGCATATGGAACATCTGACCGACGGTACAACCGCAGAGATTTTACTAACATATTTTAATAACAAATTTCAATAAGATTCTAATAACAAATTACTCTTCATCTAATGATTGTGCAATGTTAACCAATTATTAAATTTTTGATAGACAACAAAAAACTGATTAATACATTTTTGTTAAGTACGCATCGGTAATAAAAGAAGCCTATTAATAGGCTAGCGGTCTGTAAGTGTCTGTGACAAAAAGCCTATTTATAGGTTAGCTATCATTAAAGTGTTATCAATCAAGATTCCTAATTTATCTATAACAATGTTGTGTTGTAACACAAAGATTTGTTTGCATGTAACGCAAGCGCATTTATAAGCAAAACCATAAGTCAACACATTAGGAGTATATGATTGACTTATACTACTTGTCGTTTCAACGAACAGACACACCGGATGAATGAATGGATGGATTTACGAGCAATTTTTAAGTTATTTTCAAATAACCATTTGAAAACTATTACACAATGTGACATTCGTGCTAATTTTATCGTGTTTTAAAACATTACAGTGGCAATTAACTTTCAATATGTAATATACACGCGTGAAACAAACGGAAAGAGAAATAAATAAAGAAGTGGTAACATGGCTTTGAATAAAAGAGAACGTGTGTTTTCTCACTCCCTCTCTTTCTCTCTCTCTCTCTGTCTCTTTGTTTTTATCTCCTTTCCTCTTATACCTATGTGACAGACACGAAGCTTTATCGAACCGCTTCTGCGAACATCTGCGCTACCCGTAAATTGGAAATACGTTGTGAACAAGAAAGAAAGAGAGAATGAACGAACGAGAGAGGGTATTGGTCGGGTGACGTCATTCAAGGTAACCAGATTAGAACTCGTCCGATAGCGTCGGCTGGTGGCGTAGGATCGAATAAAAGTCCCCCTATCGATGACGCTTTCAAGATTTTCGTACGTAACAAAAAAAAATGTTTTAATTCAATATACGCGTGGTTACGCGATAACAAATGACGTGTGGCCAATGATAACAGTGACCAATCTCAATTTCTTTTTATACAAGATCCTAAGTAATTATAATTAACATTTCGGCATATATGATAATAAAGTTGCATCTATCTTTATCGTTGTATATTTAAAAAAAATACGAATAAAATAAAATTAAAAAAAAATAAAAAAAATAAAAACTAGTAAAAGAGAACTTGACAAGATGATGGCGTGAGCATGTTGTTGTTCATCGGACATCTTACACAACGTTAAAATTACGTCGTTCGCGTAATTTCTCGATCGTTTGGCGCAAGACACCATTATTTATCCCGGCGTGTCGCGAAAAATGCCTGCAAGCTGTGGCATTTAAAAGCGGCATCGGGACCCCGCGCAATTCTGCCGCGTTTCTTCTTCGCACCGTATAACGAACGAAGAACCAAGGATTATTCGCCAGGTACTTCTCTCTCTCTCTCTCTCTCTCTCTTTCTCTCTAAAGATAGACGCAACGTAACGCCGACACTCTAACTAAGCTAGGAACGCACACCTTTCTCTCTCGCTCAAGGAAATAGAGTATCGGAGCATCCCGTGGAGCGAAACATACGGAAAGAAAAAGAGAAAGAGAGAGAGAGAGAGAGAGAGAGAGAGAGAAAGAGACGAGGTCGAGCGTGTGCACGCGCGCGGTGCGCCGCACTGAAGGCAAACTCGCGTTCTTTTTCCCTGCAAAGCGCACGAAAGTAAAGAGACAATAGGTACGTGGGCGCAGCATCGCGAACCCTAACCTTAGGTGATCCCATATTCCGTTCTCCCGTAGAACGTTCTATTCCATCCTCTTGCCTGCCTCCCTGCCTCCCTCCCAGCCCCTCTGGTGCACTATTCGCTTCTCTCAGCGACTCTCTTCTCGCGTGTCAGGTCGAAGCCTCTCGCATTCGCTTCACCTGCACCTCTTCTCAGCTATTTCTTTTCTCTTCTTTATCTTAGCTACTCTCCTAGTAATAGTAGTAGTAGTAGTAGTAGTAGTAGTAGTAGTACCGCTTGTGCCGAGAAGCAAACGTTCGGTGTTGCGAAATCCCACAAGTTCTGCGGCCGGCGAGAACTCAAAGTGCCTCCGAGTCGAGTGGCTCCGTCGAGAGGGCCCCGTCGTATCGGGGCCACCGATCACCTGGCCCTCGGAAAAGCTTATCCGCCTACTGCCTGCTTACCTGGCTGCTTGCCTGCCTGCTTACCTGCTTACCTGGCTGCTTGCCGACCGACGACGAATGAGGAGAGAGCGGGAAAGATAGATACCTACGACTCCGTTTGAGAATCCTTCTTCGTGCCGTTCTCAGGAAAGCCGTGCCACCCAAGGAAAGTCCGTGACAACGCCTTATTCTAAATCCAAACTTACACACAAAGACGGCCACATCGATTCCGTTTCAATGATCCATTTTCCTTATTAATATCTATCCCTCTAATTTTACCTATCAACCTTTCCAATTGGAAAAAAAACCTAACTGACAAACTTTCAAGACAATCTACGCGTAATCCTCTCATTTTAAATCTGAAGAAAGTTGGAAAAGTCGAGGGTGAGACGACACCACCACCATCACCACCAACCACCGGATCGATGATCCGATCGCGGATACGTTCCATTAACGCCGCGAACTCCAATTGTGTTAAAAGGTAACGATTAGTTTTCTTTCCGTGTGGAATGTTAAGGAGAGAAGGTGCATTCTAAGCGCACCCACCGCCTTTAAACTGAGAGTGAGTCTACGAGAAAGAGAAAGAAAGAAAGAAAGAAAGAAAGAAAAGAAAGAAAAGAAAGAAAAGAAAGAAAGAAATCTCCATACGAACTAGAAGGAATAAACGTTAATATATATATAGATATATAGATATAGATATCTATAGAGACGAAGAAGCATAGTCGCCCTGGTGGTGAGATTGCCATTGCGCTCGCAGAAGAAGGAACGAGCGTGATCGCGATAAAGAAACAATCGAACTCGGTCCCGCCCACGAGACCGCCAACATTCAATTGTGTCTTCTCTCCTCCTCCTTCTCTTTCCTATTATCATTTTTTTTTTCTCTTTTTTCCTCCTCTTTCTCTTTTCAACTCTTTATTCATCTCTATCCTCCCCCCTCCTATCCATTTTAATTCGTTCTTTTCTCTCGCGTTCGGTGCTTCGAAGTTGCGTCTCGTCGGATAAGACGCTTAACGGTATTATATACATATATATATATATATAACCCTTGCGGAATTGAATCAAATATATATTCTAGCTTTAAAAAAAGAAGAAAAAGAAAAAAAAACAACGAGGGAGTGAGATCGACAATTCGTGTTTCAAGGTCAAGCAATTGGAAGAAAAAAAGAAAAAGAAAAAGAAAAAAAAAGAGAAAGATTACAACGTGACTTCGTCGAAAAGGAAAAGGATTCGGACGAGAAAGGACAATCACCCGGATCATCCTTCGAACTCTCTCTTGCTCTCTCAAAAGAGAGGTGAATCGGCCGGGATTACGCAAGCGTGGAGTAATTGAATATCGGTAGAGGAGGAGACATTGTTGTCATACCGCAAGTACCGTTCCACCTTGCTTTACAATGAAATGTAATAATAAAAGGGGAGTGGTACCCTAGGAAAGATTCTGATTTCATTATTACACCATGCATAAACCAATGTAGAGAACGAATTATCATAGTCATCGACGAAATAAGTTGACGCTGCAGAAAATATCCTTTAACATCGTACGGATAGTTTGAGAGAGACTATGAGATCTTTCGCAAGTCGTTCGACCGCAACTACGACGATGACGACGAGCAAACGAAAGAAAGAAAGAAAAAATATTGACTTCGTATATGTGAGCTGTTTAGAGCTCATTAGCTGACGATTATATAGATGAAGAAGAAGCAGATGAAAAAAAAAAAGAACAGAAAAAGAAAAAGAAGAAGAAAAAGAAGAAGAAGAAGAAGAAGAAGTGGTAGTATCGGTGTTGGTACTACCGATCTAGCAATGGCGGTACCATTTATGGGAGAAAAACGCATTCACCCCGAGCCGTCGTCCTCGTCGTCATTATCATCATCCTCCTTCTCCTCCTCTTCTTCTTATTCTTTTCTCTCTCTCTCTCTTGGTCTAACGTCCCAGGTCTTCCGCAGCTCGCGAAGAAGGTGGACTTTCGAAATCAAGCGGTCTCTCACTCGTTCGTTCGTTCGTTCGTTCGATTCGTGCCGTTCGCTTGCTCGGAGCATCGGCGGCGTTTTCCGCGGCAGCGTGCAAAGGTCATACAAGGAACGGGCCGCGCGTCACATGTACACCGTTGAGAAAAGAGAGAGAAAGAGAAAGATGCGCGAGTAAAGTAAGTACTTCTTATGTATATACGTTAGTTCATTCGTTCGTTCGTTCTCTCTGCTAAAAGTCGGGAAAAGAAGAGAGAACTTACTCTATACGAGAAAGAAGCCTAAGATAGGACGTGTATTCGCGCACGCTCGTGCACGCTCCTCAACTATAGGGGGAGGTCAACCGAGAGGTAACCGGCAACGACCGCCGAGCCCCGTTCTCCGAGATATGCACCACCTCCTCCTCCTCCTCCTCCTCCTTCTTCTTGTTGTACCCCTCTTTACGCTTCGATTAATCTTTCTCTATTTCACTATTTCGCTAATATCTTTGGTGTATCTTCTTCTCGTAACTAGAGTTTATTATTACATTCTTAACTATTATCTTGGTGTGTCAAAACTTCTATAAAACTAAACCTCTCGTTCTATCTTTAGAGATTTTAAAAAATGATTGGTAATTTTTAAACAAATTTAAAAAAAAAAAATCTCTCTCTCTTCGAACGTTTACCTACGCAAAGAGGAAGATGATGATGATGATGATGATGATGGCTAAGCGTGCGAAAAGCAAAGAGGAAAATGACACTCTCTTCATCGCTTTCACTTCACTTCACTCAAGGAAGAAACCGGTTTTTCCTTAATAATAACGAAGAATTTAACCCGTTCCTTCGTATAATATTCTCGTGACTTCAACGAGTTAATCTCTGACTTTTTAGAATTTTTTTTCTTTTTTTTTTTTTCTAAGTTAGTGATAAATGTGGAAATAATCCCAACGACTCCTTGAGTTTAGATCATCCGAGTATCAGAGACGAGATTCTCGAAAAGAGAAGATCAGATTACACCTGTACATCCACCACCATCACCACCACCACCACCACCACCACCACCACCACCACGGTGCAACGATCTAAGTACTTGGATAAAATAAAATAGAGGTAACAATCGACTCGACCATTCGCAACATCCTGAACGATTCGTGATTCCTATTTTTTTCTTTCTCTCTCTCTCTCTCTCATGTAGCGCGTTGTTAACCCTCTCCACGGGTCTTGATCGCACCGTCTGCCTGCCGAGGCGCGATAACTCCTCGAAAAAAAAGAAAAGAAAAGAAAAGAAAAGATAAGAAAAAAGAAATAGAAAAAGAAAGAAACAGCTGCGCGATATCTCGATGCAATCATCTCGCTCGTTGAAACGACGATGAATCTGCATTATTCAAAGAACGGCACGTGGTATGATAGATACCACTACATATATATGTACATATATATGTATATATATATAGAGTTAGGTATAGGGCCGCCAATACAAAGAAATAAACGTTAAGGAAACTTCGCGTCTTTTCGTACGTCATCGTTTCTCTACTCTAGCAATACACTTTGCAACCCCCCGTTGTGATCTAACGTCTTTTTCGATACCAATTATTGCTTACGATCGCACGTTCTCGATATTCTCGCAATATACAAGGGGGCAACTAGGATAGGTTCTCTTTCCTCTATAGAACACGTCCTACGGAGCGGGCGCGTGGGAACGCCTTACAGATACTGCTCAAAGCTTTTCTTCGTTCTATTCCCACGTATCGTGGACCATGGACGATAGTGGATGGACACATTTTATAGATCACAAAAGAACAAAATAAATAATTATCTTCCTACGATCTTATTATCTTTCAATAACGACGTTAAATCAAAATATTTCAATAAGTTAATCTTTTTTATGTTAATTTTTGGTATTGGTGTATTATGATGAATGTTCTGTATAACTATATCTATATCTACTACCTAGGGTTATTGGTAAAAGGAGAGATTCGTCTGAGAAAAGTCTACCGTGCAACGATAGATAAATCTCGGCTTGAGGCGCACACCACAATACTCAATCCATCGTCGATTACAATATATAGAGCGGTCCAAAATTGATTTCATAGAGAATTACTTGGCGTCGGTGGTTATACTAACTGAAAGAGAGAAAGATAACATACCTGACCGTCCACAATTTTTACAAACCAATCGAAGATTCGATTTAAAGTGACGTAATTCCTTCCAACTGAATCTCTTATAAGTGCGAAATTTGCTGCACCCGCGATCACTCTCGATCGTTGCTTTCACGTGCGAGATCGAAGAAATCGCCTATCTCAGCTGCGCTCACCACCCATTACTTTGGAACTCGGTAGATATATTCGTTACGCAAGTTAACCCGTGTCGGATCTAGGAAGCGAGAAATTTGGAAACGTTTTCTTGCACAATGGTTTCTCTTTCAAAATGTAAAAGGTCTACTTTACGTTTGATTAAACTATAAAAAACAAGAAAAGAAAAAAAAACAGAAAAAAACAGAAGTAGTCGGGAATTATTATTTACGCTTAGCACGAATATTAGTTTTTTTTATTATATTTTTCTTTCTTTCTTTTTTTTGTGTGTGTGTATTTTTTTTTTTTTTTTTCAACGAATAAGATGCGTATTAACTAAAGAAAAAAAAAACAAAAGTACCACTCGAGAGTCAATTTTTGTATATGAAATAAGTGTCACACTTTATCGTGAACGATGATCGATCGAATAAGATCAAACTCAAATAGCTTTCTTGCACGTCCGACATCACACCACCACAACCATGGGGCACATCTTTCCGATCGAACGAACATCGACAACGTGGGTAGATACGATGGTGACATAATATTTCTAAAGGATGTAGTACGGAGATATTCAGACGCGTTGTGTGGTGTTCTCCTTTGACGCGCACTTCCTCATTTATGTAATACGATTACGCTGCAAAAGCTAAAGGCGCTTAGAGTACCGAAAGTATCGATCCCTTTTATTCCACATTAAGTTCAGCAGCACTTGGTTAATTTTCCAAGAAGGAGACAAATTGCGTGAGCTTTTTCAATTGATCCTCAGTTAAGCAGGTCTCGTTGTTGAAGATGCTTTGATCCTTGTCGACTTTAACCGGCTGCACCATCGTTCCATCTATGCTCCAACCCCTTTCTATAGCTGCCTTTTGGGCATCTTCCAATGCAAGACCCGTCATCGATGCTAGCACCGTTAAACCTAACGACGAGTATGCCTTGGAAATCAGCGTCATCGCTTGCTCGCGAACGCTATCTGAAATGATTGTTCAACATAAGTCCTACGATGTCATTCAAATCTTTTTCTTTATCATCGAAACAAATTAATCGATCAAAAATTGACGCAATAAAATTCGCGGTTTTTTTCGTCCGTTTGGTCATATTCGCACAGATAGAATTTAGTATATAACTCATAAAAGTATTATAATCTAGATAATATTAGAGGACTACCGAAAAGTTATGTCCATTTTTTTTTTTTAGAATAAAACAAAAGTATTAAATTTTCATATTTCTTTAATTGACTAATATTCATCAATTATCATTATTTATAATTTCTTATAATAGTGTGATGACAACTTATATATTGCATTTTTACAAAATATTTTATCCCCAGAGACAAAAAATTAAACCGGTGTTTGTCAGAATGGACAGAACTTTCTGGTAAACCTGATAATAAAAAAATAATTACAAATTTTACGATATGTAACGGATACAAAGTTTTGTAAATACAAAAGAAACTTATTGACAAACGATTAAAAATAACATTGCGGTATAACAATGCATTAACGGTAATACAATCAAATCTAATCCTTTTTCCACACATATAACCATCTATCAACGTTTTATATAGCTTGAAGTTTAATGTTAAATGTTATTGAGTTCAGGGTTAATGAGTTTAGAATTTATGTGTCTTTCTATCCATCATCATGTATCGTGAAATTCGCTCGCTGATTTTAACCATTTTGATTTTGAATATTTCCAAAACTATTCCAATACTAAATTTGAAATTTAATCCACATAATTATATTATCATAAATTAATATTTAAATAACAATTTGATCCAATTGATGACGAGGATAGTCAAACGGACGAATTTTGGACTCATTCTTTATACGTTTTGTTCTCAAATTGAAATAAAATAATTTAGATGTAATAGATATATATATATGTACTATGTAGATATATTATATATATATATATATATATATATATATATATATATATATATATATATATATTCTATAGCTACAGTTACAATACTCGTTGTGTGAATATTTGCTTTCGTAACGAGCGCGATTCTCGCTAAAAGGTTTCCAAGACAATAATGAAAGTTATCGAGATCGTAGAAGGTAGGTGCGCGTCGATAGCTCCGATAGCTAACGATAGTTAACGATACCTTTCAGAACAGTCATGATCCCGGAAACGTCCTCGCTCCAATCCGCGTTGAGAGCAACGTGCACCGCGGGCCAGTCCCGTTGCCACATGTGTTTCCCTACCGCCCATATTCGGCCCAATTCTGAATTAGCTTCCTTCAGATTAAACGGTATTCGTTTCCACAAACACTTAGCGTTGCATCTATGATGAGTCAATTTGTTTTGTTTTGCTTTATAATCTCCAATTAATTTTTTACATAATTTTCTAATGCTTAGAACACATGAATTATATTATTATTATTATTATTATTATTATCCTTACATAATGATATATTTGTTAAAAACTTGCAAACAATATCGATTTACTAATGTTTTCAACGTGCAATACATAAATGGTATCGATAGCACTAAACAAATCACGATAGGCACATGCATTTATCTTATTACGTTAAGAGAACTAGAATGTGCTCCGGTTTTCTTAACGATCATGCCAAATTGAATTGAAAGTTAATGTTAGATAAAATCATAGAATCGGGGAGAACACTGCTTTGACTATTAAATCGTCCGATCAAATTAGCCACGGCTAATAGCATTCTCCAGCTACCGAGAGCGACTACGTGAATGCGATAATTGCCGATATAAGCACGGAGAACGCAATTAAAGTGAAAATAAGAGAGAGAGAGAGAGAGAGAGAGAGAGAGAATACCGTTCTCTCTTAGTTAAACATATGCCGATCAAAGGCGTTTTATACATTTTTCATATATATATATATATATATATATATATATATATATATATATATATATATTTTATTCAAGTATATATCTTTATAAATACTAAATTAATCCGGAATCGTATTCTAAATCACGATACTATTATAAAGAAACAAAGTTTAATTGGTCAAGTTCTTAGATTAATATCTTAACATTCCACGTTGGTATTTTGTTATCTTGACATTATCTCAACTAATAAATAATAATATTTACAAAATATGTACAATCATCGACAGATGTGCAATAATAAAAAGAATACTATGACGTTATTCCATGATGAAACAAAAATGTAATTACATTTTTTATGTCGTATAATTGTTTAAGAAAGTTTGAAATATAACCAAGTTTAAATAAAATAATAAATATAAATCATGTGAATCATTTATTCTTTACGTGAACCATTCATTTATCAAATTGATTCATTTCATAGAATGAAAAATAAAGAAAAGTAATTAAAATAATATACATTGTTCTACAACCATACAAAATTTGATTATTCAATGATTTTAAGCTTTATTATCAAGTAAATTTGCTTTAAATATAAACATTTAATTATTAATCAAATATTTCAATAATAATAATAATAATAATGTATTTTGTTTAATTCTAAAAGTGGAATCATTTTGGTCTGTGAATGGTTCATATTTTATTAGCATGTGTAAAGTTTGATAAGAAATAAAATGTAAATTTACTTACAAATCATTTTGATAAAGATACATAGCCAATAGTTGAGCATAAGTTTGAGCCGTAGCAACTCCAGCAGGTGCCTGAAAACAAAATAGTATGATTAAAACATTTGAATTAAACGAATAGTTTGTTAAATATTAGATTAGAATTAACGATAAGAAAAATATAAGCAGCATGAAAGAATTGTATTATTTGGTTTTAGTTTGAAGTCATTTTTCTTCATTGAATGTAATTGTCAAGTGATATTTTTATTAACCTAAAAATGTCTGGTATTAACTGTGTCTATAGGCACAAAATATACTCACAGTGAAAGTGGATTATTAATATTCGTATATAGAACATTTCACATTTAAATATATTATTAATTATAACTTTTTTACGTAGACAATAACAACAAATAACTAGCTTTTAATTAATTAAAAACGATATATGTATCTAAAAATAAAATTAGAAACAAAGAATAATTCTAACCTCTAATTCGGCTTTCTCCAATTCAAGAAGGAATTTGCCAACTTCGTTAAGCACCATGATGAAACTTCGTTATTTTCTCAATGAAAAAAACGATTCATCGAATAAAATATAAAGTGATCGAATAAACATCGAAATCAAATACTAAAGTCAAAGAAAAATCTTTATAACAGCTGAACTGTCGACGAAATTGACACACTCACTAAGAATACATAACCGTTGTAGAGGGCGACACCTTCCAATATTTCAATTCACGAATTCGATCTGACTTATCGAATCTTATCGATAGCTAATATCCAGCATAAAAATCGAATTATCGTTTTATAATATGTAAATATATATGACGCGATTACAATTGATTACATATTTATACAATCAAAATACGAATTCTGTAAAATAATTTAAATTTATTTTATGAAAGATTGTATCATACTGAAATCAGTAAAAATCATTTAAAACAGGTTATATTTGATTTGCTAAATAACTACGTTGTTTTCTATTTTAAGATTTTACAATAAATCATGCTACTGTCTAAAATAATCTATGTGCATACATATATACGATATATATAAGCACTTTTTAAATTATTATTTTTAACAAAAGTATGATGTAATATTATTTATTTGAAATAAATAAATGATTGAAATCTACTCAACGATGTACAATATAATTTTACAATAATTGCTGTTGAGCTGCCGCTAAAAATTCAAATTAATTAATTTCAACAACGATCTACCATTTTCAAAAAGAAAAACATTGCATTGATAATATTTATCTACTTATATAAGGATTATGTATGATCAATTATAATTGAATATGATTTCCATAAATTATAAAAATGTCAATTTCATTGTAAATAATTAAAATCACGTTTGAATAGTTTATCTCCGTTAGCGATAGTTCATGGTTCATCCCTCATCTAACTATTTTTACTGTCACACTATCGATGCCAGTTGTTGAGCTAAATTCTAATCGCGTATTGTGAAAAATACGTTTTTAAATAATATAGAAGTTGCACATAACATCGTTACCTGAATCAGTTTATTTTTGCGTATAATATGATTCCTTGTTGCTGATGTTTACGGTGACTGTTAAGGCGATTTACATGGGACATGGCTACTGTCAAAGTAACGGAACAAAAAGTTATTCTTTGCGGTGAATATGGTGTCGGTAAAACGTCTATATTCAGGCGATTCGCGAACAATACTTTTGTAACAAGTAATGATCGAAAATCGACACTTGGTCTCGATAATATCGACAAAGAATATATAGTTGAAGATAGACGAATATGTGTAAGTACATAATCCAAATGGTCACTTTTGTATGACATTACTGTAATACATTAATTAATTAATATGACAATTCTGACACAATATTTGAATATTTTCCAATCGAATTTGTAATGTATAATTCAACAAGGTTATTCAAGTACTTCAATTTTAAAATGACATTATCATCGTATTAAAGCTCAATGTATATTTCACCATCCTCAGTCTTTAATCTAATGGAATAGATGATTGAGTTTGCATATTCAAGCACCTGATGTGTAGGTAGCTTGTAGGTGGAGATTAATTGTTTGAATGTTTCCATTACATTTTTTATACTGTTATAGTTTGCACTTTCTTAAATATAGATCATACATTTTCCAAATAAGTTCACTTTTTTAAGCTTCTTTGTATATAAAACTATCTAAAAACAAATTACAATCTATGCTAAGTTTATTCATTTTTTGGCTTTCACAGTTACAATTATGGGATACTGGAGGTATGGAAAGAGTAGCATCTGTAACATCGAGTTACTACAAATTTGCAGAAGCAGCTATTCTGGTATTTGCTCTAGATAACTCAACATCCTTTCATCTTTTATCTCAACATTTATTAGATATAGTTACGTATGCAGAAAATGCTAAGATCTTTTTATGCGGTAACAAAAGTGACTTAGAAGGAGTTACTCCACAAGTTACCGATGCAGAAATGGAACAATTTTGGTATGTTTGATAAACATATATTTTTCTTCATTTCTATAATATCTGTAACACATAAATGATTGCTTTAGTGAACAATGTCATAACTTAATCTCTGGGACTTATAAAACATCTTGTAAAACTGGAGAAGGAATAAATGAAATGTTTGAAGACATAGCTCAACATTTAGTTGAAGCTAATCGATCTCGAATGGAACTTCATGAAATGGATAAGGATCGTTTCAAAATTTCTTATATCGATGAAACTGCTGATCCATCATGTTTATGTTAAAAAAAAAAAAAAAAAAAAAAAAAAAAAGAATGAATGACAACGAACGAACTTTTAAAGTTTTTTTGTTTTTAAAAACGAAGGAATTGAATTACATTTTAACATCGGGTTTATATGACAAGAAACGAATAGGGCAGAACAGGTATTTAGAAACATTAAAGTAGAAATTTTATATACGTAAAAATTAGAAATAAATTTAAGGTCCTTGATAGTAACAATTTTTACATTTAAATTTTATTATACGGCGAGGACAATTTTAAATAACCAAGCTTTAAACTTTACAACTTACTAACTGTGCATTTTTGTACATTTTATGTTGCTTATCGATATACGAGCCATCTAACTCACACATTGACAAAACATCTAATGCTGAGTCCATTTGATAGTATTTAAATCGATTCCATCTTCAACCATCTCCCACAGGGGACTGTAAAGAACAAATTTTACACTTGAAGTAATCTCAATTTTTGACTTGGATTCAACATAATTCTATTGTTAAAAATACGTCCAACAATGAATCTACTTCATCCAGCTAAATAATGATATTATTTATACTCATGTATTATCATTGCGAATGATTTGCTTATAAAAGATGATGTAAATTAATAATATAATCATGCTTTTACAATTATAAATAAAGATTTATACTATAATCAACAAAGTTGTACCTCATATCGCGAAGTTTTTTAACTTCTTTAATCGTATGTTCCGCAGTATATTCGATTTCCTCAAGCGTAGTAAACCGCCCAATACCAAATCTGTACAAATTTAAATATAAAAAGTAAATAATAATATGTTCGTATATTATGTAAAACATAACATATACTTGCCTAATGCTGGAATGTGCCAGATCTTCTGATGCTCCAATTGCTCTTAATACATAACTAGGTTCTAAACTAGCACTTGTGCATGCGGAACCACTACTTAAGGCTATTTCTTTTAATGCCATTAATAATGATTCTCCTTCAACACATGCAAATGATAAATTAACACATCCAGGATACCAAAAAACTGAATCCCCATTGCGTACCACGTGTGATAAATTAGACATAATTTTGTCAATCAAGATATTCGAAAGATTCGTTATATATTTATGGTCGTACTGTAAAAGGAATAATTGATAAAAGGAATAAATTTTAGAAATTTCTTTTAGAAAATCATAAAGAGCAAATGTATACCTCCATTTCTGATTTTGCCAAGTCACAAGCAACACCAAGTCCAACAGCTAAGGGAGCTGGAACGGTTCCACTCCTCATACCTCGTTCCTGTCCACCTCCACTCTGTATTGCTTCAACACGAACACGTGGCCTTCGTCTTACATAAAGTGCTCCAATACCTAGAAGAACATTTATATGAAAAACATGAAATTGCAATTTAAAAATTGCAAATATTCATAGCTATATATACCCTTCGGTCCATATATTTTATGACCACTAATAGACATCAGATCAATGTTCATTGCATTAACATCAAGGGGTATTTTTCCAACAGCTTGGGCTGCATCCGTATGAAAGAAAACCTTTTTCTTTCTATAAAAAGCAATGATTAATTAATATATATATGCCAAATACAAATATTATTTATTTCTCAATATATAATTATATGTATAAATACTTACCTGCAAATAGCACCAATCTGTTCGATGGGTTGCCTAACACCAATTTCATTATTAACAGTCATTATAGATACAAGTGATGTAGCTGGTGTAATAGCAGCTTCTAATTGATCAATATCGATTAATCCATTTGATTTAACTGGTAGATATGTCACTTCAAATCCTTCTGCTTCCAAAGCTCTACATGAATCTAATACACATTTGTGCTCCTAAATACATACATACATATATATATGTGTGTGTATACATAAAAAATTTCAGTAGAATGACTTCATATTATACATTAAAATTTTATTTACTTACCGTTTGCGTTGTCACAATATGATTTTTTCTTGATTTATAAAATCTTGCTACACCTTTAACAGCAATATTATTACATTCCGTTGCACCAGACGTAAAAATAATTTCTTTTTTATCTGCACCTATTAAATCTGCCACTTGCTAATGTATGTGAAAAGAATTATTAGTAATATTCAAAAAAGGGAACTTTATTTATGTGTTCATGTATAAATTGTGATTGTTAGAATCTTACTTGAAATATGAATATGTATTACTGTATATGTTATTATACTAACCTTACGAGCATGTTCCACTGCAGCTTCTGTTTCCCATCCGTACATATGAGTTCTAGAATGTGGATTTCCATAAAAGGAAGTAAAATATAACATCATCTTATCCAATACACGTGGATCCTAAACATTAATTAACTTATTAAATTATAATTGACTACAAATGATTTTTTATGATTGCACAAGTTGTGCAATATTATGTTTTTTTTATATTTCATACCATAGGTGTGGTGGCTTGAGCATCTAAATAAAGTGGTCTACCTTCAATAGGTCCTTTTTTATATTCATCAGTGATAGGAGCTGCATAATTAGAAAATTATATTAATAAAATAATTATTCGTAACTTTGATAACCAATGAATGATAAGATATAATCACAAATAAAACAAACATTCATATTCTGTGATTTCTGATAATTGTTGACCAATTGTATGTAAAATACGACAATCTTTTAATTTCCGTATTGTTATCATCAAACTTCTTGTTGAATGCAACATTATGAAAATATTATTATTATAAATAATTAATTATAAGTCATATATGTGTGTACTTGTTAGACCGACTATCCCGCATGTCCCTAACCTCAATAATCTCTGTCATTCGGTACAACCGAACTCAACAGAAATTGTATAAGAGAGTCATCTACCATTCATTTTTGAATGTTCTTTTTTAGATATTCATTTCTTTTATTATTATTTAACATTGTTATTTAATAATTCCTAAGAAAAAAAAAGAAATTATTTTGCATTATTATTACGAAGAAATAAATATTACGAATAAATATTTGACCAATATCATCTCACATGTGTTGGATCGATAGTATCGACTTTTTCACGAAAGGATACACGAAAGATACAAAGATGCATATATATAATAATCTTATATATATATATATATATATATTGTTAGATTATTGTATATATTATTATATACTATCAATGTTCACTCATTATATTATATCAATTAAACACGAATCCAATAACGAGAATGAGATAATTCATTAAAGTATGCGATTAATTCATTTTTATTTTAACAAACTCCTTTCTTTTTTCAAACATCTTATAGATAAATTTTTGTAATGTGAGTTTTACTATATAATATACTTTATATATTATTCTATAATATATATATATATATAGTATATTATAATAAAAAATATATATATAATAAATTATATAATAAATATATAAAATATACAAAAATATATATATATAATACAATTATGTAATAAAATATATATAATATACTATATATAATTCTTTAATGTGTTTTACTATAATATAATAAATCATAAAACTATAAATATGTGCTGCAGTTTATATAAGTGAAAAAAAAACAAAATTAACAAGAAATTAATATATATTACAATTTATATTAGAAAATAAATATTTATCATATATGTTATACAGTTAATTTTGAAATGACAAAAATGTTATATAATGCCTGAAGCATTATATAGAATTACCTTGTAAATCCAAGAATCCGTGAAACATCTGCACACCATCATACACATTTCCCGGTTATTCCATAAAATGTGCACAGAAGGTTTCATTTATTCTATAAAATGTATTTCAATGAAGTTTGTTTTTAGCACGTGAGCTAAAGAATCTGAAGCTATTGCAAGTGAAACAAATCAGGGAAATTTGTTAATGACATTTTATACATATTTTTAAATTTCCATGGTTTGTCTTATTTATAATAGCTTCAGATTTTTCCCTTCCCTTCCCTTCCCTTCCCCCTGTAATCATACTCAAAAAAACACTTTACACTGAAATACATTTTTATAGATTGATCAAAACCTTTTGTGCATTTTACACAAAATATCCAACATTTCATTTGTTTCGAATAATTGTATAAAATGTATTTTCTTTTTTTCTTTGCAAATGGAAATTCTATAAAAATCCACACGTTTCTTCATATTTAATCGTAATATATACAATATTATATATTTATAATAAATTAATGATAACAATATACACAAAATAAATAAATAAATAAATAAATATGACGAAATTAAAGTGCAGTAGCATCGTATTAATAAATAAATTCACCAAAAAAAAAAAAAAGAAAAAAAACAAACAAACAAACAAACAAAACAATGAAGATAAGATTGTAAACAACGAAAGTAAGATCGTAAAACATTTGATACTTTCTCTTGCTGGCATTCGCGAAACGTCGTCGTATAATCGAGGTCTTCTGTTACATTCTTATTTAATGACGATAATAATTAATCAGCATATGCGAAGAAACGTGAGACAGGTAAATAAACTTTCATCATTGAAGATTATGCAAATATATTTTAAACACGTACACTCGGATAAGGGTTGGATTTAAAATGAAAGAAACGCTGGAGAAAATCATTAAAGTCTTATAATTAATATCGTTCTGAAAGCATCCCAAAAAAAAAAAAAACAATTAAAAAAAAAAGAAATGAGAAAAAAACAGAATAACTTGTTAATAATAATGTCAATCTCGATTATGCTACCAATAACGTTAAACGCAGTTATTTTGGAAGATTGCAAAGATCGATTGATGGATGCCTTTACGAAAAGTTGTGGCAATGATCGTCTCAAAAGAGGTGTTGAAAAATTTCATCTGAAAAAACAGGATTATCAAAAATACGAGATGACTGAATTTATTGGTAAGTAAAAATATTATTCGATAATCAATTAATTAACAATAATAAAATATCAAGATTGTGTTAAAGGGGTGTATAGTTGAAGTATAGTATCACAAATTAATTATATATATATTATAAGATTTAATTATTAATATTAATTAATAAAATAAAAATATCTATATTATATATTATATAAAATAAAATTAAATAATAAAATAAAATAAAATAAATATAAAATATATATTAATTGTATATAAATAATTTATATTTATATAATAATATATTTATCATTAATAATAATAATAATAATATAATTAATAAATAATAAAATTAAAATAATTAATAATAAATACATATATATATAAATGTATAAATATAAAATAAAAAAATATAAAAGATAAAAATAAAATAATATAATTATTATATAATAATAATAATAATAATAATTTTATTTAATTTTAATAAATTAATGTATTAGATATAATATAATATACTCAATCCTTATTCTTTTCTATACGGTTTTAAAATAACACGATTGAAAAAAAAAACAACAACTTATTACCTGACACCATTTATTTCCAGTAACGCAATTTCTAAATCTCGTTTTTCCATTCTAAATCTTATCCATTTGGCTTCGTTATTTATAATACATCGAAACATTTTTTTATCAGAGTGAAGTGCACACACATATCATTCGTTGTTATCATCATCGAATAGTTTTGAAGTACAAAGTAAAAGTCCCCACCAACATGACGTCGTCTGCTTCGAAATCTACCGTTACACTACAGTTCATTATCCTTTATTAAAGTCTCAGTTAAAATTATTTTATTATTGTTATTTCCTTAGAAAAATAATATTAACATTAATCAATGAAAAACAACTTTGACTTATTTTCATAGAGGACAATGATCCACCAGTCTAACGGTGGATTTCGAAGAAGATGGAGATGACACTGAATATCTGTGCTTTTAAATTTTAATAAACATTTCTATCGATTAATTAACAATCATTTTAGATATATCATATCTCTAATAATATTTACGTTTGTTTAAATTAATATACAATTGTTTTAAAACGTTTTTAACAGCTTTGGTGATTTTAAGTTCAAAATTTGCATCTAATAAAATTATCACATTGAAATTGTTTCATATTATTTTGAAATAAACGTATACACTGTTGTATTATTCTCACTATAATAGATATATGACTTTAATAATATTTACGTTTGTTTAAATGAATATACAATTGTTTTAAAACGTTCTTAACAGCTTTGGTGATTTTAAGTTCAAAATTTGCATCTAATAAAATTATCACATTGAAATTGTTTCATATTATTTTTAAATAAACGTATACACTGTTGTATTATTCTCACTATAATAGATATATGACTTTAATAATATTTACGTTTGTTTAAATTAATATACAATTGTTTTAAAACGTTCTTAACAGCTTTGGTGATTTTAAGTTCAAAATTTGCATCTAATAAAATTATCACATTGAAATTGTTTCATATTATTTTTAAATAAACGTACTATGTGTTGTATTATTCTCACTATAATTGATATATTGATTCTGATATTAAAAAATATTGAAATAATAATAAAAATAAAGGATAAGCAATGATTAAAAATGAAAAAACCAATCGAATATTTATTATCCCTGTTTTCTTCTTTCAGATGATTCTATAGAAGAACAGAAAAAACCTATATTATTTATTAGACAAGATAACAATAAAGATATTTTGACAAAAATAACGAATTCTGAGGAAAATCAATTGGTTGATGATGTCGTATTTGATTTTAATGAAGAAAATATTCAAAAAGAACGCCGACATTTTTCATCAAAATCTTTATCGTCTATCCTTTTACAACCTTACGATGCGGTAATTATCAAATAAAAATTCATATTCAGAATAGTTTGAACAAAATGATAATACAGTTAAATTCATTAGAAAGTTTTTCAGTTTAACATTGAATTACCGTAAATAATCCTTCCTAATTTTTGTTTTCATTTAACACTAAATATGCCATCATTTTTAGTATACTTATTTCTACCACACTAGTCAAAATGACTACTGGTGTATACAAAAAAATGCTTTTTGAGGCTTCCAGTTTTTAACAAATATTTAACAATAATAATTTTAATAGATATATGATAGATTAATAGACATTTTTCAATAAGAAAACGGCTTAATTATTTACAGAAATCAAATGAAGTACAATAAACATTTGGAATTAAAATGGCCGGACCAGTCAAAATGACTGATTTGGTATATCTAACGTTAATAATGATAAAAATGACAAGGACGAATGAATACGATGATTAAATTATTTCTACTTGCTTTTCACGTAATCGCTTGTTCACATCTATCCATTCCTAGGATGAGATTGTCCTTCGGACAATATGTACTTCATTTGAACAATCTTATATCAAAGACATATACTACAATTTCTCGTAGTAGTTAATTTTACATGTCCATTATAACCATCGATGTAATCACCTTTGATGAGAATTACGTGATGTTGTAAGGCTTTGCAAATATTTATTTGTAAAATCGATTAACTTGACGAAATGAAATGTAAGCAAAACAAAAAAAAATTAATCATTATTTATTACTTATTTATTTATTTATTTATTTTACTTATTTATCATTAAATATTTATTGTTTGGTTTTGTTTTGTTTTTTTTTGTAATTTTTTGTAATTGTTAAATTGTATTGTGTGTTTTTTCTGTCTTTATTATATTTTTTGTTTGAATTAATTTTGAAGAATTTTTCAAGAATTTATTTCTAATGTAATATTCAAAATGAAAATGAAAAAGATTATTAAGCACAAAGTTAATCGTTTTTAATTGCGCATATGAGGGATCATATGTCTACAAAAAATAATCTAAAAATATCTGATAATAATCCAAATGACGCAAATAAATAAATTTTGCATTGGCATGAATTTCATTGAATGCAGTTTATTTATAACACGTATATGTACAAAATATTACATTCGTAAGCTTGTTTTTTTTTTTTTTTTTTTTTTTTTTCTTTATGTGTCGCGCCTCTTTCAATATCGTTTCTCTCGCCTAACTTTTTCTCCTTTTTTGCCTTCCATCTACAAAATTAAATTAAATGAAAAAAAAAAAAAAAAAAAAAACAAGAAAAAATAAGTAACAAGATAAAAATCAATGAAAAGGAAAAAAGTTACAAAAAAAAAAAACAAAAAAAAAAATAACAAATTTTTCTATTATATTTTGT